>NC_071980.1:9861018-9896777 GCF_026283585.1 Hylaeus volcanicus
TGTTCATTTATGAAATATTCATTTGTACATGCATCTTTGTCTGTTCATTTATGAAATATTCATTTGTACATGCATCTTTGTTTGTTCACTTATGAAGTATTCATTTGTACATGCATCTTTGTTTGTTCATTTATGAAATATTCATTTGTACATGGATCCTTGCTTGTTCATTTGTACATGCATCTTTGCCAGTTCATTTATGAACTATTCATTCGTACATGCATCTTTGCTTGTTCACTTATGTAGTTAACCCATCTCTTTTGCCCATATCTGCCCATCTGCGAGGTCGTAAGATAAGAACACCCACGAAATGGCTCGTATCTCCATCAAATGGGTTTTGATCAAGTGTAATCACAGTTTGATTACACTTGAAAAAATATTTCCAACGAAACCGCTCGTCGAATCGACAAAATACTTTTCCCGGGCACGATTGCGAGAATAAGTGAAAGCTATGACTAAATATGGCACCGTGTGATATTTACCGAATTGCGTAAGAGTGTACTTGATGGCTTGTCGTTGACGCGCATTAGTTTTCTTAAACACCTGGCAACGATCTCGCTGTATCTGCGACGAACGTCATTTGCTTCGTCATTCACTCCGAAATTCACCACCTTCTTCTTCCCTTAGTATCCAATCGATTCGACGATATATAAATCGCGCCACATAGCTTTTTTTCGCAATGAGTTTCGTTATCCTGCACAAGCGCGAATACACTCGAAAAGTAAAAGCGCGGATGTTCCTCCTATCCTTTTCTTCTTCGCCGTTTGCTTTCGACGATTTGCATTCGATACGAACACGCTTGGAAGCCAATCGATTCGGTACAAGTCGAGCAAAGTTTGTTGTTAAATAAAGACAGAGAACGTTTTAATTTGAACAACAGCCGACTAATAAATCAACGCGAAACAATTCAGGCCTCGAACAGCACTAAATTTATATCAATGCTGCCGAACGAAAAGATCCCCTTTCTTTTTCAACGAACGTTTCAATTAAATGAAAACTTCGCTTCCGAGCACAAGCTTCGCTTTCGAGTGTCCGCATTTTTGTTACGAACGCAGTATAATTATGGTAAGCGAGCGCCTGTTTCGTTTCTTGCTCGTACGAATACCGCCCGACATTTTTCGCTAACTTTCCTCGAAGCGACGAATTGATTTCGCTTTGTAGCGGTTGCAATGGCGTTGCTGGGGGTACACGAACCGAGGGAGTAACTTTGGGTAAACGGGACACTCTCAGATGAAATCGAACGTGACGGAGATAAAGGGAGCGGGGTTTTGAAGGGACTAATGGAAAATGTGCTAATACGCTTGCCGAACAATGTACAATAATTTGTATATAAGTCGAGCGACGTCGGGCAGACTGCCTTCAAACGACGAGAGATACTCCTTGATAGAATACTCTGTTGTATCTATACGATTCTGGGGCAGTTTTCGGCGAGCCTGTTCACTGGGCTTAGGGCCGGTGTTTAGTCTCGCGGGAAATGCCTCAGAACGTTTTACGAGTCCCGATCGTGCCCTTTTGCTTTCGATTTTCCACGTGGTTCCCGTTGTTTCGTGGTATCACGCCTCGTTTTTGGGGTTTCACGAACTTTTCCGAGCCGATTCTTTTCACGTTCGGTCGAGAGAGTTCCATTTTCCGTCGAACGGATTTTTTACACCGTGTCGGCGTCGTTGGTCGTTAAAAATGACATTTGAACAGTCCTCTGCTGCGAGCCGGATTTTTTAATCGTATCCCGTAGCGTATATGCGTCGTTGTCGTTGGTTTATTGTATGCGTACGCACGAGGGGTAACACCGTCGAGGTACGAGCTTCTTTACGTACGCAAATTGTTGCTTGCTTCATGTTGTACATTTTTTCGTACGTGTAAAAAGTAATATAAAGACTGTTTTCGCTTTCCTTCTATTTTGTCAGTGGTACAAGGTATGTTGTACGTATTTGATGTATCATTTTTATACATATTTTTCAACGCTTTCGTGCAGTGAGAGCTTCACGTGTTTTACTCTTTTGTCGTAGCCGTTGTTGCTTGTTTAAAGCGCGGGGAAATTCTGGGTCGGCTCGGTTCGCCATTTTCTAATCCGTGATCGAAGAGAGTCGAAGTGAACGCGAAGGAATTTTTTGGAGATTCGTATGGTTTCACCATTTATTCGTCGATTAATCATATTAGGATTTTAATAATCGGATGAGAAGAAATTTGTGCGAGGAACTACGAAACGCACGCAGTACGCGATAATATAAAAAGATATCGCAAGCAAATTTCGTATTACAATATCTTCAGATTTACCGAATGAACGCCTTGACACTCGGATTAATATTCGAGAAAATTTCTGCCGCGATTAAATTTTGTTTATAGATTTTGGGAAACAGTACTTATCGTTGTAACTTCGTCGAAATTCAAAAATTAGATTCGAATTTGTTTTCTTCGACGCTTGACCTTTTGGAATCAATTATTTTTACTTCTTCAACGAATAGCACCAATACGTGGATGACGTCGATAAGTTTTTAGTTAGTTGTTTCGGCGTTAAGGGTAGATAACACAACCTCGAACTGATATACTTTTAGAAAACAGCCACTCGCATTTTCCAACTTTTGCTAGTTTTTCGAATTCGGTGAAATCCTTTGGCAGATATATGTTTTCAAAGGGTCCACACTTTAAGAAAATGCAAAAAAAAATTTGATACGCATCGCTAGGCCAGAGAATACCATCGCAATCTTCGTAAATAGGCACTTGCATTTTCCTATTCGAGTTGGTAGATTCCAAGGCGAAATAATAATTCTTTAGTCGGTCGTTTTAGCGTTAGACGAAAGAACGGCATCGGTGAAAATCGACTCAACGCGAGAAAGTAGGAATGTTGATTTCCCTGTATCGTTAAAGGGTGATCTTGTTCGCGACTCGCTACGAATCGAAGTTTGATATTCGATAGGTCTCGATAACGATTTACAATACCGCTCGAAACCATCGACAGTTCGCAGATACTTGATGCCTTTCGAACAACACCCTGTACTCGTTCTCCATAGAGACGAAACAAAGTGGAACTCGAGATTCTTTTAAGTATCGAAACCGTTTCATTAGATCTCGTATTTCTGGGCAGGAATTTTGTTTCTGCGTTGTATAATTTGTACATAAAGAATTAATTCTACAGTAAAGACTGGATAAAAGAAAAGTCCTGGAAAGAAATCGGAACCCAAACGTTGCAGTTATCCAGTCGAGGTTTCCGTTCTGTGTTTACATTTGGCTCGAGTCGAACGTAGGAAGGGACAAAGGGTGAAAGAGAAAAAGATTCGAGGAAAGAAAGCAGTCGTCAGAAGTGTATCAATCGGTTAGGATCATATTACAGTACTCGTCGAGTATCAAGGGAATAGCCATCTTGTACTTATCCAGTCTTTAGCCTTCTAAATCCATTTCGTACAAAGTTAAACTACGTTTCATAGAACGGAAGCGAGTGTCCGGATGGTTTCGAACGGTATCTCGACGCGTTCGAAGTTGTAGAGGGTGCACGTCCTGCGGTAGGTATGAGAGAGGATGAGAGACAGGATGATAGAGTATTAACAAAGGTAGATGGAGACGGAGTCTTTTTGTTTTGCCCGAACGAGAGCGATGACTCCGTTTGACCGGTTGTACCCGTCGCTTTTCCAGGTGATAGCTGTGATATCAATACTCTTTATTGTGCTTTCGACGATCGCACTAACTCTCAACACCATTCCTAGTATGCAAGTGAATGATGAGAAGGGGAACTTTCAAGACAATCCGCAGCTCGCTATGGTGGAGGCTGTGTGCATCACGTGGTTCACCCTCGAGTACATGCTTAGGTTCAGTGCCTCGCCGGACAAATGGAAGTTCTTCAAAGGCGGTCTAAACGTGATCGATCTGTTCGCGATACTGCCGTATTACGTGTCTCTGTTCCTGCTCGAGACGAACAAGAACGCTACCGACCAGTTCCAGGACGTGCGCAGGGTAGTGCAAATCTTTCGTATTATGCGAATCCTGAGGATCTTGAAGCTGGCTCGCCACTCTACCGGGCTCCAGAGCCTCGGCTTCACGCTACGTAATTCGTACAAGGAGCTGGGACTGCTGATGCTCTTCCTGGCGATGGGCGTCCTCATATTCTCGAGCCTCGCCTATTTCGCCGAGAAGGAGGAGCCCGGGACCAAATTCGTAAGCATTCCAGAAACCTTCTGGTGGGCGGGCATCACGATGACCACCGTCGGATACGGCGACATCTACCCCACGACCCCGCTCGGCAAGGTGATCGGCAGTGTGTGTTGTATATGTGGTGTCCTGGTAATCGCGTTGCCCATTCCCATTATCGTTAACAACTTCGCTGAGTTCTACAAGAATCAGATGAGACGGGAGAAGGCCCTAAAGAGGCGGGAGGCTCTAGAGAGGGCCAAAAGGGAGGGCAGCATCGTGTCCTTTCATCACATCAATCTGAGGGACGCCTTTGCCAAGAGCATGGACCTCATCGATGTCATCGTCGACACCGGTAAGCGACGGACCACGGGGACGGTACACGGATATTAAGGGTGCGCAGAAGCCAGAGCCAAACTCCGAGTTGACTTCATCGACAGTTGTGGAAAAAGTAGGAAACTCCGGGACAGGGACGAAGAGGGCGATAGAACAATTGCAGGAGAGAGGAGGACAGGGCGATTAAGCTAGCATGATTTTTTTCCAGGATATCGAAGCAAAGAAGCAATATTTTCTAATAATTCTGGTTTTAATATATACGTTACACTTTGGCGGATGCCAAAGGCCTGATTTTGCAATTTTGGCCTTAAAACTTTATAAACAGTAAAATGAAGATAGCAAACGT
Source organism: Hylaeus volcanicus (assembly GCF_026283585.1). NCBI lineage: Eukaryota > Metazoa > Arthropoda > Insecta > Hymenoptera > Colletidae > Hylaeus > Hylaeus volcanicus. The sequence continues at coordinate 9,865,820 of NC_071980.1, forward strand.
ACTGTTTATACAGTTTATTGTTTATAAAGTTTTAAGGTCGAAATTGCAAAATCAGGCCTTGGAGTCGCATCCGCCAAAGTGTAACGAATATATTAAAACCAGAATTATTAGAAAATATTGCTTCTTTGCTTCAATATCCTGGAAAAAAATCATGCTAGCTTAATCGCCCTGTCCTCCTCTCTCCTGCAATTGTTCTATCGCCCTCTTTGTCCCTGTCCCGGAGTTTCCTACTTTTTCCACAACTGTCGATGAAGTCAACTCGGAGTTTGACTCTGGTTCCTGCGCACCCTTAACCCTTTGCACTCGACGAGCTGACTCTCAGTCACCGCTAGGTTTCCTTTAGGTTTCATTTCTTTGGAACCGAAAGGTGACCCGATTCTCAAATCTCAAATTAAAGATCTCATTTTCGAAGTTAATCTAAGCTTAGCATTCGTGACAATAGAATGCTAAGACAATAGTGCCGAGAAAGCATCCCGAGTTGCTGATAGATACCAGAAAAGAAGGCCTCGAGTGCGAAGGGTTAACTCTTTGCTCGGGAGTTGGCGAGGGTCCGCCGAACTAGAGGGAACCGAGGGGACAGAGGATTACGATTGGTCCCCCTAAACCTCCCCAATGTACCGCCTTTCTTTTCGAGCAGTCACACTGCAAACTCACAAGGGGGCGGTAACTCAACCTGGTAACTCAACCTGGTAACTCACCCCGGGATTTCGATGGCAAATTTTTCTGGTTATTCTACAGGTGAAAAAAAAGAGATACGTGTCTCGACGTTTCATTGAATAGGCCTTAGTTTCGGAGTAATAAATTTCTGAAAATTGAAATTTATTTTTCTTTTTTTACTTTGATGTTACTTTATATAGTATGTGCGGTATGTAAATTTTCGAAATAGAAATTATATTATCGCGTTATAAACATTAATGCGGGATTAATTTCAAGGGACTTTTAAGTCAAGTAGTAATATTTGAAATAATAATATAAAGCTTAAATTAAAAATTTCATTTGGAAATAATATCAACGGTATCTTAAATTTCTAGTTTTTTAAACGATTAGTAGTAGAGGGAGAAGAGTAAACAGACATCGGAATGTGAATGTGAATTTTTTTAATTGGAAAAAGAGATTTCAATTTTCACAAATTCATTACTCTGAAAGGCTTGAAGACCTATTCAATAAAACGCCAAGACATGTGTCTCTTTTTTTTCATCTCCAGAATAACCAAAAAAATTGACATCGAAATCCCAGGGTGAGTTACCTGTGCTTCTCCTTAGTCGTGTTCCGATACCTGAACATAGCGACCCGGCTCGTTCGTTGTCTCTCTCGCTCTATCTTGTTCACGGCCTTCGTCACGTGGTAGCTTTTGTCTCGGCCAATTGAGCTGCCTCGCCGACTCCTGAGCAACGGACAATACATCTTTCCTTAAGGTAGTTGTTTCGAGATAGTCGCGGTCCAAAAGTATTAGTCGAAACTTTTCTAAAAGGACAGCCTTACTGCTATCGTCAAGTTCTCGCGGATACAACCAGAATTCTCTGGATTTAACGAATGCTATATAAGCACTTGATAGTAATATAATATTTACAAAGAAAATAAAACTTCTGTTACTGGTTTTTAAAATTATCAACTAAATATATCAAATAGGGTCGGCGAAATGATAGCACATTTTCAGAATTGTCCTATCTATTGTTTATCACTTATTACATACTTAGATATATAAACATAAAAGAAAAACATTTTATTATTTAATCGTGCGTCGATCAGTCTTTGTTTTCAATAACTTCTAACATTACACCAAGTTCACTCATCTCAAAATACAGAAAGAGACCATCGGTCATTTCGCCGACCGCATTTCGAAATCGTTATTGATAAACGATACATCGTTTTTCATAAAACCTGGAATGATAAATTAAAATCGACATAACGAATCACTCGTATGATTCATATTTAATCAAAGAACGATTGAGCAAAGTTTCGTTAAAATACTCAATTAAATACATCCACGGAACAACTACTTTAACATCTAGGACAATTATATTACAACGGCACGCCTCGTCTTCTCGTCTCTTCTTCGAACGCACATAAAAGAACCTATACAATCGAATGCCGCACCAACAATGGTCGCATTCAGTGGATACTTCCGTTGAATTTAACAGAAAATTTTCAACAGTGCAGTTATCTCCCTCTGGACACCATCTCCCGAGCGTTCCATGCTTTCTTTCGTGTGCAATTCGAAAAACAAACGAGACTATCGAGCGCGTTATCGTTAGACGATTAGAAGTTTCCAGGTATAATATTTAACTTTCACGCATCGCTGGAGATTGGACGATTTCCATAATCAACGTTAACAATTTATCAACTCTGACGCAAGAACGATAAATTTATCAGTTCTGGCGCAGGGAGGCGATGCAATGCGTGACTACACATACAAAGCACACTCTATTCGCTTCGCTGTAATCGACTTTCTCATTAATGCAACTGCACGGCATTCATAAGTACACGAGTCCCGACGGAAACAAGAGCAAACTTATCGTTGTTCTCGTTACGGTTAACCCACGGTAGAACATCCTTTACTCGAATTACCAGAGAGACGCGATGCTTCGGTTGATTAATTAGTCGTATCGGAATAATCGAGATTTTACTGTATCTCTCTTCGAAGATAGGATATTCTGTTTGGGAAAAAATCGTAACGCGTGTCTACCGTACAGTAGAAACTCCATTTACACCTTTACGTTCCTAAGCGTGAGGTCCCATGTATGTAAGTTCGGGCGGCGAGCACGAGCAACGTCCGCTTGAAAGCGTCAACTCTTCGCGCAGGAAGGTCTGATGGACCCAGGCGAGCTATCACAACGAGCGGCGAACACCTAAACGAGCACGGAATCCCGAAAAAGGCCACGCACCATCATCGCAACGGGCGGCCGACAAGGGAATGTCATAAAGAATTGAAAATACCAACCTCGACAATTTTTATCGGAACTTTGCGGAAGTAACTTCAATCGATTCCCGATGCTTCTACGATCAAAATGATATCTCACATCGCGTAAATCGGATTATTTTTAACGAAATTATATGCAAAATCTGATTGCATAATTGAAAAGTTATTTCGTTAAAAATAGTCCGACTTACGCGACGTGAGATATCATTTTAATCGGGAGAACACCAAGAATCCAATGGAATCGCGTCACGTTGACACGATGAAGAATAAAGAATTCGATTTGATCAAAAACTGATGAGTCGATCGCCCGTTTGACCCCAGACCCTTGAGCGAACCCAGATAGGCGTCTACGGTCTCGGTGAAAACAAGTATTGGGGCTCTCGCTTCGAACCACTCGAAAGGGTCGATTTTTTTGAGCGTTCGATCCAGACTCGCGTGGAATAGTTCCCATGCTCGCGAACCTAGACCATGGGCCGAGATCCAAACGCTCGTAAAAATCGACCTTTTCAAGTGGTTCCAACTACTTCCAACCGTTCGTCGTCGCATTTAGCGACCTTTTGCTCGCTAGTAGGAACGTGTTTTCGAACAAAATCCGGCGAGCACGGACAATTTATTGCTCGAGCACGAGCATCACATAGATGGGACCTCACCTTTACGTTCCTAACGCGACAGGAACGAACGTCGTCGTCGAGTATTTCGCTTTCGCAACGTTACTTCACGAGATCACGACCCGTTTGTTCGAGTGACTCTCCACTGATCCTGCGTCACGGTTGATGAATTGGTGGCATTACGAAGAAAACTATAGAAAACGAGGAAAAGGACACAATGGACACCGAGCCTGTTTTCAGGTCACGATATGTCCGGCGTGGATGGTAACAGCAAGGAGGGGGAATCCGTGTACGGACGCAGTCCTGCCCAGACCAGGTCAGGCTGTTATCCTAGCTATGAACGTTATACGGTCCCTCGTGGCGTCGTTGCGGTGCCTCGTCTTCCTGCTGCTTCTTCGGTCTACACTAACGAACAACCTACCACGCCGGACAGACCGAAGTCTAACTTTTCGACTAACGATCACCCACACCTTCATACTTGGAACGACCGCACGGCCCTGATCAAACAGCACCCGTTCTATATCAAGGTCGATGGCAAGCAGCTAACCGCACCATTCCAAAATCACGATATGTCCGACGTGGATGGTAACCAGTTATCGGTGTTCTCGCTTCCGCTACTGTCCTCGCGCAGCTAACGAACGCAGCCTACCACGCCGGACCTCAGTCACGAGTCACGAGGTCTTTCAGATTCGTTATACGTCCATCGACACCCCATTGCTCACCCGTCACTTGCAAATCATCGAAACAACTTTTCGAATAATCGACGACGTCTCGATCGAATTTTTGACGATCGTGACGTACACCGAGTATAAAAGTTTTATTAACGATTAGAAATATTACGAATTCCATTCCGAGATTAAATGGAAAAAAAGAATTCGTGATAAATTAGAAACTTGACAATACAAACAAGCTTATAAATTCGTTCGGTTTAATTGTCGTAATTACAAAGATATTCGATTAGTTAAAATTGTGTGTACGTAATATTATTAATACGAGATAATAACTGGTAACGAAAACTGTTTCGACGATTTTCAAGTGACCCCTTCATCACACTCAGCACGATTCAATCGTACGCGATCGAACCTGCGTCACGGTTGATAAACTTATCGTTTAACGCCGAGGAAACGAACGACAACGTGGACGGCAAATTTGTTTTGCTATTGTCCGGCGTGGTGGTGGTAGATAAGCGGGAATTCCACACCCAATTGGATTTTTTTGTTTTCATATTTAATTTGTTTAAGGTCGCATCAACGATACAGGTTATTAGCGATCAACTTGGAATTTCTGAGTGTTCCTACGCGCATCTAGAAAGTAGAAAGTATTCGAAACCTCTCGACTGAAAGGACGGACCCTTAAAAAATTCGATTTCCGCGATATTGACAGTGATTAACTTACAGTCTCTCGGTAAATAAAATAACACGCGTAATAGTACACGTAATAGACCCTCAGGGGCTGTAGCTACGTTTGATCGCAAATGTAACTACAGTACGGGTTTGGCGATCCCGAGGTACCCGAGCTGGAAAGGGCCCAGTGAGCCCCAGAAAATAATTATGGGGGTACGCGCAGTTGTAGGTAAATTCAAGAATTTTCTTTCGCAATTTAACACGTTCACGCTGGCTACACTTATGGTCAGTGTAAGAAGTATTCGTACACCAAACAATTTAATAAGAAGTAAGAGGTTAACATTAAACATTTATTATTAAAATAAACGTATGAAATTTTATTGGTATTATTATTATTAGTATTATTATTTGTTGGACTTTTACACCTCAGCACGAGGATTGTAGGGTTAAAGACGTTAATAATAATCGTTAAGACACGGTAAGATAGTTATATTTGAACACATGGAGAATATACACCGTGAAAGCAGTAAAAACGGAAAACAGCAGGCACAAACAAAAAACGCGCGGACAAGATGCCCGGCATCTGAATATGCATATGCATATGCATATGCTGACGCGCTAATTAGCCGCGAAATTCAACATTATTATTATTGGTATTATTATTAATTGATTCCTGTATGAATACTTATTAACATTGACTGTATGTCCCGTCGTGCGGCGTGTACCACCGGTGACTCACGTTCGCGTGTCAATCATAAGACGTGTACCACCGCGCCGCCCCCATGGCTAGACACAGAACTACCAACGCCGGCGTGAACGCGTTAAATATTAGGTTGTCCCAAAAGTTTCTTTCGTAATGTACACTCAATTATTTTGTACGGTAGTGTTTATATAAATAGATAATCTAATTTCCTAGATGTTGAAGTTGTAGCAGTAATGGAGCAAAATGAATCGTGCACAATTCAATAATGTAACATTAGACATAAAATATTGTGTATGTATTACTTATTAATAAAACGAAAGAAACTTTTCGGACAACCTAATACATATTTCAGTGAAAAACGAAGAGGAATCTCACAGTGCTAGTATTTAATAAAAAAAAAAAAAGGACTAATCACGCTTTGTTTTTCATTAAGGTATATACGCAAGTCGTGAAAAAATAATTCTAGAATTTTCCCTACAAGCGTTACTCGCCGAAGGGGTTTTCCTCCCCAATCCATTCTAATCGCACGGAAAAGCGGAAGGTTCGTTCGCGTCGCCAATATTTTCTTCGAATTCGATTTCTATCTGGCAAAACACCAACGATACGAATCGGTTGAAATTCTTCTATTTCCGTGCCAACGAAAGTCCGAATTCGCGCAAACATCCGTAGTCCGATTATCATTCGATACAGAGGCACAGAATTAATTTTTACAATTTTGCCGCCGCCACCTCCCGTCCTGCTGCATGTCCCCGCCTAACTATCCAGCCTACCACGCCGGACCGAACCGAGCCACTTCTACTCCCATTTTACTTGTTACCGATACCAGCGAATCTACACCGCTGATCGCCTCGATATAAATCGATGCATGCCTCCAATCGGTACACACGTGCTCCCGATCGTCGCGAACTACTCGTCGCGAACTGCTCGTCGCGAACGATTCGTCGCGGATCGCTTGCGTCACGGTTGATAAAACCGACGGGCATCGTGAAAGACAGAACGGACGCGGAACCTGTTTCCAGGTCACAATATGTCCGGCGTGGATGGTAACAGCACCGAGGGAGAGTCCGCGTGCGGACGCGGTCCCGCCCAGACCGGGCCAGGCTGTTATCGTAACTATGAGCATTACAGTCTCTCACGACATCGTCGCAGCGCCTCGTCCTGCTTCCCAAATTTGCCTAACGACCTACCGAACACCCCGGATAGCCCGAACCGTCGTCTATTGGACTTTGCGCAGAGCGTCCCTGGAACCCAAAACGACGATTACTTTCACGACGACGTGCCGGCCCAGCACGTGAACCAAGGCAATACCACACCTAGCGTAAGTCCCTGCCGTGACGATCTCTAACAAAAAAAAAAGAAAAAAAAAGATATCGATATGCGAATAATATCGATTACGTACTTCTCGATGTATTCGTTTATGTGTACGCGCCTGGAGAACTAGGTATCCGCGGGCATCTGATGATCCTTTGACCCAGAGCTGGCCGAAACCCCGGGGCCTCGATCACCCTGATTTTCTCCGATACGTTTCTCTTGTTTCCTTCGAGAACGTATCGGTCTCGAGTCGGTCGAGGGGCCCAGGATCTCGTCCGACTCTGCTTTCGCCTAGTCCTGTCCGAAGTTGCTCCACGGGAAGCGTGACGGCTTCCATTCGCTGTTTTACGCGTACGCTATGCACGGTGAATCCTCTCTAAGAGACGCGTGACTTCTCGGAGCTGCTAGCTCGGAGCTGATGTCGAGCAATCGCGAGGCGAGGTGTAACTACAGGCTTATCGAGAGGGCTCGACTTCGAAATAATAAGTTGTTAGATTACGCGATCGTTTAAGAATGTATTTGAAATATAGGGGTCGGGGACAGAATATCTTAGAAATATCTCAGGAGACAGAAATTAGTGTAATTTATGGAAGCAATTTTTGGCCGTCTTTAGAGGAACTTGATAACCTTTTGCACTCGAGAGGTGACTCTCAGCTACCATTAGGTTTCACGCAGCAAATCTACAATACCTAATGTTTCTTTAGGTTTCATTTCTTTGGAGCTCCAAGTGTCGGTAAAATAATTGTCGGTGAGGATAAAGGTGATCCTATTCTTAAATCTAGATAGCTTAGAATTCATGGCAGATACCAGAAAAAAGGCCTCGAGTGCAAACTTTTTTCTAAGGGGTTTGGGACCCGGTGTCTCCTTCACTCCTATCGTTCAGTTGCACATCGCCAATCAAATAAAACGCACGTGTTCTAGTAAACCATTCAAACAGCCGAATTTACCTAAACTCGATTCGGTCGCGTCAAGTACATTCCGGATCGACACCATAGTGTATATTAATACGTAAAGTGTATAGTGTATATTATATCGTGTGAAATTTTGATACGTAACTCGACAAACCGCCTCGAGTCTTTAAGCGACAGTAATTGCTTTTACTAATCGCGGATGTCTAAGTGGCGTGGGCGGCCCTTAGACAGGATTCACCGTGCATACATCGATGTGTCGTTACATGTGTGGGCTTAACGCGAGCATACGTGGCACCTCCCGTTGGACAGGACTGCTTCAACCAGATTGGGTTCGATTCTTCTCGAATTTAGTGAAAAGGTATCGTTGGTTGCATCACTTGGTCATTTCTTTTCCCTTCTTTTCGTTTCTCTTTCTTTTTTTTTCGAATACAATTTCGTTTAATCGACGACAACCGTACGAAATGGTACGAAACGGTACGAAACGGTACGAAATCGAACGTTTTTGATTTGTTTCTGGCGGAAATGCATCGATCGTGATTTTCACTGTCACTTAAGAAACGCACGTGAAGAATGTAAATACATTGATCGGAGCTGGCAAAGTTACTTTTCCTGGACGTTAACCTCTCGAGGGATATCGACGCGTGCGCGTACGTTTAAATTTGATATCAAAATTATTTATGATCCGAACGAAACGTGTACAGTAAGGACTGGACAAGTGGAAGAAAATCGAGACACGACATTACAATTGTCAGCGTTGAACGTAGAAAAGTACAGAGAGAGTGAAAGAGAAAAAGGTCCAAGAAAAAGAATCAGTCTGTAGAAACGTATCGGTGAGACAATAAGTAATGCAACGATAAGTCTCACCGATATGTCGGTTAGAATCGTGTTACATCGCTCGCTCGCCGAGACTTGCACTTATCCAGTTCTTACTGTATCTATTATTTCGTCAAAGAAAAATTCGAGCCCATCTGTACAGACAGAATCGTTCATAAATTTCTGTATAATATCCGCACGTGGCTATTAGAGGCACGACTATCGAAACACCGGAACGATCGCATTGGATGCAGGGCTAGTAGTATAGCCTGACTTTGGTCAGACCTGAGGACATAGACCGCGCTCGATCGCGTCACGCTTCAATCTCGATACTCGACTCGTGAAATGTATGTACAGGGTGTGAATATTACGGGTTAGGAATATTACATGCAAACGGGCACGAGGTGATTCTTCGTGAAAAATAAGCAGAAGAAAAGAATTGTAGATCAAATTTTATCGTTTGTCACTTATCGTTTAGTTGTCGAGAAAATACACTCGTGTGCAATTATGGCCAAGACCATACCGTTATATATGGATTCAGTTCACAATAACATAAACAAAATAAGTAGAAAACGAAAGAAATTTGCAAAAAGAAATAAATATTTATTATATAAAACTAACCGTGCCCCGCGGTTTCACCCTCGTGGAGTATTATTTATTTTATATGTTGTTTACGTTCGACCGACAGTTGAAACACGTCAACACCTTCGTGAACCAGTCAGTGACTGTCCTTTTACAAATATTGAGATTTCGAATTGAAACCTTATTTTTATCAAAATAATATTATCATAATATTTGTAACAAAATCTCCTCGACAAATTTTGTTGAAATCTGTTCAGCGGTTCAGGCGTGAAAATGTAACAGACAGAGTTACTCTTGCATTTATAATATCAATGCAATTATGGCCAATTATACCAATAATATCGGTATATAAAATTGTACAGTTTACGAGTAGAAGAATCATTATCGGCGACCCATGATCCATTCGAAGGAACGTGCATCCAATGACATCGTTCTTGTTTGGTATCTGTGTAAACGTGTTTTTGCCGAATAGCCTCGGTGCAGGTTTCATTTCACGTTCCGAGAAGAATTGTTTTAGCGATACTCGGATCACGCAGAACGACACGATGTACCCCCAAGCACGCCTAGTATGAACAGTTTTTCATTTCTTTTTTTTTTTTAACGAATACATATGTGTAGAAAAGAAAGCACGTCGAGAGCATGCTTCGTGGTCGTTGTTAATAATTATCGATACGAATTAATTCGACACGGATAGATTTGTCCCCAAGTACATGTTTCTTAAATTTGAAAAGTCAACGAAATACTTGGGAGGACTATCTGCGGTGTTCAAAGTAAAATAATCGTAATCGTTGTTGTTCGAGTTACGGTGTACTATGCGGAGACAAAATGTTGGAGTAGTATAATCTTCTCGATAACGTCATAGAATTCTACATATATTACGATCTATACTATACCGCAGAATTTCAGATTATACCGTAACCAATCAGACCCACTGTCCAAATTCTCGTCTCCGGCACAGTACATATTATTACGAATTATTTCATTACGCACGGAAACGATACGCTGGTCGGCAAGGAAATTAGTCGAACCATGGAAAGCTAAATCTTTGCGCGAGAAATTTGCGATTTAGAAAATTTGTCGATGGTCGCTTGAATTTATCGTCGACTAAGAAATTAGAAGGCACCAGGCTAACGTGTGTCACGCGTGCACGTCGCACTCGAATAATCTGCATCGGCTGTAATCTTTTCGCCACTCTACAATCACGAGCAGGACAAATACATAGATGATTAGTCGTCGGTGTGTTTCCTTCGGTTAATTATTATTTGTTCTTGTCACAAGAACGTTCGCGTTCGATGTTCGATGTTTCTTGATTTCGATTTACTTCGCGTTCAGTTTTCGTTTCTCGATCGTTCGTCGATCTTTCGTTCCAGAATCGAACCGCGATTCAGGAACGTTGATTTCGATCGGATTTTCTCTTCCATCTTGGTTTCTCGCGCGCACGACCAATCGTACCTACAGGGTGTCTCAAAAGTCGGGGAGGAGCCGGAAATGGGGGGTAGCTGAGACGATTCTGAACAACAATTTCCTTTGCAAAAATGTCGGATGGGGCTTCGTTAAGGAGATATTAAGAGAAAACCCCGACCAATCGGAGCGCGCGTAGATCGTTCGAGCGGCCGCGGTAGCGAAGGCTACGCGCTGGCGGCCGCGCTTGTACGCGAACAAGTGACTCGACGTGCATCGAAGGACATTGACGCTGCCGCCTAGCGCGTAGCCTTCGCTACCGCGGCCGCTCCAACGGTCTACGCGCGCTCTGATTGGTCGGGGTTTTCTCTTAATATCTCCTTAACGAAGCCCCATCCGACATTTTTGCAAAGGAAATTGTTGTTCAGAATCGTCTCAGCTACCCCCCATTTCCGGCTCCACCCCGACTTTTGGGACACCCTGTATAACCTATAACGTTGCACGCTCAGTGTTCGGCGATCTTTGTAAGAAGTTACTGTCCAGATATTAACGCATCGCATTGTCGAATACTTTCTTGTTCCGAACCGTAACTAGATTCTCAAATAAATGAAAAAGAATACGGTACGAATATCCCATTAACGATTCAATCGCGTATTCGCGATAGCGTTGGTTACATTACTGGACAGAATGACGCGACGGGATTGCGATTCCAACGCACACTGTAAAAAGGAAAATGAAAAAGAAAGTTCATCCAATCGCTCGCTTGTTTCTACGAGATTCGTTTCAACTCCACGTCGACACATCTCGCACGAATCTCGCAATCCTGTCGCATTCTACGCAACTGGCTGCAATAATACCATTCGCGTGTCTATTTCCTCCCTTCCCTCTTCCCGAAAAAAGGATTTTAGGATTAGGATTTGAAACGATCATCAACGAATCGAGAACTTGATCAATCTATTGGGTTGTCCAGAAAGTTCGTGCCAATTTTTAAGAAAAATTCAAAGGCACGTTTGAATTTTGTTATATATTTATTGAATTATATAAATACCATTTTGTTCCACGACCTTTCTACCTTTTAAGGGATGCACCCATGTTAATCGTTTTCAACCATTTCAATGTAAACAGACGTGTACCACCTACCAAAGATCGGCACGGATTTTCCAGACAAACTAATAAATTAAGATCGACATCGATCGGTTAGAGTTCGGTTAGAGATAATTATTGCAGGCAGAGGTAATGTCACTCGTTACCCCCCAAAATAATACCTTCTTCAGAATCATTCATTCATTCGCATTTGGCGGTAATTTTCTCACGGATTTAATGTCGGTGTGTTACAGGCAATGTCCGACAGCGCGCATTGAACCACCATCGTTGAACAAAGCCGCCGAAACATTCGTCTCTCTCACACACACACGAATTTTCCTGCTACTGTCGGACCTTGCCGAAAATCTCGGTTCTCTCTGTTCGCGCGTGTGACGGTCGATCGATTAATAATAACGAAAAAGACAAAAAAGAAAAAGAAAAAGACTGAGAAAGGGTTACGAAAATTTGCGATACAATCGAGCAAACTCGACCCTTTCGATCCCCTCGAGAAACAGCGACAAATCGAATGCTCGTTTCGAAACGAGGAACTCGGATTCACGGTGAATCGTTCGCCCTCTGAAAAGCTTCGAAGAAAACCTTCGAAGCGTTCTCGCGCACGACGAAAGGTCCGTCAACCTTTCCTTTCTTTTAGTATTACTGGCAACGTCCGACACGATAGATTGCAAAGTTTCTCGTGGCGAATGGACGGGCCACGTGAACGGCGACGACCAAGTGCGTAGGACAAGAAAGAAACTACGTGAATGGACGGTAATCCGGGGTGTGTGAACCCAACCGCGGATATACGTCGACGTCGGACCTTGCCGTGTTCGATCCGAGGAAAAGACGCGCTTGCTCGACTCTCGAGACACTTTGTCGCCCTAGTAACTTCTCTGCGAGGGAACTCGGGCTCTATATGGCCACGGTTTACCTTCGAATGCAAACAGACATTTGGGGAACGGAACGAGAAATTAGCTCGTTGATAAGAGGTGCGCGGTGTTACGAGGCAAAATTCAAGAAATTTGTTCATTATTTGAATGCATATTTTAATGAAAAAGAAAGAGGAGTCTTACAGTGGTGATACTTGATATAGAACTTGATATAGAAATTCGGTCGAAAACGAGCCATGTCTGCGAATTTTTTCGAAATAATGTATTGCGCGGATCCTTAGAAAACTCGCGAGGCGTTTTGATGGATATTTGGTGACAACTAGACGGCGGACTTTTATGCATTTACAGGGAATTTGAATGTGCAAGAAACTGCAAAATGCACACAGTATGGAAGAATATGAAAAATATTGAGGGTAAAGTTCGTATTGTAATGTTTCCAGAGTAAAATAAATTCCTATTTAGGTTCAATTTTTGTAGGCAATTTTTGTAGGCAATTTTTGTAGGTGCGTTTGCCAAGATGTTATTTTGCATAAAGATCCACAGTCTAGTGATAATAAATCATTTTTGTTTCCATACAAAATTTTACATAGAAAGTCATGTATGTAGTATCGAACCAGAGATGGGCTAAACCCTAGGCTTCGAATAAATCTGAAGTTTACCGATGTGTTTGTCTCGTTTCTTTCTCTGGAAAATGTTTAAAAGAGGAAATCCTCCATACGACGAACGTATAACCGCGGCCAGCTCCTCCGTACGGAAAGGGTTAAGATATGTATTTAAATTGTGAAAAGAAAAAGTTTCTTGAATATTGCCTGCAACAAGTGCGTGTACCGGGTTAAACTTTGAAGTGTAGAAGTACAACGAGGTCACTGTTCTGCTGATTGAATTACGATGCAGTTTATTGGGTTGATTCGTTTCTAACTTCCGCTGCGGTTAATAAATAATCATGCTTACAGAGAACCGCGTGGAGGTAAGAATTTTTCATTCACATGATAAATGCGAATAAGGAATGATCGACGATTGTGGTTATTAAGATTTTGTTTATTAAGGATTTTAATCGATTATGATTAATTATATAACGATATATTCGGAAATAAACTGTAAACTAGGAAATGGAAGTTATTTACGAAGCGACTCAATGATTGAAATTCGTTGTAATTGAATTACTACGTGATTAAAATACAGTGGAATTAAGTAATTGAAATACGATGTAATTCAGTTACATTGCGTTTCGATGGTGTAGTAATTCATTTACGTTGCGATCGAACTGCACGATCGAAACGTATCGATTAATTCGATTTCTGATTACTCGACAGCCATGACTAGACTGTGGTATGTTTATGGGAATGCGTGAAAATGTAGAATGATGGGCACAAATGCAATAATATACCAAGTATTAACGATAAAATACGTATTACGATGTTTGGAGCGTAACTTTTATTTAAATCTCAATTCATCTATAAAGAAAAAATGTGAATTTGTATAAACATTCGCAGTCTAGTTTCCTATTAGCAATTCTACGAAGCATCGGAACGATAGTGGCCATATTGCCCCGAATTCCCTTGCGTCTTTTCGTTCTATTCACTATTTCTGATTTCCATCATGCCATGTCGCTTAACGTTCATTTCTTTTCCCTCATCTCGTGCCTTTTTCGATCGTAGACACATTCTTATGATTCATGCGGTTGGAAGACACGTTGTCTCGTATTATCACGGTACACCGTCATTGTTCTTAACCCTTTAGCTCGTGGCATATCAAACATGGACGCTAGCATCCCCGCGTTTTATTTCGGACTTTTTCATCTACGTTGATTTTGGTAAAAATGTAAAATTGCCTGTAGAAATTATTTTTCGCTTCCTCGGACAAAACGGTGGCGTACTTCATTAAATATAATGCGTAACTAATACTATTTACGAGGAAAAGAATTCCTAAAGAAAAGAAGAATTGCTTGTCTTTAAAAAAAAAGAAACAAAAATCGTTTCTAAAAATTATTTTCCATTATTTCCATTATTTCTAATTATTTGCAGAAAAAAAAATACCCAAAGGAAAGGAGAATAATGGTTTCTCGAAGAAATATATTTGACAACAGTTTCAATTGCTTGTCTTTAACCAAACAAGAACTAAAATTGTTTCTAAAAATTATTTTCCATTATTTTCATTATTTCTGATTATTTGCAGAAAAAAGAAATACCCAAAGGAAAGGAGAATAATGGTTTCTCGAAGAAATATATTTGACAACAGTTTCATAACTCGTCGAGACGTACAACTTTCGTTTAAAATTTCTATTCAAATAGACACTTGTCACGCATTCGACTTAAATTATCTTTAAAAAAGAATGGAGAAGAAAAAATGAAAAATCACGAGCCAAAGGGTGCAAGTCGGTCGTGTGGTTTTGTTTTACTCGTTGGCAGCGGTAGTTCGATCATGCTGCGCACTAGGTGCATTCGAAAATGCGAGCTGTAGCCAGAGGTACGCTATTGTGCTCTGAATTAGGTTGCTTCGTTGCTCGATCGCTTGTCGCTCGCGTACGATTACTTTGTATGATTGTAGACGTGCGTTTTATATCCGATTAGAACAGACAAATAAACATAATGAACAAGAAGAAAAAAAAAAGAAAAAAGAAATGAAAACACCGAAAACGTTTCGCTTTTGTGCACGTTGTATCGCCATACACGTTTCCAACAGTCACGATCTGCTCGGCTCGATCGTGTCATCTACCGAAGTGAGACGAATTAAACCTAGTTGTATACACGCGATATATATTGTCAATGACGAAACGTTCTTTACCATTTTATAAATTGCACCAGATACCGCATCGCACCTTAGCGTCGATTAGTTCCGAGACCCTCGCTCATTCTCGTTTAGGCCCGACTAACGGGGGTGAAAAATATCGCTGCTGAATTTACTACACAACGGACGATTCGCGTAACACGATTCGCAATTTCTAACGCTCGAGGATCGATTGACGTTCGAAATTCTCGCCTATGATTAATCAGTTAACGTTCGATAGTCTGTATTATCGCGATCACGACGGTGATCGGGATTGGTTGTTCGAAACACTGCCTGTACATGTACATAACGTATAACATTGTATTACATATTAACACCACCAGCTGTAAGGATTCGGCAACGTAAACGTAGACCGATAGTTTGATTATCGTGCAGTCGTAACGTTCTATTGTTCGCGTGTCTGGCATGATCCTTAGGCGCGTGTTTAATTGTAATACGACGCCGTTTAAACGTCCATTCTAATGTTAGGAGTACCAAGTTCTTCTTGTAATCGAATAAAATCAATTTTCAATCCGACTCAGTGATTACTTTTGTGCGACTCAAAAGATTTCATTCGATCGCTCGTGGAAACCTCGAAGCCAGGCCGTCGACGCACAAGTTAGGGGCGGGTGACGTAATCGCGTCGATTCGGTGGACTGACTTCGAGGATGAGATATAATACGAGAGGAAAACGTTCAAAGTATTCGGAGTATTTAACCCTTTCGACCGGTGTCGATATACAGGGTGTCCCGTATGCCATTTATTCTTCTACTACTCGAATTAATATGTGAAACATGCCCCCAAGTGTTAGAAGAAAAAGTAATCTCTCAGTCACTATATATTTTTTTTTATTTTTTTATTTGTTTATTTATTAAATATTGACATGGAACGACCTAGTATACGTGCGTGTGTCTCAAGTGGACATATCTGGTTGCCATTGGATAAATTAGAGTCGAGACTCGCGGATACGTACAGTAAATCCCATAAATATTCATACTCTCTATGTCTACCGAAAAAGTTTGACCAAATTAATAAATGGTTTTGATTTTACCAAATGAATTTTTCATTATAAATATGGATATGAACAAGCTTATACTTGTATATATTTATGTATACATCATCATATTTATACAAACGTACATTAGGAAACAATGAAATATAAACAAATTTCAATTTGTGTGTTTAAGGGTGTTTAACTTGAACAAATTTTTCCAATAAACATAGAGGGTACGAATTATTTACGAGGCTCACTGTATGTTTAAAAAATAACACGAACGTCAATTACGTCGAGGCAATTTGATTTTCAGCCGAGCTTAATTCGATGCAATTAATTTCTAAAAGAGTGAAAAATATAATTCAAATGGAAATCGTCCGAGCCGAGAGGGTTAAATTATTCAAAGAATGGGGGACGTCTCGTATCGCTGTTAGATCCGAGCTCGATGGTGACGACTTCGAGGATTCCCGAGACGCTCTCTCCATTTTAGATTAGAATGTTTCATTTTCACATTCTCTGCGACCACTCTGAGAATTTCAACCCCCCGTAGTTTAAGAAGCTCTATAATTGCCCATGCGTGGATTTCAATTATTTATTTTGGGGAAGCACGTACTGAAACTAGAGTAGAGATGAGCAAAACCCTAGGCTTCGAATAAATCTGAAATTTGCCGATGAGTTTGTCTCGTTTCCTTCTTTGGAAAAATTCAAAAGAGGAAAAGAGACAAACGTATCAGTAAACTTCAGATTTATTCGAAGCCTAGGGTTTTGCCCATCACTGAACTAGAGTTACGAGTGATCGAATACAGGGTGTCCCAAAAATGTTGAAGGTCCTTGAAAGGGGTGGTTCGGGGGGTGATTCGAAACAACTTTTTCCTTAGCGAAAATGTTAAGGAGATATTAACCGTTTGCACTCGAGG
This sequence comes from Hylaeus volcanicus, assembly GCF_026283585.1. Classification (NCBI taxonomy): domain Eukaryota; kingdom Metazoa; phylum Arthropoda; class Insecta; order Hymenoptera; family Colletidae; genus Hylaeus; species Hylaeus volcanicus. The sequence goes on from NC_071980.1 coordinate 9,883,059, forward strand.
TCTTGTTTCCTGATATCTACCAGTAACTCGAATGCTAAGCTTAGATTGACTTGGAAGACGTAGCTGGATTCGTGATCGCAAAATAATTTGAGATTTTATTGCACCTTTTACTGACCTTTATTGCACTGACAATCATTTTATTGGCACTTCGAGTTCCTAAGAAATGAAACCTAAACAAATATTATTGTTGGTTGATTTACTGCGTAAAACCTAGTGGTGACGGAGAGTCGCCTCTCGAATGCAAAGGGCTAATAGAAAACCCCGACCAATCAGAGCGCGGTACACTAGCGAGTACCGTATACTACTGCGGCTGACTAGCGCGTACCCTATTCTACTGCGGCCGCTACCGCGTAGTTTATACTACTGCGAGCCCTCCACCGCCATCTTCCCGTTCTGATTGGTCGAGACTTTTCTGTTAACATCTCCTTAACAAAACCTCGTACAACATTTTCGCTAAGGAAAAAATTGTTCCAAATCACCCCCCGAACCACCCCTTTCAAGGACCTCCAACATTTTTGAGACACCCTGTATAAATACACAGAATTAATTTCTACCCCTTAACGTATCTTCATAAAAAAAAGTTTACACATCAATTTCGATACTTTTACTACGCTTAATCTTCGCTTTTCCTTTTTTTTTCTATCGTAACATGTATTTAAACGTTGAGAAAATAGTCACTGAACGTTGCCAATGAAAGCTGCGTGCGTCCCTTTAAATTCACGTCGATCTTGCGGCCGATCACCACAAAGTGTGGGTAAATGAGTGTTTACACCTATCGAGAAATTCAGATCTGTTATGAGCCATTTTACTGTACGCAGTGGGTCTGAAAGGATTATTGAAGGATTAGCGAAGGCATATACAGAACAGCAGGTTCGACTAACCGTTCGCTTTAGATGTATGAGCGTTTACGATACCTCGGTTCCGGCGTAAGTAACGAAAAGCAAATTGTGACGTCCGTCCACACACGATGGAGTTTTGTTTAATTTTCGCTACGATGCGTTTCACTGTCACTTCGGTTTACATGCCTCGATGGAAACACTTTTTATCACACGTCACGTATCGTTGGATGGATGCTGGCGAATTCATAAATAGTGGTATCGATGATTCGCTGCGAGCGTGTTCTAGGGACCTTCCTTGAAATTTAACGGGAAACTTCGTTTTCATAGTTTTATTACGGTTTTGTTATGCTTTCGTGAGAATGATTCTCCGGGAGATTTCGGATAGCGTTAGGACAGTGTTTCCCAAACTTTCGTTCGTATAGAATCAAATTTCATTGTTATTTTTTCATAATACATCGTATCGCTAGGTTTGTTTTCTTTTTAAATATTTATAAATATTTTTATTAAGAGAAAGAGAGAGAATTTCCAACTGTGCACGAGTCTCGAGATTTACTCGTTATCGTTTAATTTTGCATAGAATTGCATCGATCCTTGTTGAAAGTGCAAAATGGCACAGAAAATTTTAACGCTACATCGTTATTTTTATATTTCATGTTTCTTTCTTCTAATGAGAAGTTTGAGAAGCACTGTCCCAAACGACATAATCGGCCACGAATACCACGATTTATGAACCCATCTACGCATCACACGTTTACTTTGTTTGACAAATGAACACAACCGTGACACATTTACCTTTTCACCCTTAGATACGAGAAGTTTCTCTCTCTGGCTCCACGTGATCATACGTTGCCTCGTTTTAAGCCTTTGAAGCACCCGTGATCAAAGGTGCTTGCTTTCGATGTGAGATTACGCAAGGCTGGGGAAAAAAAGGTCTTCACGGAAATTTAAACGCAATTTATACGACCGTAACCCGAATTCGTTTCGCAGTCGAAAACGACCCATCTTCATAATTCTCGCAATGTTTCCTCGTTAGCGAATATTTTCAGGTGAACTAATTAAATATCGGATTCGCGCGAAGCGGAACGAATCCCCGTGAGGACTTTGGAACGCATTTAACGACGAATTTTCTTTGCGATAAATTTTATTCGGTTTCTATATGTTGGGGAAAGACCAAAATTATTACTACGGACGATTTTTCTTGAATGCGTGCTTCAAAGGATTAATTGTTGGGTTGTCCAAAAGGTTCATGCTTATTGATCAAACTGTTATCTAACAATAAGACCTGCCCTAATGCCAGGTACCGAAAATCGAACAACAAATGTCTAAAAACCATTTCGTCTCATTTCACAATCAAAGTCATATGAAAATGGCAAAAGTTAACGTTTTCCAAACAAACTATTTTGTAATGGTGTCGGAAGTATCACTACATGCACATCTGTTTCTAATCGCATTTTGTTTGGTTGGGGTTTAGAAAATGGGGTATATTCCGATCGGGTTGATTTTTTTTATCATAGGTAGCCCTTCACTTGGGGATTGCAATGACGGCCATCTTGACCCATTACTAACACAAACACACACACACACACACACCAGGGGTCAGAAACTAAAATGGTTCAAAAAGTGGTTTTTGCATCGGTGAATACATCATTTTCAGTTTCATTTTTTTACGTGGAGGAACATCACAGCACCAGGACAAAAATCTACTGCCTGAATAGGTTTGGAATAGTTTTTGGTGAGGGGTGGCAACATTCAATACTGTTAATGTGTATATACTGTCTGACTAGGTTTGGTGTAGTTCTTGGTGTGCCAGCAATATTGAATACCGTTAATGTACATACTGTCTACACAGAAGTACTGTCTGACTAGGTTTTGAGGTAGTTTTTGCCAGCAATATTGAATACTGTTAATGTACATACTGTCTGAGTAGGTTTGGTCTAGTTTTTGGTAGGGGCTCACAATCTCGAATACTGTTAATATAAAAAAACTGATGTTCTTCCACGGAAAAAAAGAGTTAAATATAATGTATTCGCCGATATCGGTGCCTAGAACCACTTTTTGGACTATTTCAGTTTTTGACTCATGTGGGTCAAGGTGTTAAGGGTCAATCTGGCGACCATTGCAATCCCCAGATCGAGTTCTACCTATGACAAAAGAATCATCCCGATCTGTGGACAGCCCATTTTCTTAAATCCAACCCTTCGTTTCCTTCCACAATCAAAGTCACATAAAACTGACAAAAGTATCCCAGTCAAGCCGTTCTAACAAGCATCTAACATCGTTCGAAGTGTCACTTCACAGAGCCTGTACCTCTGTCGCCAATTATTCCAAGAGCTGTCCTAACGCCAGCTACCGAGAATCGGCACGAATTTTCCGGACAGCCCGACACATGTTCGCTAGCTCGCGAGGCGGTCGAATCATTTCGCGTCGTGGCATTCATTATAAATCATCGTCGTCCGCGACCGTGGAAAATTCTAATCGGAGCGTAAGTGACCGCGTTTTAAAAAGTTTACCCGCCTATTAATAACCGAAACCGACGCGTTCGAAGTTTATTTCCGCGGTTACAGTTTGCCCGCGAAGTTATATTTATCCCGGATAGAGATCGAAAGTAAAACGAAAGAAGAAAAAAAAAAAGAAACCAAAGGAACAGATATAGCCACCGAAACGACCGTGTTTTGTTCGAACGACAGAACGAAATGATCCGATCGCTTCCGACCCCGATGAGCCCGTGTGTTATGTAAAGTAAAATCGGAAATTGTGTGTGTGACATTGTAGGATGAAGAGAAAAAAGACAGCAGAAAATTCGAGAAAAATGATGAAATACCTAGCGAATTCGAGTGTTGCTTTTGTACTACGAAGGTATTTACGATCACTAACGTTCTTCCTTAGGCGGCACTACATACACCAATGGGCTGTCGAGGGAGTTGATATCGGAAATGGGACAAACCTCTACGTTTATTTAATTTTCATACATCACTCTTTTCGTTCAATTCCATTTCTTTCTTTCTCGTCGATTTTTCCTTCGATCGTATGTACGTATGTACGTTTAAACAAAAAAAAAAAAAAAGAATGAAATTTTTTCCATCTTATCTCGCCTGGATACACCGTTCGAGATCGCGAGGGGATTCCGTCTCTCGTTCGTCCTCGTGGCTTACGTTTTGTCTGTCCGTCGTTGTTTACGTTCTACATGCCAATGCACGGTGTTCGTATATAGTCCACTGGGTGTATGCACTGCCTCCACCTCACCCACGACCCGCCCACCCCCAAAGACCCTCGTTCACCTCTTCAAACACCGCCACCGCCTCCCCTCCCCTCCCATCCCCTCCCCTCCTGCCCCTGAACAAAGCACAAGTTTTCCATTGACACGATACCAGTTCATTCAAAGCTTTAGACGCAACGTAGCTCGTCCATTAATTTCGTTTGCGTGTATACTCGCAGTATCGTAGGTCAAAGCGCAGGCATCGTTTGTTGACGGCAATTCGCGTTAGAAGCGAGAATACGATGCTTTTCAGCTTTGGGCAAACCTTTTCACTTAACACTTTACCGACCGTTAGCGCTTTGGACGTGTAATTACATTAGATATAGTATAAACTGGACTTTTGCATTTAATTGACAAAAAAAAAAATGAAAAGCGTCTTTGAAACGATGCTAATAGATGAAATAAACATTGTGTGTGATACTAACGTTAGGAAAATAACAAAAATTAATAGATACCGGCGACACTTTGAAGTTTGATTATTCGTGTTTCAATTTTCTCGTGGTTATAAAAGTAACGATTTTTTAACATTTTAATCGATTCCAACAGGAGCTACAGCCATTCGTGTACTGAATATTTTTCCTGAATATTTAAGCCATGCTCTTTAAGAATGTACTTAGAAACATTAATTCCTAGCATAAACAAAAAGGAAAAACAATAGTCCTTAACATGAAAATCATAGTACACGAGAATGTATGTACTATATACAGACTTATTTCTTATTTTTGTTTTGTTTTAATAAAATTCCATACGGACAGATTCCCTTTCAGATAATTCGAAAATTTAGTATATAAAAATTAAAACACTGTAATACGAGAAAAGTATTTCAAATAAAGGAAATAGCTTCGTATTCGCTGTGAGGAACTAATCGTGATAAAAATTTGAAATTTTCAGGACTCGTTCCTGTCACTATAAGTAGTAACTCTGCCAAATTTCAAATCGTTTCGTCAATTTTTACCCTAGCTGTACAAAAAAAAAAAAAAAAAACAGAAGTAACCGACTAGAAAAAATTGCATGCATTGGTTTGGGGCACGTGTTGATATTAAAATTAACCAGCCAGATTTCGCGGGAATTTTTTTCTATGTATTTTCAAGATATCCGGGGGGCGATAGATTCAAACAATCGTTGAACTAAGGACCACCCTAATAATCATACACGTTACACCGTTTAGAGGATGATACACGCTTTCATTTGAGTTTCGATTCTTTTTCTGTACATGTGAAAACATGAATTTGCGTAAATATCCGCAGTTTAGCGAACGCCCTCTGTTTCCACGATCTTTGTATACATAATCGCCGTAAAAGTATTTTTTTCTTTTATTAAATATGAACGCGATCTGTAGCACGAACGTAACCAACGAGCAAATAATGTCAAGATTAAACAGCACGAAAGATGAACAGCTTTCAGTTTATTACTGTTTTTTTTAAATAAAATATCGCAGTTGAAATTATAAAGTGAACGAGGTAGCTTAACGCTAAAACTACTGTACTTTTTGAAAATAGATCGAACACATCGCGTACTCAGTCCCCTGATCCAACAATTGTCAAATCGTTGGCAAATCGTTGTCGATACAGTAAAGTTTCCATAAAAGCACTGAAACCATCCCCACCACGGGGGGGGGGGCAAAGGGGGGCCATGGAGTTCGATCGCCGAGCAGTGTAAACATAATCTGCGATCGGATTCCTCGGTGCGACAATTTAATATAACGGTGAAACTTTTTTATTATTAACTTTTTTGTTCTAAAACTTTGACCATCATGTTCCTGACAATTTTTCTGATTTAAATGAGACCAAACACGACGTAACTCGCAACATATTTACTTGTAACAACTTATATTATCTATCATATGTAGAAACACTAACTAAAAAACAAATGCATGGTAAATATCGTCCGAATTATATCGTGTTTGGTCTCATTTTAATCAGAAAAATGTCAGGAATATGATGATAAAAATGTTACAACTACATTGAATCACCGACATACCCTGGTGTTTTCGCTCCGTCTTCCTTTATTCGCTGTCCTTTTCTCTACGTTCGAAGCTCGTCGCAAATATCGGAGAATATACGAAGTCTACCGATAAATGCATTAGTTCACGGATCGTCGTGCGGGGCTTGGCGCGAAAGGGTTAAAAAGATGAAAGTCCAATTTCTTAGTAGTTCTAGCGTTAACGATCAAAATCGCGTTTTAACGATAAAAATTGGTTGTTCATCGTTCGAACGAAACATTGCCCTCTGAATAAGATCTCGTATCGTGCAATGGATCTTCACGACGCAACGCTTACTTTCATTTACTCCATCCTGTCAGCATGCGTTCTTTAGAAACAGAAAGACTCGAATAACAAAAGCACGTGACAATGCACACAGGTTTTTGCGATGATCATGTTATGTACGAATAGCGTAACCTCTGCATCTCCGTTAGGCAATTTACTGGCTAAAAGCTTGGGAACGATTTAACAAAACTATTAGCGAACGTTGTTTTCCTTAAGTTTTCTCGCACCTAATTACAGGCCCGCGTATCGCGCGTAACCGTATCCTCGTCTAACCTACTTAATACGGTCGCGCGAATACGTTCTGGAACACATCAGGCGAGTATTAACGATACGAACGTAGAAAGGCCACGTCGATTAGATTCGATTACTTAGAAAGCACACAACGATTTATTTCTTTTCTACTTTTTCCCCTTACTCTCTTAGACCGTAGCACACGAAGGAAACCGTTCTCTCGATTCGACGAACGAGCGCGGATTTCCCCCATCACGGGGGAAAGTTAATTCACTGTCGAAATTGTTTGGTTTTAGCCCTCCGGTGCGTGGAAAGTATTGTCCGCGGAATTATTAAAAGTGCCCTCGGCGCACAGGAAGTCTTTTCTACGCATTATTCAATGCAAAACACTTTTTACAAAATTAAGAACACTTTTAATAAAATTATAATGGTAACGGCAATATGGAAAAGTTGATTAGCAGCGGGAATTATACGTTGGATAGTAAATGTACGTGTTCTCGGGATGGAAAAAGTCGTGTAACGATTAATATTTGCTTTTAACGAAAAAATATAATTGTAACGTTCTGAAACGTCCAAAAGGAAACGTATTTGTTTCCCTCGCACCTGTTCAAACCCCACGACCATAATTCGTTATGCGGGAACTACAGGTGGCTGACATGTATGATTTATCGTTTCTTACGATGAAGCAGCACGAACGTGAAATGTATTTGCTGAGACGTAACGGGATTAAATAAATTACACCTGTGCCTCGAGGGGGGAGTCGAATCAATTGTTTTTTGTGCGATAAAACATAGATTTACTTACTTGATACATAAAATAATTAGAAAGAAATAATTAAGAAATAGGATAAATTAGAATAAATTGTGACGGACTTTACATGACACTGGGGAAGTAGACCAACACTTCGTACACTACGCGAAAACTGTTTGACCTCGTCCAAATATAATTAACAATACCATAAAATTTCATACTTGATTTAGTAGTCGAAATGTATTGTACTTTTATTTGACACGCGCTTGGCGATAGGTTGAATTTCTTGTCGCGCTTATAAGAATTTGTAGAATATTTTTCTTGTTACATAGATATACACAGGGTGTCACAGAATTCGTGTAAGAACCGAAAATAGGTTCTGAACAACAATTTCCTCCGAAATGTTGGCGAGGGCTTCGTTTTTGAATTATTAACGAAAAACCACTTTCGCGCGCTGTAATTGGTCCGTGATTTTTCGTGAATAATTCAAAAACGAAGCCCCCGCCAACATTTCTGCAAAGGAAATTCTCCTTCAGAATTGTCTCAGCTACCCCTCGTTTCCGTTTCTTACACTAATTCCGGGACATCCTGTATAACCTCCAACAACTAATCGATCTCAGTCATAATCAATGTAATCGCGATATCGATTTATCGTGTGTTCCTACCCGATTCCGTCGGGAAAAATGCTCTCGTTCGTCGAAGAATACGTAGGGTGTCGATCCCGTGTCGAAGACGACGCTTCGAGGGGGCGGATCGTCTTCGGCAAACCGAGACTTTTCACGTTGGGTCGTGTTTCTAGGAGTACAAAGACTTCAGAGACGCGGAAAATATAATGCCGCTGGCGACCAGCGACTTTCGTAACCCCATCTGCCAGGAAATGAGATCGCTAAGATCGGGGATGTTGTTGGAGCAACCGATCCAGTCGATGTTCACCGAGACGAAGACGTCTCCTGTCCAAGCGTTGGAGAACATCGGTTATGGGAGGCCGTACAACGAGCAAGGAAGCGTGGACAGCTCCGACACGTATGCCAGCTGTCAGACGCATCCGTCACAATCGCAGGTACTCCACGGAATCGATGGACACGCGAATCTAGATTAACCGCTGGCCGATTAGCTTCCCGGAATATGCTGGACGGTAGAACCGTCGACGTTCTTCTCGTTCCTTCATTATCGTCTTGTTCGCGACGAAAGGACGGTACGCGGCATTTTTTTTCTACTCGAGGAGAAACATTTTCGAACGAGAAAAGTGTAGAAAATTAAATATTATTATTTTATCGTATTCCAATCGCGTATTTTAAGAAAATGTTTTTCTACACATCGAGAAATGTTGAATACCGTTCTATCGTTCTTTATCATCCGCAATGCGATGTGACTAAATTTATTTGCATAATTCTGCAATATGTATGATTTCCACTTATTCGAGAGTAATCGTCCCTATTCGTGCGTCGAGTTACGTTTTTCTGTGCTATACTTTCGTTTCCGTTCTAGCGGCACTGTCGTAGTTGATTTCCGTAGTTGATGTTCCAAAAACGAATGGCGAGAACGAATACTAATTATTATAGGTTTCTTCTGCTGGCCATACGGCGGATAACAATAAGGTACAATATCTGTATTTAATTAAAAGTCGTAAAAATGATCGTCCAAACGAAATCGGACGTTTTCTATTCCGATACGTACATACGTCAACGCACGTTGAGTAGATAGACGAATATCGGGTTATTCGGATGTTAGCCATTTAGAAAGAAACATGCATCCCACTTAATAGTAAGTATACATAGTAGCGTGATTGGTCGGTGTTTTTAGTTAATAATTCTACAAGAATTACAAAATTGTTGTAGGTCCTTGAAAAGGGTGGTTCGGGGGGTGATTTGAAACAACTTTTTCCTTGGTGAAAATGTTGTACCGAGGCTTCGTTAAGGGGTTAGTCGCAGTCAGGAAAATGGAAACGGACAGTTTCTTGCGTGTGTACTTTTTTAAGTATTAAATAATCATTTTTATTAATGAAATGTAAATATATTACAAAGTATGTCTTAAAGAACTATAAAAGAATTTTTGTTTTAAAAAAAAGGTTAATTCATTTCGTCGTAACAGGCGATGGCGTGGGTGGTCAGTTGGTTTGCGGTGAGCAAGGTTTCTTCAAACTGGAGCACCTGAAAACAAAACTAAAGGTAGATTTAGAAAATATATTAGACTAACGGGTCCCTGATCGAAGGATTTTTTATTTTCTTGTATACTTTTCTTTTTATCCTGTATTGAATCGCTTAATTTTAGTGAAAAAATTGAAAATCAACTTCAAATGCACGCCATCTTGTTTTAAATTAATTCTTTCCAAAATCCTTCGTTCAGGGACTCGCTAGACTAATATATTTTCGAAATCTACCTTTGTTTTTGTTTTCCGGTAAACCAGTGTAGAGAAATCTTGCTCACCGCAAACCTATGTTTTTAAATCATCGTCTACGTCATCGGCTCTTATAACGATATAAATTAAACGTTTATTAAAATAAAAAATGTTTTTTAGTTCTTTAAAATATGCTTTATAATATACTTAATCGTTACTTCTGCAAATTATTATTTAATAACTAAACAAAAAATCACAAAGAAATGTTGTTTTTCCTCTTCCTGACTGCGACTAACCCCGTAAGGAGAAATTAATAGAAAGGCCCCGACCAATCAGAGCGCGAGTATGCCGGTGGAGCGCCCGCAGTAGCGTAGACTACGCGCTAGGCACCGCGTTCTGATTGGTCGGGGCTTTTCTATTAACACTATACCGACCGGTAGCCGATTAATCAGCTTCTTGTACCCAACGCTCACCGACCCGGTAGTCGATTAATCGACTTTTTGTCCCCAACGCTCACGACCGGTAACTGCTATGGTAACTAGCAAGTATTTGTTACTTTGAATTGAGATACAAGTTGCTTTGCTCTGTAAGCTCTCGTATTTTTATACAATTCCCGGTGCCAGGGAAGATATGCTGCCGAGCGGCCGGTGAGAAGGGCATAGGATCTTGAACCGCTACCAGTCGGTAAAGTGTTAATATCTCCTTAACGAAGCCGCGTTAACATTTTCCCTAAGGAAAAAGTTGTTTCAAATCACCACCCCAAACCGCCCTTTTCAAGGATGTCCAACATTTTTGGAACACCCTGTATATCTTTTCGATATATTTCAGCGTTTGCCAATATTTTACTTCTCCTTTGCGCTTTCTGTCTCTCATGCAATCACTCCGACATATTTTCAAAGCGAACGAAATAAACATCGACACACGCACACGCCTGGAACAACGTCGAAGAACGTTATCCAAGAGCGAATCCGCTTTCTACAAATATACTCGTGTCGTTTATAGCGCGATAAACGTCGCGGAGGAAGGTCTTCGAAAATGGACGCAAAAGTAATCGCATTTAGAGCCTGCTTAGAAAGGAACAGAGATTGAATCTTATTTTTCTTTTTTTTTCTTTTTTCGTGTATCTTAATCCTTGAGCTGCGAGACGTTGTAATTAATCGCTGGTAATAAATCGAATAGTAAAGGGAAAGTAACGTTGATCAATGGGAAAAAGTGTGTCTGTATATAAAAATTTAGTGATTCGGTCACAGTGGCGCTTGGATTGGCAATGAATCGCTTCGATTTTCCATTCGGACCACGTGATCGCTCGTCAAATTTCACACATTTTCCATGCCCAACATTATTTTCTATCCCCGCTAGTTCTCGAAATTTTGGGGTTTTATTTTGGTAAACGCTCCCAACGATTTTCAAGATTAACACTTTCGCTGCGGACGAAAATAAGTAGCCTTTCGCTGGGACCTGCAATTATGATATTTTTTTTATAACAAAAAAATTTCTTACAAATGTTCTAATATGATTATTTTGAAAAACATATATTTATGGTAACTTATTTTATATACAGGGTGTCCCAGCCTTACTGATACAGTACTCTAACTCAAGATTTTTCCTTGAAAATTAGCAAAATTTGAAGCGTTATAGCTTGAAAACTAATAAAAATCGGGTAAATACATTAAAGCATAATGAATTCGTCTTGAAAAGCACTATCGCATGGTTTAAAAAAATATATATATAGTTCCATTTAAACACCGAAACTTGACCGTCATATCTCGTTAAATAACAAAGTTAACAAAAATTCCTTCTCGCTGAAACATGAGGCCCACTTTACCATGCAATTTCCATATTTGAAATTTTTCATTCAACCGATAGTTTTGGAGTTAGAGCGCCGTATCACTAAGGCTGGGACACCCTGTATAATATGATTGCCGAAGAAAAAAAAATGAAAACTGAAAAATAATAAAACCAACCATATATTTTCGGTTGGACGCACATGCGCGTCATCCGCAGCGAAAGTGTTAATATTCCCTGAAATTATAATTATTCCCCGCGTCGTAGCAATAAATATCATTCCACGTTTTCGCCCCGTTTTTAAACGCGCAATCACTCCGTCGATTTCCGGAATTACTTGGACTGTATAAATACTCGTCTGGCGGCTAAAGGTTAAACAAGCTGATCCGATTGAATCGTTACCGGGTGATAGGGCGCCCCGGCTACCGAGGCATAGCGTCGCGACGATCAACGTCGTGATTCGATTGCGATAATTCGCAGGGCGACCTCACCGAGGAGCCGGACACTAATAATCTCTACGTGAACCCCCTGGAGGCTGCCGAGAAGTGCGGAAACAGGGTAAAGAAATCCGTTTCCGGCGAGGTCGGTCACAACGTTAGCGACGCGTCGCCCAGCGTCGAGTCGCTGAAGGACGTCAGACCGTCGAACGAGGGTAGCAAAGTTATCCTGAACGACACGGTGCCCAAGCACAGGAAAATTCGTATCCAGCAGGTGAGCTTTTCTCGGGAGGATACTTTGGGTAAATTTCAACGATTTATCGATAGGTAACCGATCGATATTATTTATTAACGAAATAGCATCGTACGGCGACCAAACGCGTCGAAAGAAACGCGAACTCAGGCTTCCAGAACGTTCAGAAATTGGTTTCTCAGCTCTTTATGACGAGCCAATGAACAATCGGACGCCCCGTTCCGATTTCCACTCAGCTCTGACGGCGAAACAAATCACTGCTTTTTTCAGTTTCACGAACCGTCGGGATCGCAAACGGAGCACAGTTGAGCAAATACGCACGAGGCCGATCGTACGTTACCGAATACGGTCCCGGTGCTTGCCAGAAGGGGGTTGCACACACACGAATCTTGCACGCAACCGTGACCAAAGAAACGAACGAAAACACAGAGGTGCACGTTTTGCCCCGACCAGGGGCGTCCTTTGTATCGATTAAACGGGGCACAGTTGCAGCGTAACCGACTTGACGTGCACGGGTCGAAGAACGATTTCCGGTATCGTTGATTTTTTCCCCACACGAACACTAACGCTTCGATAATGCCTCCACGTTCATCGACACTGACCCCGCTTATTTGCATCCCGATCGCGTGCATAACCCACTCGAACGGGCCAGGCGATCGAATTGCTCCGAAATAGAATCTTCTTTTCGAATTAAGAGGTTGCCCTAATTTTTCGTTCGACAGTTTCGAGACAACTTTCATCATTTCTTTTTCATGGGCAAAATACTTGACCTAAACTTTTGAAACTTGCTATATATTTATTCGTACATGTACATACAAGACTTTGTTAAATTTACAATTGTTTTGGTCAATTTCTTTCGGAATTACGGTACGATGCTCATGTCAAGGGGGATGAGTTTAGAACGTTAAGAGGGTCCTCTTTTATTTTTACCAGTCTCGTGACAATTTCCATGATTTTTTTATGGTTCATGTGTATATTATTTGTTCGACACTTTCGAGACAAACTTCACGATTTTTTTTTTTTATGGGCAAAGTACTTGACCTAAACTCTTGAAACTTGCTATATATTTATTCGTACATGTACATACAAGACTTTGTTAAATTTACAATTGTTTTGGTCAATTTCTTTCGGAATTACGGTACGATGCTCATGTCAAGGGTCAAGAGTTTAAAACGTTAAGAGGGTCCTCTTTTATTTTTACCAGTCTCGTGGCAATTTCCATGATTTTTTTATGGTTCATGTGTATATTATTTGTTCGACACTTTCGAGACAAACTTCACGATTTTTTTTTTTTACGGGCAAAGTACTTGACCTAAATTTTTGAAGCTTGCTACATATTTATTCGTACATGTACATACAAGACTTTGCTAAATTTACAATTGTTTTGGTCAATTTCTTTCTGAATCACGGTGCGATGCTTATGTCAAGGGGGATGAGTTTAGAACGTTAAGAGGGTCCTCTTTTATTTTTACCAGTCTCGTGGCAATTTCCATGATTTTTTTATGGTTAATGTGTATGTTATTTGTTCGACACTTTCGAGACAAACTTCACGATTTTTTTTTTT
>NC_071980.1:9896787-9936336 GCF_026283585.1 Hylaeus volcanicus
GTCTCGTGGCAATTTCCATGATTTTTTTATGGTTAATGTGTATATTAAAATGTAATATGTTACCCTATAACGGCGATGTGTACATAATCCGTTTGCGTGTGTGTGTGTGTTAAAAAGTACTATTGTTTGTTGTAACGTTGCGTGATTGGTTATCCAACGTGGGTGATTGCAGAGCGTGAGACTACGCACGCAATTTATCAGCGACCAGGAGTGCCTGGGGGGTCGTGGTGTCACGAAAGAGGACACCACGGAGAACAATAATTACTACAGTGGACTCCGCGGGGGCAGACCATTCGCGACGACCAATAGCAGCCTAGCGTCGGCCACCAGAATTCTCAATCATCATCTGTTTGGGTCCAGTTGTGGGCCCAGGCACTATACAGGTACGCAACAGAACCATCGACAACGATGAAAACAGCGCACATTCTTTACCCTTTTGAAAATCACTTGTATTGGGTCGTCCAGAAAGTTCGTGGCAATTTTTTACACTTTATTTACCGGGTGCCTATTTTTAGGCTTTTTAATCGCAGTATTTAGCTATTCGAATTTATTCACTGTGTTGATGGTTGTCTACTTACAATGTTCAATGTTTGGAAACAGACTTGGCTTTCAATGTACCCGGTAACAGTATAGAGGAATTATTGTCAGCCTAGATTGGTGTATGATACTGTAGCAAATTCTTTTTTGAATTAAAGTCTGTTTCTAAATAGCCCGGTAGATAAAGTGTTAAGAAAAATTCAAAGGCACATTTGAATATATACAGGGTGTCCCAGTCTAAGTGATACAGAGCTCTAACTCCAAAATTATCGGTCGAATGCAAAATTTCAAATATGGAAATTGCATGGTAAATTGAGGATCATGTTTCAGCGAGAAGGTATTTTTGTTAATTTTGTTATTTAACGAGATATGATGGTCAAGTTTCGTTTTTTCAAATGGAACTATATATTTTTCTTTTATACCGTTGCAATTTTATCATGCAATTTCCATATTTGAAATTTTGCATTCGGCCGATAGTTTTGGAGCTAGAGGTCTGTATCACTTAGGCTGGGACACCCTGTATACCAGAGATGGGCAAAACCTTAAGCTTCGAAAATGTGTTCCTCTCTTTGGAGAATGTTCAAAAGAAGAAACGAGAATAACGTATCGTCAAACTTCAGATTTATTCGAAGCATAGGGTTTCGTCTATCACTGCTGTACAGGGTTTGAATAATAATCAATTACAATTTTTTTTATTAAATAATCGATTTAAACAAATGTAATTCAATCAAGTTAATTAATAAATATTTTGAATAAATGTATTTAAAAATTATTTAATTAAAATTAAACTAACATAAGCAGAGTTAATCGAAAGTCGTTTAATTGACGATTGATATGAGCGAATTTAATCGAAGATATTTTATTTACGATTGATATGAGCAAATTTAATCGAAGATATTTAATTGCCGATTAATTTAAGCAGATCTAATTCAAAGCCATTTAATTGACGATTGATTTAAGCAGAATTCATTCAAAGGCATTTAATTGACGATTGCTTTAAGCAGAATTAATTCAAGCTATTTAATTGACGATTTGTTTATATCTTTAATGTTAAAAGACATTTATATAAAATTTAACTAATTGTATAAGTAATACATATAAGGTTCTTAGATGCTAATCATGAATTAATTCTGCTTAAAGTAATCGTCAATTAAATATCTTCGATTAAATTTCCTCGTATCAATTGTCAATTAAACGACTTTCGATTAATTCTGCTTAATTCAATTTTAATTAAATAATTTTTAATTACATTGTTTGTAATTAATTGTCAATTAAAGACGGAAATTAATTTTAAAAGTAATTAATTTTACTCGCAACCATGGTGCTGTACATGCATATACATGACCGAAGGGAAATTTCAGGAACGAGCACGGAGAGCAAGCTTTCCCTGTCCGCCGATTCCATAGACAGCGAGGGTGTGCCTTTCATAGACAGACACCGTGTCTCGAAGTCGATACTGAAGAAATCGGAGAGCAGCAATAATTATTACAGCAACGCGGGCGATTCGGACACGGAGAAGCTGATCACCGACAACGCATCCACGATAAGCATGTGCGATAACGAGACGAGCACGTGCAGCATGAAGCAGCCGGTTTCGCCGTTGCTCTCTAGACAGGTCCTCGAGTCGATCTTCCGTACGAACAATAACGTCGAGAGGGAGGACGAGGTGGATCAGACCGAGGAAAAGAACAGCCTCTCCAAGATGAGCAGGTCGATATTCGACAACGTGCTCGAAGGTGACTGGTTTCTCTTTCTTCCTTCTTTCTTTGCTCTTCGTTTTAGGGAAAACAAAGGAGAAATTTAGCGAATGTAAGTCGTGTAGAAATTATTTCTAGGCTTTTACATTTAACCCTTTGCACTTGAAGCCTTTTTTTCTGGTATCTAGATGGAGATGGAGATGTTTCTTAGCATTCTATTACCATGAATTCTAAGCCATCTAGATTTGAGAATAAGGTCACCTTCACCTCACCGACAATCATTTTATTGACACTTCGAGCTCCAAAGAAATTAAACCTAAACAAATTTACAGACTTCGAGGACACGCAAGAGTTGGAGAAATTGAAAATCTAACTAACTAATAACAGCTACGGCTCCTTGATGTTGTACCTGGTAATCTAAATCTAATTTCACTTATCACTTTACACTACACTTTTGCACCTTACACTTTTCCATTTTTCACTTTTCCACTTTCCGCTTTTCCACTTTCCGCTTTTCCACTTTCCGCTTTTCCACTGTACACTTTTCCACTTTCCGCTATTCCACTGTACACTTTTGCACTGTACACTTTTGCACTGTACACTTTTGCACCTTACACTTTTCCACTTTCCACTTTTCCACTTTCCACTTTTCCATTGTACACTTTTTCACTTTCCGCTTTTCCACTGTACACTTTTGCACCTTACACTTTTCCACTTTCCGCTTTTCCACTGTACACTTTTGCACTGTACACTTTTGCACCTTACACTTTTCCACTGTACACTTTTCCACTTTCCGCTTTTCCACTTTCCGCTTTTCCACTTTCCGCTTTTCCACTGTACATTTTTGCACCTTACACTTTTCCATTTTCCGCTTTTCCACTGTACGCTTTTGCACTTTCCGCTTTTCCACAGTACACTTTTGCACCTTACACTTCTCCACTTTCCGCTTTTCCACTGTAGACTGTTGCACTTTACACTTTTTATATCCAAAGATCTTATTATAATTTGGCAGCCATTAGCTCTCGATATTATTCGCGACGAAGGATTGTTCGTCACGAATAATACCGATTACCAGGTCTCACCACGTGGAGGTTGCTGCGAGTGGAGACCCGGAGATAGAAGGAATCAAAGTTCCTTCGATCTCCCTCTACATAGAGTATACATACATAGATGCATACCCTACATAGAGTCGACGAGCTTAATACTAAGTACGAAACCGTGGCAATCAAAGAAAACAAAGTCCCTTTAATTTCCAAAGTCTAAGTCTGACTCTGCCAAACAATTATTTGAACTAAATGGAAGCTAAATGGAAATCGCGACACGACGCGACCATGAAACTGGACTTACTGAGTCAGTCCCATTTCCTCCTGTTGGATCTGGACTCGAGAGGAAGACGACCGACGCCTCCGAACCAGTCCTCCACACCCTGCATCCCGTTGGGAGCCACTACAGGACACGACTTGTATCCGTCTTACTGCGCTTTGGACTTACTGCGCTACGCCGAGAGCCTTGGACTACACTAAACGTGATGCAGGAAGTAGAGAACCAATCCGGAGGAGCCGATTGTCTTCCTCTCGAATACAGATCCACCAGGAGGACGGCAACCGGCCTTTCTGTCCAGTTACACAGTTGATCACTACACTTACCACATGAAGCAATAGTGATCGAAATGGAGCACGATGTTACGAGCCCAGTATGGACTTACGAACAAACAAAACAAGTTGATTAATAATTCTTTGGCAGAGGACAAACTCTCGTACATCCATGCCTTAAAACTAGCCAGATACATGCCTTAAAACTACCCAAACCAAACTAAGATACCCACAACCAATATCAAGCGACGATAACTACGGGAAACTACACAAACAAAGGTAGGAGGGACACGAGACGCGGACGCGCGATTGCGAGATCCATACCGACCGAAGGATCGTCGAAGAATGAGACCGCACCCCTCGTATACCTGTGTCAAGGGTCGCGGCTCGCTATCGAAGTAGAGAAGGGGAAGGACGAACAACAACCGCGAGACATGTGACATGTCGATTCGAAGGCTCGTTGAATCCATCCACAAAAGAATTTACGAAACATTAATACCACAGCATAATCATATTCCCCATCATTGTTTAAATAATAAGTATTGTTAATAATTAATTTAACTATTGTCAGAAATTACTATTTAGTTGGTCTAATCAACAGATATCAAAATATTGACAAATTTCTCACGATTACTTATTTAAATTTTATTCTCAACTTTTCATGTGCGGAAGTATTACTTTCTCGAAAAACATTGGTATAATAATCTGAAACTTTAAAATGCATTAAACATGTACATCTCCGAATTAATTGAATATTTACAATGCATATAGTAACATTTAGTCTTCGATTAAATATTAATAAGAATCACGGTTCAGAATGAGTATTCATCGAACACAGAGTAATCGCGAGAAATTGTTCTATATCGTTATATCTGTTAGCTGAAATAACTAAAAATTAATTTCGGACAATAGTTACATTAATTATTAACAGTTACATTAATATTATAATAGAAGGTCCTGCACTTTCGTTAAATCCTTAGGAAGTTGAAGTATTTTTGGAAAGTGCAAATGGGTTAACAGGTTAAGAAGAAACTATAGAAAGTTTCATGCAGGACGCTGAGGTTAGACTGATGTTTTACAGGTAAGAGTAATACAATGTTTACGACTGATCGCGAGATAGGGAGTTCCATCGCATTTTGTATAACGTTTAGACGACTTTCGCGTAATTTTTCTGCTGGTTTCATACGGAATAAATTGTAGTTTGTACGGGGCAGTTGGTATCTCCATTTTACCGTGCAGTTTGAAATATCGAGCAGCGTCCATATGCGAGCCGAATAATACTGATTACCAGGTCTCACCACGTGAAGGTTGCTGCAACTGGAGACCCGAAGATAGAAAAGAGCAAAGGGTTAACATGTATAATCTTCGACAGTTTAAAGATAACATTTTAACTTGGTAGAAATTTTCCAACAGTTAGAAAACTTCCTCGTACCGAACTGTAATTTAAGTAACCGTTTCGATGTTATTCAGAAAATACGATTCTCGAAAATTGTCAATTTCTCCCTTGTTTTCCCTCAAACGAGACAATTGTACATTTATCGATAACTTTCTAGAAGAGAGCCACACGCAGGACGAGACAACGCCAGAGAACAAAAACAAAGAAGAACGGAAGAGGTCGAAGTCGAAGATGGAGGGATCGTCAAAGGACAGCCAAACGATGCTGATATGCTCGTTACGGCCGTACAAAGTGAAAAAATCGGCCATCGAGGAGAAACGAAAGTCAAAGACGAACAGTCACGGTTACAAAGGCACAGACGCGAATTGTCTTCCTCAGGAACATCGTTTCTCGTCGTAGCGTAACCCATCCCCGTCTAGCATCCACTCTCTGTGCCGCATACGTAGATACACAATTGCATCGATTCGCGATCACCGTATGAATAACGTTTCTCGTTTCGAAACACCATTAGTCTTCGCCAGTGTCGTTTTAACGTACGACCGCGCTGCAACGTTGAACGAGTTCGCGGCGGTAGCAGTCGCTAAAATTTCTCATCCGCACCCAGACTACTATACCCACGTTTATTTGGATCCCTCGAATCTTTTTCGTTTCGATCTTCGATATCTAAACGATGTAAATTTAACAAGGACTATCGCGACGATGTTAAAACGGTCCTGATCTCTGCACGTCTTCGCAGGGCCGTGGATCTCTGTTCGGATGCGTGAGAATCTCTGATAGGATGCAGCAATGACGCTAGCAATGTTATCGCCTCTCGTGTAAATACCGCAAAACGATAAAGAACAAACGAACAAGAAACGCGTATAATTTTTAAGAAGAACGACGATACGTTGAACGAATTAACTCTGCGGTCGAAACCTGGGATATATTCTTTACGCGAGCGTTATCTTTCATGGGAGAAACGTTCCAAAGACATACACGACCTTTTGAGAACGAGGATTGCAGGATCCACTCATCGAAAATCACGGATATCTACGCTATACCTGGGTCGCTAACTATAGTTATTAGTTATATTATATTATATATATTATATATAAATTCTATAGAATTTTCTCGCGCACGCGTCAAACAGGTTCTCTAACCTTTCATACTTTGTTTGCGTTCGGGTTTTAATTCTTTTCAAGATTCATTTATAAGAAATTACATCACTACGGTTGAGTGGTCAAGTCACGGATATCTATTATACATAATACGGATAACTGCGGGTCGAATTCAAGGAACAGGACGTTCGTTTGAAAACTGTCCAATATACCTAAAAAGAATATGGAATATATCGTAAAAGCATAAAACACGCGTCCAAGGATCAGTTTCGCGGCCATGTACCGATGCTCCAGCGATCTAGATATAGTATTCGATATCCGTGCTGAAAATCCTTCCCACGACGTCCATCCACGTGCGCGATAGGGAACGTCGACATATCTTCCAGCTTGGCCAGAAATAATTCTGGCACGGCTACCGTCACTACGGAGATACGACCGCGAGGAGTTCGAATAATTAGAGACTAATCCGTGTAAGAATATATAAACGCGAAGAAATAACATATTTTCAAGAAGATGCCGCCGTGATTCCGAAGCGCGATATACAAATTAGAAAGTATAAATTACTCGTTAAAATTAGCGTTGAAGAGGAACAAATCGAAGTAGAACGATATCGAATAGTATCGAATACTATTCGGATGAACGACGATCGGTTAACGGAAGTGACGAGTAACGCGATCGAAGAACAAGCGACACGAACAATACAAACGGTAACGTTAAGGATAATAATAATAATAATAGGAGCAAATAAATCTTTAGGCAATACGTGCTTTTACTCATCGTTCGCTCAGAGAGAGAGAGAGCGAGAGAGAGAGAGAGAGAGAGAGAGAGAGAGAGAGAGAGAGAGAGAGAAAGTGAAACGTTTCGCAAGGTAAAACTTTAATCTAGTCCCACGGCCCTGTTACACTTCCTTCCCCTTCCCTCCCATCGCCTAAACCTCATTGATCTAGAATAAGCTTTGCGTGTGCATTAAATGGCATAGCAAATGCAATCACGCGATCAGTCTGTAAGTAATCGAGGGATCGTCGTCGTTCCGCGGGAAACTAATCGCTCTAAAAACTTCGCATCGGACGTCCCTCGATGCGACACGAGTGTTCGTTTTATCTGCTGAGTGTCTTACGTACAATTAGACGATATCGTTGTAATAGAAGGCATTAGATAGGTCCAGGCAGGATCAGATTCGTCGCGATCGACGAACATACGTGGCCTGAAGAAACGTGAACAACTCTAGTATCTTTCATTCGTTATTCGACTATCTTTTTATTTGAGTAACAATTTATCCTGCCTCTCATTAGTCGAATAAAACTAATCGAACCAGTACGATTCGTTACGCATCGTGTACGTATTCTAATCACGTTTCTCCACGCCTAATCGTACTTCGCAACCGAAACGTCGCAGTGGAACAGTCGTCGGAAGAACCAGAACCGCTTACGTGCCCACGACCATTCGGTTAAATTCGGTCGTTCGTAATAAATATACACGATATTAAGAGTTAACGAAGTGTTCTTCGCGCATGTCGTAGATGTCGAATTAAAAAGTGAGGACGCGTTACACATGCTCACGTAGAGAGTAGTAGAGCGCAAATGTCGTCTATGTTTACATCCAGGTACCGATTTCTAGCCGCGGCAACGGATATCGTTTCTTCCAATGTATGTTCGAGCCGCTGTTTTATTAACACGTTGCAAAGTGTCAACGATTAATATGCAGGGTGTCCCGACAACGGTGGGCGCACCACGCGTATTATTCGAATTGTCTTCGCCGAAAGAAAGAGTTTATTGGGAGATTTTAATACGCATACTTACGACGTAGTATGATTTTACAATTGCGTGCTCAAAAATTCGGTCGCTCCTTTTTTGCTCCGAATGGTGATCGTTGTTTTCCTTTTATTTCCTCTTCTTTTTTGTCCTTTTCTTCTCCTTCTTCCTTGACGAACGTTTAACTTTTCCTCGAGGAGAAACGAACTGTCCGACTCTATCTCGAGTCCTCGCTGTAACTTGATCGCACGCGACACAGACGTTCTCTCCTACGTTTCTTTTTAGACGAATCATCGGTAAAATACATATCTCTAATGGCATTTCTATTCATTGTTATCGTAAATGTAGGAAAAACGAATAACTGTACAGTTGCACGTTAATGAAAAACGAAGAAGAAGAAAAAAATGGTTAATATTCCCCCGTGGACGCGTCCACTCGGGGATCATTGTTATGCTGGTGGTCTAATGTTCACGACTCGAGTATTTTTTAATATATTTATAATTGTTTTCGACGTGTATACGAATGGAGAGGGGAGGGCCATTCTGAACATTGATAACGTCCTTTCAAACGGATGTACTTTTTACTCGGTGTTGTTTACTTCGATTATTTTATTCGAGCTTTGAACTTACAATAATTTTGGATATACTATACAACTGTTTTTAATCGAACGCATTCACGATTTAAACATTAGATTTTGTCCGTTTAATTTAAACGGATTCGTATTTTTTAATTCAAACTTGCCATACAGACTGAAGCAATGTATAAAGGTTACTCGAAGCACGTAACGCGATAGAGTTTGATAATAATTTTACTATTTTTAATTAATAGTATATTAATGTCTGTATAACTTGTCTTTCAAGGAGAAAGTCTTTTCTTACTCTTTAAGTACAGCAGATATAAAAGTGATAAATACGCTATAAGTACAAGACAATGTTGTTGCTCAAACTTTTTACTTTCCAGCTTCTTTTTACAATGTTTCCACTACTGTTAACAATTCAATATCGTTCTTCGCACGCTCACAGTTTGAGAAAGATTGCTCTCTTCGTTTAAAGAGAAAGTGGAAACTGTACATATATATCGCAAATGTATATTTAGTCTCGTGTACATCTTCGATGCGTACAAAAATGCTAGACAAGCTACCTATCGTCCTATCGTTTCGTCGTTGAAATATTCAGAATGGTCCCCGAACACGTGAGACACATTGATTGTTTCATATTGTTAACGTATTATATTTATTAAACGCGAGAAACACGCGTATGTAATCGTGCACGACACTCGACTTCTCACTTCTCTAAGCGTTTTATCATTTCCACGTACCTGTTATTCAAAGTTGGATCTCGATACCTCGTAATCGCTTGGAGTTTCTGGAGTAAATCAATGTCTTCTGTGAATTAACATAGCTGGAAGTAGAAAGTTCCTAGAAGAAGAAAAACAAAAAAGAAAAAAAGAAAAAGAAAAAAGAAGTGTACAGAGCGTGATTTATTATTTATTATCGTAATTGTATAATTAGCGCACACTTAGCAGTGATATAGTACAAACAAGAGGGCCCGCGACGTAGATTTACGTGTGGCATCGAACGAGCCAGTGAGATTGTAAGGGTATAGCGATGAAGAAACTTGAACGGTTGGACGGATCGTCTCGTCAGAAAGGCACGATGAAGAAAAGACATACATATATACATATATGTATTAGGGTGGTCCTTATTTCAATGATTTCTGAAATTTGTGTCACGCAACCCCTAAATACCTTGCAAATACATAAGATAAGATAGACGTAACTGATTGATCAAATTTCATGTATTTTCCATTAAAAATTTTCGATAATTTGGGGAACGTGTTAACGTTACAATCGAGAGGTCAAATTTTGCAGGAATTTTGTTGTATGTATTTGCAATGTATTTAAGGATTGCGTAAACGACAATTAACCGACAAAAAGAACACTTACAAATAAAGCGCACGAAATCATCTTTTTATCTAATTCATTGTTTTTAATCAAACGTCGAGAAGAGCCATAAAAAAATTCGAACGTCATTAAATTCGCCGTTCCTTCGCATCTTTGCGTTTCACGAAGGAACACACGCGCCCTTTGGACAATGATTTTTATCGTCTACGCCTTCGAAATTGAAACTATCCGAAATGAACAGACGCGATTGTTCGACACACCCAATAAATTTCTCGATAACCAAACGCCAGTCGTTAGAAAAGATTCTTTGTCACGATATCGAATAATCAAGCGCTTAATCAGATTTAGTCGAATCGATCTCTCGCGTATGTACAATTTTATTTTCGAATTTCTAAGGCCTAGAATCGTAGCTATAAGACAAGGTAGCATGCGTAAGCGAATAAAGTTGTAATTTGCCAGTTTTTGTTCCTTATGAGGGTATCTTTTATTGCCAAGAAATATTCCCTCCCATGTAGTATTCGTTACGTAACGCTGTGGAACGTTTGTTGTGTAAACTAATTTTGAAGGACAGAGGTGTTAATAATAGGGGAACTTTCGTGTAATGGAACAACGCATGACTAGCGCTCAATTTTACTTTAGATAACTTAATATAATATAAGTTATCGAATATAGTTTCTTATCCGAAAGTATCTTTATTCGAATTTCTATTTATATAATTTTTTTTTTTATTTAGATAATGCCCATCTCTGGTCCCGAAGCTGTCCGATTCACGTACACGCTGTCGTAGGTTTGTGTGCGTAAGTGGTGGGGATAGAAACATTTGCGGACCGAATCTGGCATCTCTGTTGGGGAGGGGATGGTGGCCATGGTGGGGCCATTCCGCCATTGCCATCAGTGAGCGGGGTATCTTTGGCGTGAGAGGATGTAGTGGTGCTTTGTTTATTTGTCTGATAGAAACGAAATTTAATAAAATCATGGGGTTCTCTGGATGGATATTGGCAATAAGTGGTCGTAGTAAGTACTTTCGCACTATCACTTCTATTTCTTTCTTTATTTTTGTTTATGATTTGTATTATAAATCAAAGGAATCCTTTTCGATTTTTATTATTATTCTCGTTATAAATTGAAGGCATCTTTCTTTTATTTGCGTTACGATTTCTCTATGATTATTTATTATAAATTAAAGGGACCTCTTTTTGAGATTTCGAAACATCCAAATCGATTTCTTTTATTAATACATTTTTTATTATTATAATTTAAAAAGGCATCCCTTCCGAGCAAACTACTGCACATATCCATTCTTGTTTTTGCTCCGTACTTGTTTGAGTATAACAATTTGCATTATAACTAGAACAGGTGTTTCTTTATTAAGAAAGAATGAACTGAAATAAATTGAATTCAATAGCAGATAATTCAGTATACATATAGAATAGAATAGAAATAGATGTATAGAAACAGTATATAGAATAGAAACGCTAATTTTCGATCAGTACAATTCATTACTCACACAACCCTACAGATTAGTTATCAATTTTTGTATATCGGGGGCAGTCCAAAGAAACAAGCTATGATTATTTCAAACTGTATTTGTTATAATAATTGTCTCCAATACGAGAAGCAAGTGTGTACACCGATAGTTCCCAAATTACATTGCAATTTACAAAGAAATAACGTACACGGAACGTCGTATAAACGTTAGGTAAAATCGAGGGGCAACGCGTATGTCAGGAAATTGCTTTATTGCAGTTGCTATACAAGGATCGTGTATCTTTAACAGTGTTTGTTGTCAAAAAAAAAACAAACAAAAAAAAGTGAACAATTTGAATTAGAGTCTAACTCGAAGCCGGTGGAGCGTTTACTGCTTCAGTCGTGGTACTTTGCGAGTCCGCTATTGGTTTCTCCTGTAATTCCAACCATGGTAATCGTTTCTGTAGCTCCAACCTGTCGCAGAAAATATTTTAATGCTATTATAATATCAACATTACGAAATACCGATCGATCGATTTTCGAACCTAGACTCTAATCGATATGAATCATTGTCGAATAATAATCGACGTATTTAAAATTTCGTTTCACTAATTATTCGAAGCGTGACAATTATTATTCTACAATGAATTCATTTTAAAGATGCACGCAAATATCGTTATGCAAATATGCAATATCGCGAACACGATGTTTTTAGGGCTATTTAATAATATTATTGTAATTTTGTTACGAAAGTTTACCTGTATCGCGGATGACTTATCGCGTACACGTACGGGTCCAAACAAGCAACGGCTTTACACGTGATGGCTGGTATCATCGTGACACCGGGTGTTAAGAGCGATTTATCACCAAATGCACCGATCATTGCCATCACACCGTACGGGGTCCACGAGAGGACAAACAGGAAGCAGATTGTGATGGCAGCCTTGGAACAAAAACACGTATAAATTGGTAACGTTTAGATCACGATACTTGGTCCGAAATTATTTAATCTAATTTTTAACAATCATTTCTACAAATAAAGTCATCCCTCGGTTTTTTTTAGACACCGAGGCAAGTACATAGGTGACATCGCCTGGTAGACAGGTCTGGATTTGGATGAAGTTAGGCATGGATTAGGTCATGTTAGTTATGAATTAGAGGTTAGCTTGGTTAGGCCATGCTATATGTATGGATATGCCTGGGTTAGGTAGTCGCATGCGTAGCTCGAGTCATTTTAAGGTACCTGCTCATTGACTACTAACCCTTTGCAGTCGAGAGATTAGGTTCCACGCAGCAAATCTACAATACCTAATGTTTCTTTAGGTTTAATTTCTTCGGAGCTCAAAGTGTCAATAAAATGATTGCCTTATTCTCAAATCTAGATAGCTTAGAATTCATGGCAATAGGATGCTAAGAAACATCTCTAGTTGCTGATAGATACCAGAAAAAAAGGTCTCAAGTACAAAGGGCTAATAGAAGTTGTCACAATTGACTGAAGAAGGTACCTTAAAGTGATCCAAGCTGCGTAAGCCAACATTAGCTTACTTCGAACCCTGAGAAGCTAGCTGCAATGCTGATAAAGTATCCGAATTAATTCTGAATTAGAGTCTCCACTGATACATCGGTATAATCTTTGACCCCTGAAGAAGCTAGCTGCAATCCTAACAAAGCATCCGAGTTAATTCTGAATCAGAGTCTTCACTGATACATCAGTATAGTCTTTGACCCCTCAAGAAGCTCCAATCCTAACAAAATGTCTAAATTAGTGAAACTAGCTTATCCAAGAGCCTTACAACCATTAGCCTCAGTTATAGTATTAACGAAGAATCCGATAATTATTATACCGTGTCGAGTACCTTGGCTATACGAATCTCGGCGCTTTGAGTGTTCGAGCCCGCATTACTCCGTAAGCTGTCAACGTTCATCTTCTTGGCCTGTTCGCGTAGCGCTTTCTCGTGGTTGACGACGTGACTAACGATTTGGCTGTAGTAGTAGATAATAAGCATCATCGGTATGGCGTAGGAGAACGTGAATATGGTGGCGACGAATGTTCGTATGTCGTTCGAGTCGGTCAGGTAGTCGAAGGAACAGCTGGTTAGGAAACCCTCGGGCACGAAACGTCCCCATACGTCCATTAAGGGCATCAGACCCCAAGGTACGGTGTAGGTCCAGATGCACAGAATGAACAAGAGCACTTGTCCACGGGACAGCTTACCGTCGAGAGGTCTTGCTATTGTACTGGAATACAAATTTAATGTTAACTCTTTGCACTCGAGAGGTGACTCAGTCACCATTTCACGCAGCAAAATTACAATACCTAATGTTTCTTTAGGTTTAATTTCTTTGGAGCTCAAAGTGTCAATAAACCTCATTGGTGAGGTAAAGGTGACCTTATTCTCAAATCTAGAATAGATTTCTAGAATAGAATCTAGATAGATCTAGAATAGATAGCTTAGAATTCATGGCAATAAAATGCTAAGAAACATCTCGAGTTGCTGCCAGATACCAGAAAAAAAGCCCTCGAGTGCAAAGTGTTAACTGAGGTTGGATTCTGATTTCGAACGAACTCTCTTCTTAAGGTGTTCTAATCTAAAACTCTCAAATTTTTTTTTTTTTTTTTTTTTTTGTAGTTTTTCAAAGTAATAGTTTCTCTTGTAGACCTTACAAGTTTAAAAGTATAAAACTTTGCAAATTCAAAAATCAAACTAGCCTATTTTTAAAGGTGTCAAGGCACTCTTAGGCCTCGAACAATTAATTACTTAAGCTTGTAGCGTTTATAATTGAATTAAGAGTACCTATATCTGTCGTATGCTATCGCTGCGTTCGTCATCGCGGCACCGATGCCGGACAGGGAGCCCATGAAGCCGAATACTTGACATCCAATGTTGCCCAAAGCGAAACCATGGTTAAAGGCGTTGTATATAAAGATCGGTGACTTAATCATCATGAGGAAATCGCAAACCGCGAGGTTCACGACGAACATATTCGAGGGTGTCCTTAGTGATTTGGCGCTTTAGACAAAAATAAATTACGAATAAAATTAGTAGATTCTTTTAATCGTCGAAGAAGTATTGAAAATGTTAGGCGTGGAAATGAATTAGCTGCCTTCTTTATATTCGATCATTTGCAAGTTTAAGTAGAAATACTTGTCATTTTGTTAGATTGAAATGTCGATCTTCCAAGTCCTCGATTTAATCTCTACGAAACCATCTGTACGGTGAATTTATATAC
This sequence comes from Hylaeus volcanicus, assembly GCF_026283585.1. Classification (NCBI taxonomy): domain Eukaryota; kingdom Metazoa; phylum Arthropoda; class Insecta; order Hymenoptera; family Colletidae; genus Hylaeus; species Hylaeus volcanicus. The sequence goes on from NC_071980.1 coordinate 9,911,458, forward strand.
AGTTAGATAACCCAAGTTTCAACCTAATGGCCATTAGAATATTCGTTTAGAAAGTTCGTTGGCTAATAAATTTACTTATCGTTGTTTATCCGACGGAATGATCGAATACAAAGACTCGGAATTAATTTCTTAGGCCTAATATCTACGCCCAATCTAATACATAGATAAATTACACTTTTCAAAGGATAAATTCTAACTAGACTTTATAACGGATCTTTATGCATTTATAGGAAATTTGAATGTGCAAGAACCTACAAAATGCAAACAATATGCAAGATTATAAAAAAGATTGAAAGTAATGTTCATATTATAATATTTGCAGAATAATATAAATTCCTATTTAGATAAATGCATCCGAATGCATAAAGATCCGCAGCCTAATTATAACTTAGCACCTCCTAATAATGAATTCGTTACACATTTTTACAAACGATTATGCGACACACTTTTTTCTTTACGCACACCTATCTTTCCAACTCAATCACATGGAATAACAATAAATCTCTGTACAACACCAAAATTCTAGCTACGCATGAAACACTGTAGTGCACTTTCGATTCCACTTCACGTTTTCCACAAGAAAAAAAATAAATTAGAACGTCCATCGTGATTACTGGTTCAAGTTTAACCCTTTGCACTCGAGAACTCTCAGTCACGACTAGGTTTTCTTTAGGTTTAATTTCTTTGGAACTCGAAGTGCCAATAAAATGATTGTCGTTGAGGCAAAGGTGATCTGATTCTCAAATCTCAAATTAGAGATCTTAATATAAGTCAATATAACCTTGGCATTCGTGGCAATAGAATGCTAAGAAATCATCTCGAGTTGCTGGTAAATACCAGAAAAAAAGGCCTCGAGTGCAAAGGGTTAATTTTAATCCAAGCTACTACGCAGAGATGAAGAGCTAGCTAGTCTAATCGGTACCAGTATAGTCTTCTTCTCGATTATACCACTGAATTCTATATCACAATCTATGCTATAGGATTCTATATTACAATCTACGAAATTACACTGTTACCAATCAGGCCCGCTAGCTAACTTCTCGTCTCCGTACGGTAAGATTGCAAGATGTTAAATAGTGCAAATGGAATAGAGATGATTTTATCGATAATGACGACTTACGCGCAAAAGATCCATATCACTAAGCCATTTCCGGGTATAGCAAGGAACATGTATAGAAAGTACAAGAGAATCAACATATAATGAAGGGAGGGGTTCGGCTCGGGATAGACCAGCCAATGATCCGGTATGTGAACAATCTCTTCGGGTGGAACGTTCCATCCCAGCAAACGCGGTGGTCCCGATGGTAGATATCTTGCTTCCGAACGAATACTGTCGTTGGACATGTTGGTCACTCCGTTTGCCAGCCCCTCTCCTTGATACGGCCGATCAGCCAGCTATTTTATACCGTTCTACCTCCTTGAATCGCGAAACCCTAATCCGTTAGCTTTGCTGGCTTCGCGCGGGGGATTAGCCAGGGGATCATCCTCTAGTTGCTCTTGGTCAGCAGGAATGTGCGTCAAAGTCATAGGAGTTGGTCACGCAGATCATCAGTCGATGGTCTGCTTCCAGCAAGGGTGGAACCGATTTGTTTCCAAAACTCGAGATTCGTTATGTCGTGCATTGATGCATTACACCTCCATGGAGGAGGAGGAGAGAGGTGTGCGTGGGTCCAAGGCGATAATTTAGGAGCATCTAAAGAGAAAGAAAAGGAATAAAGATAACGATAAGAAAATGATATAACCCAGAAGAATCATTCAGAAACAATACGTATACGTACGCCTAATCTAATAAGTACTTTTAGCACTCCTTTGTCTGGCTGTTTAGAATTAGGAATTGTGAATCGGTTCATTGGAAACTGTTTCATTCGTTTAATTTGTCCCGGCCACCAGAAATTCGTAACGTAATTATTAATCCTTTCTCTTCGCAGGTTTATTGCGGCCATTTAACCCTAGAAATTCTTACGTTTTAAATAAGATTATTTATTTCGTACGGTTACGTTCCCGAGCAAAGGAGAATCATATCGGTCCACGAACGTTTGAATTACTAGACGTATCTTTATTATTTTCATATTTCGTGTAATTACATTTTTCCCTACGACGAAGTGAAATAACTACAATCCTGAACGTTTAATACTTATTTAATTTGGTGTGCATTGTTTACTCTTAGAAATATTTATACAGCATGCCCCAACACGTGGAACTCGCTTCGATGGTCATTGTACCTCAAGAACAAGGAGGATGTATTCGTACGAACTTTATCTACTATTATATATACAATCCATTGCCGAAGCGAGTCCCACATGTTACGACACACGTTGTAGTGCTGGTCTTTAACGCATCGCAAAATATTTTACATTATCCATCTGAAATATAAAATACCATTTGTCTTTTCTTAATAAGCGTTTTCGAGCTCCAAATACTGCGTAAATTTCCACCGTTTCGTTTATACTCTGCCCTGTCGCTCGGCAGACACGTCTGTTAAAGTATGAGCTGGCAAGTAGGACGACGGATTCTTAGGATCCTTTAACCGCGGATTTGGTACCGTAGTTGATCTCGTTCCTAAACTCGTATACCCTTGGTCGTACAAGGGACAATACGGTACGTTATGCTTTAACAGAAACTTCCACACTTGATCATACGTCCAGTTCAAAATAGGATTCACGCGAATTAGATTCGGCCAGCTTGGATCGGTTGGCGTAAAGGCTTTCAGATTTTCCGAACCAGGATCACCCTTTCTCACTCCCATGAGGCTTACTTTCAAGTTCTTCCTTTCGTTTAAAAACGATTTCAATGCCAATTGCAGAGGACCTTCTTTCCTCACTAACTCGAAACCATAGTACCCTGCAGCTCTCTCCACAAAAGAATCCACCTGAATGAATATTCAAAAGTCACGTACAGTTCGTATAAAAAATATAATGCGTAACATTTTTATTAAACATATATATGAATCGTTTAAAAAAGAAATTTGGACCTATTCGAAAGGTTTACGTAGAGTTCTTTTCCATTTATATAAATTTACAAGTATAAAGTATTAGGTTGTTCCAAAACTTTTAGCTTAATATTACCTCTGGAAACGAATCTGCTGTTACATACAGGCACAGTAACGACGTAATATTTTGTAATTTCACAATACTGGCAGCCAAATGTAAAACCAGCGTACAGTCCTTCCCACCGTTGAAACTTATAAAAATATCTTCTGGTTTGTACCTGAAAAATATACGTAGCGTTTATTATCTTTAGCTATGTTAATCGCAAACAATGCACATTCCTATTTTGATACATACGTTCTATAACATTCTTGTAAAATATCCAGAGCGGATTTAACGTGCTCTTCGTTGTCGGCTTCTTCGAAAACAGCCTTTGCGTGGTACGCGGTGAAACCATTTTCTAGATTTCGTACCCTTTGAATCGGCAAGCGATACAAAAGTTCTCCTTTCGATTCTAAAACGTCTTCTTTCTTTCCCTCGAACGTAAGTCTCGTCAAACAATCGCACGATGCTTGAGGATAACTTCCAATGCTAACTTTGTCGCTCCAACGGCTAGCGTGTTCGTCCAAAATGTTCACGATAGATAATTCGCTTAAATTGATATCTATATAGTCGAGGTGTAAAGGAGCAGACCCTTTTAATCGCGTTATTATTACGTCGACGGCAGGCTCGAAATATTTTGGAGAGCCTGGTAATACAAACACGTTGCTCGCTTTTATAACTGCGTACTTTCCTAAAACTTTAATTGAACGATCTTTGAATTTATTTTCATATTACAATCGGAGTAGACGCTTTAAATTGATAATATAAACGTGTACTAGTTTCTTTATCATACTTTTCGATTTGGTATTCAGTAATTCGCTTACTTTGAGAAGGAACATAAATAAGCTCGCAGGGGCTCGGTACTATGGCAAGACGTTGAGCTTCTTTTTCGTTAGGGAAGAGAGTTGCAAAAAGATTAACCAATTCTTCGCGTGTTTCGAGTTTTAGTCCTAAACCTTTAGCCACGGCTTCGTATGTTACGTCGTCGTGCGTGGGTCCAACACCGCCTGATGTAAATACCACCGAGTACTCTTTGGAAGCATCGTGTACGGTCTTCGCAATTTCATCTACCTAACACAAAAGGCTACATTACGCGGTGTGAGAATTCAAATATTAATCATAACAAAACCATGCGAAAGTTATATTTTTGTGTCATCAAAACTGTAACTAATATATAAGATATCAGGATATGAGATATTATTTATCTTAGATATAAAATTAGATATTAACCCTTTGGACTCGAGACCGTTTTTTCTGGTATCTACCAGCAACTCGAGATTCTTTCTTAGCATTCTATTGCCACGAATGCTAAGATTATATTGACTTCTAATTCTATCGACTTCTATTGAGATCTCTAATTTGAGATTTGAGAATCAGGTCACCTTTGCCTCAACGACAATCATTTTTATTGGCACTTCGAGTTCCAAAGAAATTAAACCTAAAGAAAACCTAGTGGTGACTGAAAGTCACCTCTCGTGTCCAAAGGGTTAAACTTTGTTCTTCAGATTTTTTTAAACGTTCTAATTATTTCCCTTATCTTAATTTTATTTATTTTATGTAAGGGCGATAATAAATTAATACGCACAATATCGGGAATTACTGTTATTTTTCGAAGCGTAATACCAGATGCCCGTAAACGTTTCGCCAGGTAAGATGCGTTTGTATCTACAATTTGTCCACGTAAAATTTCATCTCCTATCGAAATCAAGGCTGCAGTATGGACCTCCATCGTGAATCGTCGTCCTAAATGAATTAAAAAATAAATTTATGTAAATAACGATGCAATCGAACTTACCTAAAAGTATATCTTGGGTTGTACAATAAACTTTAAGACTTCTTCGTTTAGTACTTAGTAGTAGATCGGTAAAGAGCAATAATGTATGCAGTAGTCAACTTTATACTAGTAGTTATCATTGAATAAACAAGTCTTTATTTCTAGGCGCCTGAGAGTATACTTTGATATGTAGTCGGGATAAAAGTTTGGTGATAAGAAGCGACTCCGTAAATCATTTGTATATTTAATTACATTTATTTTATGTAACAAGATCTGTCCGATGTAGCTTACATAAAATAGAGCTTACAATATTTCTTCTTTTACATTCTATGAAATAAATCAGTATCGCTAAATATCATCAAAGTAGGTGATAACAATGTAGTATTAGAAACATCTTAGATACTATCTTAAAAGTGTTCATCAAATTTGCATTTGTTCGACCAAAGACGTTGTTACATCTGTCTGTACCGGTGGCTTTTTGGGCTCTTTCTTCTTCCTTCCATGTTTCGCTTGGTTTACCTTCGGCTTTGATTTAGATTCGAGCGCTGCCTTCTGCAATTCCTGAAGCTGTTGATCTATCTGAGCCATCTTATCCTTGCACTCTTTAATCGCTTTATTTCCTTTTAAATCCAACTATCGAAATGAAGGAGAATAGCATGAAATCAAGTTCATAGATACCACTTGTCCATTTTAATTAAATACGTTATTATTAGTACACCGTTTGCAAGGATTCACTTACTTTTTTTAAATTGGTTACCACCTTCTGAGCTTTCGCTTTCAATTTGACACTACGAACAGTTGCTACTTTGAATACATTCTTGTTCTTCTGATTCTTTTTCTGTCCCTTGTTCTTGCCCATTATTCTCTGCAATATTATCGCTTACATATGTATTGGAATTACTTTCCACTTTCAATTTCTTCGTTGCTGGCTCCTCGCCTTTTAACACGCTTCGCGTTAATAGAAATGACACGCGAATCATTTCTTTGAACGGCGAAACCTTTCTAACGTGATGCAAATTAATCAAAGAGTTATTCAACGCGCAGCCTAATTTCTCTTCGACTAACAGTTGTCCAAGTCTACAAGCATCTTCTCCTTTGTTCGCTTTTACAAAGCAGTATAGATGTATGGTCGGTGGTTGGTAACATATTCTTTCTATCTCGTCTTCGTTAAAACAATCGTGAAACACGTCCAAAAAGTCAACGGCGTTACTTGGTAAATTCATTGCTATATGTTCCGTACCAATTTCATTATTAGCTCGTCTGTTCAAAATATCAGCTTTAACGATGCTTTTTATGAACTCTCTGCCATCCAAGTTAAAAGATTTGAAATTAACGGTAACTTTATTGATGACAGCGTTTCTTTGAAGCCATTTATAAGATTCGGGATTCAAGTCATTCGCGAATACGTTAACTCCTGCACGGGCAGCAGGAATAGAGAACGGTCCGATTCCAGCGAATACATCGTACAAAGTATCTTTAGGTTTCATAAGTTTGATCAAATTTAAATGTTCGGTACACAATCGAGAATTCCAGTAAACTTGAGAAAAGTCCAACTCGTACGTGAAACCATTTTCTTTCGTTACCGTAATAGTATTCTTATCGCCTGCGAGGATTTCCATAGTGAAGTGTCTAAACGTCGTATCGATAGTGTTCACCTTATTAACAACTGTTCGAGCAGACGGAATAGTGTCAAGAAGAACTTGACCGATAACATTTTTGTATGGTAAATGCTCATCGCGCAGATTCAAGTGCACGATATGACCTACCAAACTGTACGAAGCAGGGACATCAATCCCTTCGGGTAAAATAGCTTTCAATATGTCGTTACCATCCCAATTATCATACTTTAGAGTTACTTTCGCTGTTCCAAACTGTTCATATACTTCCGCCAGTTTCTGTCTATCATTTTCTGAGAAATTTTCGAAATTTTGTATCAACTTCGGATTTAAATATACGATCGTTTCGTTGGCTGTATTTTGAATAGATTTGAAGTTTCTCACTTTGACCAAATACTTTTTCAAAACTGGAATTACTTCCGAAATAGTAACATCACGAAACTTTAAGAATGGTAATTCTACTGTAGTCGTGAACGCCGTACGATCCAAACGTGTCGCCCCTCGCACTGATTCTGGAGGAACCAGCAAAGAAGTCATTGTATTCATAAAAAAATGATATCTAGTCCAAAAGTATTTTGCGAATACTGTGTTCAATATCCAATTGCTAATGTACATGTAGTATTACATAAGATCCAATAATACGATACCCTACAAAGAAGTCTTAGTTACCATATTTTGATCAAATATTGCAAAAGTACAATACATATTTTATGATTAATATAGTCCATTGTACTACGTTAACTTGGTCGAATGTGTAGACTTAGAAAAATATGAACAATATGTAAAGCATCATCTTAAACAATTGACCGTATCAATTTTTATTAGTAAAAGAATTACTATATTTGTTTTAACGCTTTAACAAAGTCTGTACATTTATTTTTATCCAATGAGCTTTATGTTTTGTTCATATATATATATTCATAGATCCGTGTTTCCACTCAAAGAATCATTTTTTAATTTTGTTAATTTAGTTTGTGTCGCTACAAGTGAAACATAAACTAAATTGTGGTTCACATTTTATATATCGCTATAATGGCATCTCTTTAAAGTAAATCTAAACAACGACTAGGTCTTAAACATTTCAAATATTCATGCGATTGTAATTAATGGGTAGTTGCATGCTTATCAGTCGTTGCATCGCCATAGGAAGGTTAAAATACATATATATGAAATGAACATATGTTAATGAAAACGAAAATGTAAAAAATTGAATAATTTTAACTTATAACAGAGTGCATGGAATTTGATTATATTATTATGAGATTTATAATAATTTGGAAAATACTATTATGTTTTGATCACTTTTACGAATCAGGTAATTTGATATATAAAAAGATGACGAAGGTATATGTAAATATAAGCATTCGTTTAAAGAGATAACGTTTGCGTTCGTAATGAGATATTTTTCTAGGACCATGAGACAGTATAAAGTACGAATTCATTCTTCCTTTAAATATGAACTTACTTTATTAAATTAATATCGATTATTATTTACCTCTGGTATCGTATCTTTTCCTAAAACTAAAATTCTTCGTGCGCCGACAAAAAAATCTGACAAACGTTAAGTAAGGTTAAAAACTCCACATGCTTCATTCTCGACATTCGCACGATCCGCCATTTATCAATATGCATACATAAATGTTATGTCATAGAATACATGCATCAAGTAATTATACATAAGAGCAAGTTTACAATCGTTTCGTAAGTAAACATTATTTCGTATAAAATGTATTAATAAATTGCATCATTTGAAACGATATACGATAACCAAAAATGCAAATGAAAAGTCAGTAACAATGAAATACAGGGTGTCCCAAAAATGTCGTTACACCTTGAAAGGGGTGGTTTGGGAGGTGATTTGAAACAACTTTTTCCTTAGCGAAAATTTTGTTCGAAACTTCGTTAAGCAGATATTAACAAAGCCTCAGACAACATTTTCGCTAAGGAAAAAGTTGTTTCAAATCACCTTCCGAACCACCTCTTCCAAGGACCTCCAACATTTTTGGGACACCCTATATTGAAATGAAATAAAAATAAAATAGATATATATATACACAATAACGGAACGATGTAATTATTCACGGTTATATACTTTGTCTTAATTCTAACGCATTTGTTTATTATAATTTATTAGATGCAAAATACAAATTTGTAAATTTCTAAATTTATATAGTCCATTCGTTGAAACTTTTTACTAGTCGAAGCTATACAATATGATCGAGTGCGCAGACGCGGGAAAGTTTTTTGTAATTGGTTCAATGGCATTCGAGGAATATTATTTTGAAAGTTTGTATCAGAAACATGAACATTTCTGGGAAAATCCTTTACGATAAAGCTCGAAATTTACGTCCAGAGCTTTCGAGTTTCATTACGCCGGAGATATTGGATGAAATTTGTGATGAGCCTTTCGTCCAACCATTTTTAGAATGGTTCTGCGAGAACATGAATCGTGTCAACGTTATTTCAGACGAGGAAGCTCAAATGTAATGAGATTGTTATATATAAATAAGATTTCTTACGTTAATATTCGACTATTACACGAATGCATTGTAAATTTTTTCTAATGGTCTGATCTTTCAGAAAGAACAAATTACAAAGTACAAACGAATGGTTGGAAGGTATTGAGTTAAATAATGCACTGGAAGAAGCAACTAGGAATTGCCCTGATTTATTAAAAACTACTTGTTTTGATGACAAGGACATAAGCGATCTGTTCGCAGAATTCGAAATAGTAAAACAATCATACGAGGAAGATGAAAGTTACATTCGCACATTACAAAATGGAATTCAAAATTTAAAGTAACATGATTTATTTGTATCTCTTTGTATTTTAAATTATATGTATTCGTGCTTATTATATATTTAAATGAAATATTGCAGAAAGTTAAAGAATAAATTAGATGAGAACATTGAGAAAGAGGAAACATTATTGGACAATAAATATATCGAAGTGGATAAAATGTATAAAGATTGTTCTGTAATTCTTCGAGAACTTGATTCTAATAATTGTGAATTTTTAAAAGAAATTAAATACCTATTGAACGTCTATGGGGATGCAGCAGAAAATGTAGGTAATTTTAAATAATTTTCTTTAATTCGTAGCAATATGAATAATTTTATTTATAGAAAGGAGCGCCGTTGCTGTGGACCCAAATGCCATTGGAACTTTTCATTAAGAAAATAGAACTTTATAACCATTATTTAGGCATTCACATAAGACAACAATTTGAAAATGGATACAAGGATAGTCAAGAGAAAGATTCTAATTATGTTTCATTGATTGACAAGAGTAAAGAAAAACATATGGACTACGAGGAGTTACAGGAACTAATGCATTTCAAAACATAGTAGGTGATTTGTTGTAATTATTAGTAAGTAAAATATATATTATACGCGTCAATTTACAATAATTCATACTTTGTCTTAAAGCATCATTAATACGAAAATGGAAGAAGTTACAGCTAAAATACTATACGAATCATGCATCTCGATGTTACAATATGCCCAAGATATATACAATTCGGGAAATGTAAAAGTACCGAGAAACTTTGAGTTAAGGTATTTATAAGTTATTTAAACATCACAGATTATTTGTATTACGTAAAGCACAATATAATAGATATAACTATTGTAGGACTGAAATTTCAGAGTTAACTAAAATGAGAGATTACTTAGAAGAGAATGTCTTTCTGTTGCAAGAACATCAATTGTCAGAAGTTATACAAGATTTTGTCGAATTAGAAATAACTAAAATTTTAAAACAAAATGCCGAATCAAAATTGAAGCAAAAAACTATACGCTTAGAAAAACTAAAGAACTTTCGATTTCTTGCTTGTGACTGTGGACACGTACACGCTGATTTGTTAAATATGGTGATGCAAATGCAATATCACCGTCTTCAAACCGTTTCTGAATTCGTGCCTGGTGCTTGCCACTATTTGACAATGGAGTATTCGCTGTCCTCTGCCAGATGTGTTAGTAACAATATACAAAGAGTCCCGTTTAGATTTTTATGGTTTATTATGACTGATTCTTTCTTTGTTTTATCTAGAAAAGTATGCAGCAGCAGCAAGATGAATACTTGGCAGTCACATCGTCTTCGCCGAAACTGCATAATTCGTTTAACAATCTTTTAGTTTCCATGATATCCAGTGGCATCAATATACAGGAATTAAATTCTGCATTAAATAGGTATAACGAGCTCTTGGACGAAAATAAGAACAAGAAACAATTTGTATTTGAAACTTATTTAAATTCCAAAATTCATAAATTGGAAGCACTGTAAGTTTTACTCTTTTTTTTTCTTTTTTGTGAAGAAGTAAACTTTGATAAGCATCGTAAGCGTTCAAATGTTCTAATTTAGGGAAAATGATGTAAATCTCGAATACGTAAATGAAATGCACAAGGGAGCGACGTACGGTTTCAAATCACTTTCCTACGAAGTTGAAACGTGCTACAAGGAAGCATTTGATCATTTACAAAAGATACAAACAGATCTAACAAAAACGAGAAATCAAATGAAAGAGCAAATGGTAAACCGAAACGCGCGCAATATGTATACGGACGGAAAACGTTATTCTTCGTATAATAATTGGAATCCTTTCTTGCAGAAGAATGCCCTAGACTTTGAATATGAAAAAAATGTGCTTTGGCAACTATTTTTAGCTGATCCAGATGCATTAAAAAGAAAGTATAGAGAGGTAAAGCAAATGGTAAATAAATCCTGTTTTGAAAATACTTTCGAAATCGATTGAACCGCGTAATTTAAAATATTGTGATATAATAGAACAAATGTAAATATCTCTGATGTTATTATTTTACATTTTCTATTAACTCGCGCATAGTTGTACGATATAATACTTAAATAAGAAACAGATATATAATTAATTAATAATAAAGGATTAGTAAGATAGTATTGATTTGATATAAGCAATATTTATTTAGAAATACTTTCATTAACATATAAATAATTATCATGATTCGTGCACTATTTTGTTAATATTAATCTCACGTAATATTAGATCATTGGATATATGTCCTATGCGAATGCAAGCATATTAAAGATTCTTCAAAATATACATGTTTATGCACATATTTACAATGTAGATGCGTAGTTTTTATCGTGTCGAGAGCAATAAATAGTTAAAACCTAAACTTAACAACATATACGTTAACTTACGTTTAGAGCTGCCTTATCGTTAAAAGTTACAAATAATAATTAGTTGCATTTCGTTAAAATATTATTTACCAGGAGCTCCAAAAATATTTCGTTTAGTTTAAAAACAGTCTTCGTATCGTATTTACTTCATATAGAAATGGCCGTAGCTCTAACAGCTGCGCTCAACAAAGGGTTTGGGTCTGGTTCTTCCGTTAAAATATTAACTTTGACCCATTCCCGTCGTTTGTTACTCTGTCGCAACGCATCTATAACAGCTTGAACGTATAAACCATCTTCGAACGTTGACGCTGAAAATACCGGTTCTTTTATCCATCCCTTTTTATCTTCAACGGATTGAAATGCTTCTCTCAATGCAGCAATCATGTTTCTCAATCCTTTGACGTACGGTCTCGGAATAGACTCCGTGATAGGAAACGATACGTCTTGCAAGTCGTCTGTATCGTGGTACAATATTTCTTCTTGTCCTTTTCGATAACCGAATAAATCTCCACCGCGTGCCAAAAGATGATTACCACCTCCGCATATTAGTACTTCTTGGGAGAGCTGGCCTTGTAGATGATTGCTTAAAGTTGCCGTTACCAAGGTACCGCTGCTCAATTCCATTTGAAAACTACAAAAGTCCGGCGAAGTAACGTGCCTTATCCCATTTATATGGCTCGTAGTTTGAGTGAAGGTACGAACTACCGCATGCACTCTTGAGGCTCGTTGACCCATCAAGTGAAAAATTAAATCGATCACATGGCTTCCTACTAATGCTAAAATTCCTCCTCCCATTGTATCGTCACATAGCCAATCGTATCCTGTTAAAATAATAGGCATGACAAAATAGAATTAATATAAAAGAACTAACTTCTTGAATGGTTAATTAGAAAAGAAACAAGGCTGTAATAACATTAAGAAATAACATTGAAATTACCAAAAAATACTAACCGTTATGTAACAAACTGCCCATATGTACTCTAACTTCGATAACAGTTACCAGACCATTTAAATATCCTTCCTCTAGAGCTTTTTTCATATGAACAAATGCTGGTAGAAACCTCAAGCTGTGATTAACAATGCTTATCAAGGAGGGATAATATTGTGCTGCTCGTACCATTTTTAGGGCTTCACTTTGGCTCAAACCTGCTGGTTTATCGCACACAACATGTTTACCTATTCCTAAAGCTTTCACTGCAATTTGGGCGTGCAAGCTAGGAGAGCACATGATGAAGATCAAATCGACATCTTTCCTAAGTAATACATCATCTATTCGACTAGTATGAAATGGTATTTCAAGATCAGTCGCTACTTCTGATACTTCCGCCAATGTACGTCCCCAAATAGCTTCTATTCTAAAGCCCTTTTCTCTGAGAAAAGGTATTATTATCCTGACAATACTTCCTGTACCAAATACTCCGATACCAGGTAGTGTCATATTGTATTGTTATTGTTTATATTTCTTTATGACAGTTTGCGCAGGTTTGCACCGAACAGTGGTGACATATATTCAATTCAATTTCACGTGCGAAGCAAGTTTTAACGAGCTCTTAAGAATTCTTGCTTTCGATCGCTTTTACGAGTATACTTTCTCTTCTAATTCTAGGGTAGAATCAGAGACATCAATTTGTCCCATTCGCGGTAAACAAAATACGTCAAGTATATACATAACCTTTTTCCTGGCGGCCATCTTGCGATTAACAGATCAAACTAAATTTTTAAATCGTGAACGAAAGAATCTTGATTCTTTTATTACAGATTCTAGCTTAGGAAAAAAAGACATGTCAACAAGTTGTAATGGACAAATTTACGTCAAGAGAAAAAACAACTAATGTCTATAAACTTTGATAGTTTAAAATATCTATACTATAATAATACATAGTATACATAGATATGTGGTCGCAACCAATATGTTTGAAATCTCATTAAAGGAAATAAACATCAGGAAATTAAAACATACAATTTAACACAACTTCAATTAATGATTTCCCTCAGGGACTGTAGCTATATTTTGACTATAGCTACAGTACGGGTTTAGCCATTCCCGAGGTACCCGAGCTATGCGAACCTTTCTGGCTGATTTTTTTCTTAAACTGTTCTTTGTAAAATTCTGCTGTGGGCGATAGTTAAAGATTTTTGGAAAAAAACTCACAAAAAATGTCTTGTCTTTAAACGTATTTTTAGCACGTTTCAAAAACGAATTGCAGAATCTGTAACTATAGCCCAAAGCGGAATTTTACAAGGAACAGTTTAAAAAAAAAATCAGCCGGAAAGGTCGCTTCCTCGCCTAATAGGATGAAAATAACTGTTTGGAAAATTACAAATGTTTGACATTATTCTGTCTTTGTCTCTCCTCCGATTGTTGTATCTCCCTCTCTGTCACAGCATCATTGGAGAGACAAGGATCTATCTATCCTTGTCCCGGAGCTACCTACTTTTTCCGCAACTGTCGTTGAAGCCAACTCGCGACATTTTTGCAAAGGAAATTGTTGTTCAGAATAGTCTCAGCTACAGTTTTCGGACACCCTGTATAGTCCGTTCGTTGAAGCTTTTCACTAGTCGAACTATATGTACAAGTGCGCAGACGCGGACAAAATGGCGACGACCAATCAGAATCGAGCAACGTTATTTCGTAACTACGATTCATAAACGTGCATGTAGAGTTTGACAAAGAGTATTAGATACTCTTATCATTATCTAATACTCTTTGGACTCTAATTAGAGAATCTCGAAATTTTATTTTGCTGAGAACGCACCTTTCGAAGAGCGTTGCGAACCAAGCGTTAGGTGGCGTTTAGTCTTTTTTTGTCATTGATTTTCCGAAGGGACCCGAAGTAAACCGAACGTCCACGATGATTATACCCTGCGCTAACCTGTCAGTTTGCTTTGCGCGAATGTGATAGGTGTTTGTCACGTCCGTTCTGTTCATTTAATTATTTAAACATGTAAATATGTAATTAAATCATACGAATCGGTGGTCGCAGCGCTATTTTTTACTTTAAGTTCTTGTACGAATATTAGGGTCGCAAATCATTAAACGCGTGAAAAAATGTCGGAGATTCGTAAAAGAGTAATTGTTACCGACGATCAGGTAAATAGACTTTTCCTATTTTTATGAAAACCTTCGCTCGGTTGCACAACAACATTGGTTTTTTTCATTTTTTGTTTTCGTTATAATCGATCCCGGTTTCGATCATTGATTCCGGTTGGCTGCGAATTGACCTTTCAATTGGATAGCATTCGTGTTTAGTTGATTGAATACTGACTGTGACATCTACCAACACTATACCATTGCGATTACCGCTATACTATTAATATTATTTTTGTGATGTAGCTGCAGAAATTTTACACGCATATATTCTATCACACATTTTTTTTTTACGTGCCTATATAAATTAGACTCAAAAGAGTTTGTCTAGTATCGTATATATACATATATATAATATCTAATCTATTAATTAATACCGTTTACACAACGTGAATGTTTATTATCTTGTTCAATAGTCGGTCGTTCTATAAAAATAAATTATTCTATGAGAATGTGAATCCTAATCGCGTAAATATCAATGGGTGGTGTTTTTATTTTATTTTCTAAATGATTGTTTACGTAATTTGTATCTCCCCTATTATGATAATGACATACTTCGCAATAGTGATAATTTTGTCGTTAATGACAGCAAAATGGATGAAATTAAACTTCCATTTAAAAAAGAAAAGGAGAAACGATAGTTCCACGTGTATCTGTTATATAAAATTGTTATTTCATGGAAAAATATATAACGATCATACACAAACATTTCTTTTAAATATGATAAAGTTTTATTTTGTAAAATTGTATCAGTAAAAAGTAGAATATCGAATAGATTTCCCATGGATAAATTTATAAATTAAAGGCTATAATTTATTCTCTTATTTTTAATAAAAGACGTAACAGTATAGACATCTGTGAAGACTAAATGATAATTACTTAGTAGTATAGATGGACAATTTTAATGATATATTGTACAGAAGGAAGATGTGGAGTCAGAAGAAGATGCAAAATTGGAAATTGAAGAGATGGCTAAATCCTTAACGCAAGGAACGGATCATACCCCACACATTTTGGATTCTGCTCTTTCCGGCTTAACCGATCGGTACAATTTTCTATATTACAAATTGAAATCATATAAAATGTAAATTACCAAATATAAATAGTTGTTGCATTTTTTTTTTTTAGCTGGAAAAATTGGATAATAAGAAGCATCTTTACCTTGTTTATGATTGCTGGATTTTGTGGTATTATTTATATTGGACCATTAGCATTGATGGCCACAGTAAGTCTTTTATATTAATTTTATAAGTGTATATATATATATATATATATAATATACTTTTGTATTCTTTAATAGACATTGGTCGTACAAGTAAAATGTTTTCAAGAAATTATTAACATTGGGTATGCCGTGTATAGAATTCATGGTTTACCATGGTTTAGATCTCTGTCATGGTATTTCTTAATTACTTCAAATTATTTCTTTTACGGCGAAAATTTGATGGACTATTTTGCCGTAGTGATTAATCGAACAGTAAGTATACCTAGACGAGTTAGTAAAACCAATATAAAAGGTCGTTAATATACATTAATATATATATTGAACTGGTTTGTGAGATTCATTTTTATAAATATCTAATAGTGACATAAAATCAATAAACAAAGCTTCTTTGAGTGTTACCTTTATATAACTTATATGGCTTCCAGTTTTACTTTGCAAGGTTTCTATTAGATTAATACATATGAAATGATGTTACATTGGGCAAATTTTTACATTTTTCCCAACAATTTCTTATCTTGTTAATAATGGTTTACTTAAATTAAGAAGTTTCAAAGGTCTAATGCTGAAGTTTAAAAATGAATATCGAATGCTTTTCAAATTATAGCAATCTTCCGTAAATAGTGACTTTTCTTTCCTTTACAGGAATATTTACGTGTACTTGTTACGTACCATCGTTTTATTTCATTTTGTCTTTATATAGTCGGTTTTGTATGGTTCGTACTATCGCTCGTAAAGAAATATTACATGAAACAATTTTCCCTATTTGCTTGGACACATGTTGCTCTACTTATCGTTGTAACGCAAAGTTATCTTATAATGAAAAATATTTTTGAAGGTTTGATATGGTACGGCAATTATTTACATGTGTTACTATTCTCTGACAATTATTTTATGGTAATTGTATATGTATTTGGTTCAGGTTCATTGTTCCAGTCAGTATGATAGTGATAAATGATGTAATGGCATATATGTTTGGTTTCTTCTTCGGTAAAACGCCTTTAATTAAATTATCGCCTAAAAAAACTTGGGAAGGTTTTATAGGAGGTGGTATTTCAACTGTCATACTTGGTTTAGTGGTAAAGTTATATTTTAATTTCCATACGAATTATTAAACGAAATTGTATTTTCCTAAACGCAATAAATCTACGGAGAAAATATATTTTAGGTATCTTACATAATGTGTCAGTATCGCTACTTCGTCTGTCCTATTGAATATAGCGAAGCTTTAGGACGAATGACTATGGATTGCGAACCATCCACTTTATTTCAAGCTCAGGAATATGATCTGCCTAATTGCTTGCAACTCGTGTGGAAAATGGTGACGCTTTTAAAAACGACGTTTGCATACGAGAAAGGCATGCGCAGAAAAATTTAATTTTATATTATGTTTTACAGATCAGCGGAAGATCCACTATAATTCTCTATCCATTTTTACTTCATTCGTTATCAATGTCGATATTTAGTTCGGTAATCGGACCATTTGGAGGCTTCTTCGCCAGTGGTTTTAAGAGAGCATTTAAAATCAAGGTTGCTTCTTTATCTTATCTACAAACTATATAATAAATCACGGTATTCATCATTTCGTATAATTAACGCAGGACTTCGGAGATATTATTCCTGGTCATGGAGGGATAATGGACAGATTCGATTGTCAGTATCTGATGGCAACATTTGTAAATGTCTACATTTCTTCGTTTATTCAAACTGCTTCACCGCAAAAACTTTTACAACAGGTAAAAAACATAGAATGTACCCACAAATTTATTACATACTATACCCTATAATATATATAATTATTTTTCTTGATATTGTACACGTACGTTTTATACGATACAGGTGTACAGCTTGAAACCAGAACAACAGTTGCAATTATTTCAAACGTTAAAGGATTCGCTACAAAACAGGGGTTTGTTGAATATCTATTGATGTTCCAGCATCTATTAGAATTATGAATGATAAGGATTTACCTTTAAGTAGCAGAGAGTGTTAAGGAGAACTGCTTGCTGTCGTTTCTAATATCTGTCTGAATATTGTGTGCAATGTATGTTTGTACAAACAGCATTAACAATATTAATCATAACTATATGCTAAATGAAATTACGAAGGTAAAGTTTATTTTTTAATTAGAAAACTAAGGGATATGCCATGCAACAATTGCAGTTTTTTTGCATTCCGCGACAAACAGTCCATTTTTTATCAAGCAAAAGAATTTCATTAAACTGTGATGACGATAGAAATTCGATAAAGAGTTTCCTTTCTATCGATTAAACCAAAGAATGATGGAGGTACTGGTATGTTATAGAAAAAAAAGACTTCCAATTACTCGTAAATATTTGTTTTCTTTTTTTACAAATTACAACGTAATAGCAAATTCATCGATACAGATTAAATTTCATATATTGTTTATTCCAAACCAGATGTATTTACTTAAATTAATCAGATCTCAATATATTTTTAAACTGTAATTACGCATTTAAGATTCATAGTATATAACAGAGACGAATCTCTTTAATAATACCCATTTTTTGCATACGATTTTAAATAGAAAGTAACATCCAATAGTTTTATTTGAAAAATCATTGAAACTATATTTTTCGAAAGAGTATTATCAATTGCATATTAATTTTCATGTAAAGTGTTTCTTATAGATTACTACCATAGTTTACACATTGTGTATGTATTAATGTATTTATAATCAATATGTATTAATCGGTGTTATTGACAAAAATGACAAAGGGAATTTTAAACTTTCTTACGATCAGTGTCATGCAAATGTTCATATTTCTTCATAGTATTAACATTGGAGTTAACATTTTCTTTAATCTTCCTCAAGGAAACAAGTTCTAAATTTAACAAAATATTGCATTGCAATAAATGCAAGTAAAACTGTCGTATTTTTATTCTATTAACAATCATAGTACTTATCTGTTTAACAGGTAGATGTTACTGTACATCATGACACTGAACATATTGCTATGTTTTAATTGTACATGTGAATCTATAAAGATAATAAGGTGAAAGAAGGTAACTTGCTCTTATTTTTAATTTTATTATAAGAACTTTTATTACGAACAAAAATAAAGAAGAGATTAAATCGTTCGTTAAATGGAAATGTAACTGTTCTTCGCAGTAGTTACCTTTCTACTTTAATACTCCTACTTTTGTTTACTTAGCGCATAGCAATTACTTGTCCCGTTATATAAATGGAAAAGTAAAATAATCTCACATTTACTGCAAGATTAAGAAAATTTAATTGTAACTCGAATATTCAGGAATATTATTACAAAATATTACGTTCCAAGTTATTCCATAGTCCTATTTGAAATTGTGCCAATTACGATTATGTGAAAAAATGTCGATACGGCACAACTAGTGATATTTTTGTGTGATTGCATTACATTTCCAATTGAAATTTTGTACGTTTCGTGCGGTAAATTCACGTACGACTTTTCAGAAAATTTACACGATCCATCTAAGTTCAAATTAAACCTCTTCTATTTTTCTTTAACAATTAAACTCCTTATACGTTATAAGAAATGTTTCGATGTTGAAGATATAATGTTTACCTTAAGTGTGTATACAAAACAAGAGAGAACAGTAATAGACGAATAGATAAATGTATGTATATTTATTTAATAGAGAACAATAAAATACATATGTTTAGATGGAAGATTTATAAAGTAACAAATATGTTATCACAACTATAGATTCGTAACTGAAGGTGACTTAAATGTAAATATATGATTATATATTTATGTAGTAGTGCGAGGAAATAAAGAAAATTCTTGTAAATGTTACATTTAATATTTTACATTTTCATTCTGTATAGTTTTTCGATATTATCTAGATGCAGTGGTGTGACTGATAATTAAAATAAATTGTACTACAGATATCTACATACATGTACTATAATAGTATAGTTTCGCGCAGGCGCGAGCTGGAGTGGGAGCAGCACAGGCAACATAACCAACTGTGTTCAGTTACCATTAATATTTTCTAGTCGACAGTGTACGACAATGATTTAAATATACGCGTACACGTATATAAACATTATAAGCCCTTTCTTTTTCAAATAAGCGGTGATTTTATGCGAACCTTGTTTCGGCATGTCGGTCGATCATAGCGGAAAGGGTTACGCACCTTTACCGCAAAGCATAAGCAACACGGACACCGAAGACGAGGATGATTGTTTGGCTCGACAAAACGAAGCCTCTAAAGGACATACTAATGATGTATTAGCAGTAAGTTGAAATTGCAAGGAAAAAGTAGATACATTAAATGCGAAATAAAGAACATCGAAATGTTAGTCTTATCAGTTTAAGAGATATATGTATATAATTGTCGAATAAAGAGAAACATGATAATAATGTAAATTTAAAAATTACAGGAAACAACTACTATCCACGAGAACGGGGCGTACTACCCGCTAGACGAAACAAAGAATGTGGCAAATCGTATAAAGAATGGACAAAACATGCTTAAATATTACAGAGACGACATACCTATAATGGTAGTCGAGGGAAATGATCGCAATGATTTATGGAAACGAAGGGACATGTCTCTGTTTAGACGGTTTTGTTTGGTTACTTCTATATTATTATGTATCGTAACAATAGTCATATTTCTATATGTTTTACCTTGCGATAATTCAGTGGTATGTCCCTCTATCGATGAATCTCAATCGCCTATATCGTGGGATAAAACTTTACGAGGAGTAGGTGAGTTTCTTAAAAGACGTATGCATTAACGTAACCCTATCTTAAATTATTGTATAGTTTAGTATAAAAAGTTCTATGCGTTGTACTCATAAAAGTATTCATTTCAATTTTCAGAATTACACGGTCCTATTTCTATTATTCATGGAAACCCGTCGAGTATTATATTCCTCGTTCGTGGACAGCGATATAAAGGAAACGATACGAACGAGGAACAGGGACAAATATCAGCGGAAGGAGGAGGAGTAATGTCGATGCAAGGAAATAGTGGTTTACCGTTATGGTTGGTTTCTTTGAAAAGACCACCCACAGAAATTGACTGTATCACGGTTGACACAGACCGATCTGGAAAACCAGATTGTATAGTCGCCGGCGAACAAGGCCTTTTGGCTAGCATCGAACCTATCGCAGGCACTATACATTGGAGTTTAAAAATCCATACGTTCGACAAGCTACCCGTGATCTTACCAGATATCGATTCAGACGGGGTTAATGATTTCTTAAGCGTAGAAGTAGCAACGAAAACTATGCCTAATCTTGTCCTTTTATCCGGAGGAACTGGTCATCTGTTAGGACGATACTCACCTAAAAACTGTTCATCGATCGATATATACAACCTTGTGTCTAACGAGACCATATCTTACGTCTGCTTGGACGGTAATAAAAGTAAGTATAAAATATCATTTTGAAAACTTCGTACTTCTCAGCTATTCCTATATATTATTACGCTTTATAATAAATAATACGATTTCTTCGCAGATGTGACTAAAACCATGACTTTCATGGGATTATTTCATGCCATGAAGCTACCAGAAGCATATAAGCAATTTGTAATGAAACCAACATTTCGTTTGTTCGAAACATTAAAACTCGACAATGAAAATTATAGTTGGAGGCCTATACCGTATCATTATCTAACTATAAAGAACGACGGATCGTGTCCCGGTGAATTTTGCAAGGCTAGCGTAAATTTAACGTTGCAAAAATCGGGGAATCAACCGGTAACGATTTGGCATTACGATAGTCCTAATACTTTCGTGTCGAAGCCAGCTTTCTTGCTAATGTCCGAGAAACCTTACACTACTGGATTCGCCATTAAATTTTGGCAATGGATCGACACAATGTCCGAGCATACGAAAAAAGTCTCTGGTACAACAGAGAGAAGATTGATAGAGAGGGTATTGATAGTTTACGTAAATTACACGGATGTACAAGTTATGAATGTGAGTCAAAGCGATATCACTCAATTGTGTCAGGGCACGGACTGTCAACCAAATTTGAATTTTAGGGGTCGTTTTAGTTCGATCAAAATTGATTGCATTAGCGAAGGTGTATTTCCAGAATTGATAACCTATTGGTCTTCGTACGACATAGAATCACCGATGGTATTAACGTCCAAAGTCCAAGTCGTAAAATTAGATTCAATCGTGTCTAATTTACCGCGTATAAATGTTTAATGTTACTCGTACGTTTGTTCAGTAGCTACGTTTGTTTGTAGGAATACTAGATGTCCAGTTTTATCATACAAAATTAATGAAGTAACAACGAAACGAAACGAAAAACATAATCGTTTCTCAAACATATTTAAGAATATTTATTATTAACGGTGACTGGTCACGAATCAATTAGAACTAGTCAATACATTAGCCGTAACAGATGATTTCGAACATCGCCTAATTTGTTACTAAACAAGAATTTTTTAAACGATCATTTCCTACCGAGCGGCCATTGTTAACGTCTACATATTTTAAACATATTTTTAACTCTTAACGGTGCCTTGCAAAAGCTATATAGAAAACTCACGAGCAAATAAATAAAATTTAAACGTGCACACTTGCACGTTACTAGAGAACGCGTTACGAATTTTACATGTTTAACAAAGTTCTAAAAAAGGAGATAGCGAAAGTTCCTTTTCTAATATTACTTCGCGTGCGTGAGATTTTTTAAAGTAAACGTATTCAGTTATTCTGAACGAATTGTTTTCCTGAAAAGAGTAGAGCTTATTGCGCACGGAACGCTATAGTGCAGCGTCGCAGAGGTCTAATAGCAAATAAAACTTTTACTCTAGTCATGTTTGTATTAACCTTTTTTTTTTTATCGGAGGTTAAGTACGTTATTGTAATTAAATTTATTAAATGTACGAAAAGTATGATTTCTTCATCCAATGTAACACGCCGCGAAAGTAACCATCGCAGGGATCGCGTTCGATGTAAGGTGAATTAAATTAAGAAGTTTATATCGGGATAAGGAGAAATAAGTATCGATCCTTAAATTTAAACAAAACATACGGAAGTGACTAGAAGGTGAAGGTACGAAGAGAAAAGAAAAAAGTTAGCAGATGTGAATTTAATTTCTCATAACAAGTAGTGGGGATAAGTTGACCGTGGATGACAGAGCGAATCGGTGCGATCGCATTTCCACGGTGTTGGTTGGTGTAAGTGTTGCTATTCTCAGTAAACGGATGACCTATATGTCGCGTTCGCGATAATTTTCGTGTCAGCTGATCTATACATCCAGTGTATAAGAGGTTGTTCGGGTACACGTGAAAGGAATAAACGCGATATTCGAATCTAACCTCCAATAACCTCCAAGAAGGGAATCGCCTCGATATGCATAACGCGAAGCACCAATAATGTGCGTGTGATAACGTTCCGCGGTCGAGAGACGATGGCTACGGGTAAACGAAGAAGCATGCATACTAATCTCGGCAATTCTGGGACGTTCGGTTCGGCGACGAATAATTTGAGATCAAGCCGTCTGAACTTCCGTCCGAACTCTGCTCAGGAGGACAGAGGCGGTACTCGGCCGACCGCCGCGCCTAGCTCGATAGGTCTGATCTTAGTGACGATGTTTCTACACGTTTGCAAGAAGTCGTTGCTATTCGATACGAGGCTGAAGGTCGCCATATATTGCGGCGCGATATTCGTGGTGTCGTTGATCGCGGACTTCACCACTATGCCCAGAACGTACTTCTCGCGTTCTGATAACGCGCTCAACCAATACTTCGTCAAGTGGGGATGGGGGTGGCTGCTCACAGTAACCGTTCCATGGGTAGCGCTCACTGCG
The DNA here is from genome assembly GCF_026283585.1 of Hylaeus volcanicus. Taxonomy (NCBI): domain Eukaryota; kingdom Metazoa; phylum Arthropoda; class Insecta; order Hymenoptera; family Colletidae; genus Hylaeus; species Hylaeus volcanicus. The sequence continues at coordinate 9,935,129 of NC_071980.1, forward strand.
CACACGCTCGGCTGCGGACGTAGATCGATTTTACTGAAGCATCTCGGTAGACTTGGATTAGCAACTATCGCATGGTTGTTGTGGACGAAGTTGTTTCATTACATCGAGACGAATTACGGTAGATGCCTGAACACGAGGGACGTCCAGTTGCAGACGAAAGCTAAATGCCTTCAGTCTGGTAGATTCTGGAGCGGGATCGACATATCCGGTCACACGTTTATTCTGATTTATTCGAGTTTAATTCTAGCGGAGGAAGGATCCTCGTTGATCGGATGGGAGGGTATAAAGGATCTGATTATGAGGGAGGAACACTCGCGAGTCACCCCGAACGAACCTAGCGCCGGACCGCTTCGAAATCTTTCCAATTTCGACCTGGAGTTCTTGAAGAAGGCCCATAGAGCGTTGACGCCTTATCTCAGAGGACTTTTCGTTGCTATGACGTTGCAACAGTTACTTTGGGACATTATGTTGATATCCACGATACTCTATTATCATATTATGATTGAAAAATTCATGGGCGGCGTGGCCGCTATTTTGACTTGGTACGTCACGTATCAATGGTGGTACGGGTCGGCGAAATGCTCTCTGCCACCTCCTGGTGACGGTTTATTTAAATATAACGAGGTAAAGACCCAAGATGGTAGTACAATCAGGTCGAGACGTAACACTCTGAATGGTACAAATAGATTTATCAGATTCCCTATTCGCGTTAGTCAAGATAATATCGATACGAGCAATAGACAAACCGATACCGATGTAACCACTTCGAGGTTATAAACGAAAAATATTTCATTCAACGGGTTTCTTTTCCTTGCATCTATCCAAATTTCTGGTATCTTTCGATGACTTCCTTGATCTAATTATCGAACTGCGGATTTTATGCATTTACAATATTAAAATCATAGATGAAATATAGACGATATATTAGGTTGTCTTTGTAAAGTCCATGCCGATTTTTCGTTGGTACAGACGATACAGAATATTGCAAAAGCTTTGCTTATCGTTGTTAGTTCTGTCGATTTCTGATTCTGCTTGAACAATAGAATATAGTAGGTAGTCCATAAAGTCCGGCCCTTAAAAGATGGAAAGGTTGTGGGGCAAAATGGTACCCATGTAATTTGATAAATAACATTATGCCCTTGAATTTTTCTTAAAAATTGACACAAACTTTCTGGACAACCCAATACGTTGAATATATTCTACAATTA
>NC_071980.1:9936346-9946398 GCF_026283585.1 Hylaeus volcanicus
TTGTCTGTAAAGACAAAATGGTACCTATGTAATTTGATAAATAACATTATACCCTTGAATTTTTCTTAAAAATTGGCACAAACTTTCTGGACAACCCAATACGTTGAATATATTCTGCAATTATTGTAATAACTAGACTGTGGATCTTTATGCATTTATAGAAAATTTGAATTTACAAGAACCTACAAAATGCAAACAATAATATGCAAGAATATAAAAAAAGATTGAAAGTAAAGTTCATATTATAACATTTCTATAATAAAATGAATTCCTATTTAAATAAAGATCCGCAGTCTAGTAATAACATTGTGAGAAGGGAAAAAGAACCGCGTGTCGAAGAGGTGGCGGTATACTAGTTGTATTATCATAAATGCATAAAAATCCTCTATCTAACCATAAATACACGAAAAGTAAAATGTCGCGAAAGTAAAAACATTTCCAGAACTTTTCTAAGTTACTTTACGATAGTTTTACTTTTTATTTAATATAGGCTTGACGAATTAATCGCTAACGAACAAAATGTTAATTATGGAAACGGTTTATTAAATCTTGGGGTACCGGATACACATATAGCACATCGGATACGCGTTCGATGTTCTGAATGAATTATACCGCGCAATCGGTGATAGTTTGTTTAATCGAAACAATTACTTCGAAAGAAACGTCTTAATCGAATCACGCGAGTGATCCGTACTTACTTCTTAATATTTTACAATACGATTAAACAAAGTACGTGTTCTTTTCTACCTCTGTATGGATTGTTGTATCAAACTATAGTTGTACAGTACAATCATTGTTATGGATATGCCTTTTGTGGCCTTGTTTTGTAATTTGTATTTAATAATAAACTTCATTGTTAACAACGTGTTTGTCCCGTAGTTGGAGAAAGTGCTTGTAATACGAATCGAACATGATTTGTAGTTTAAAGTACAAAATACATTGTCACGCGTGTTGCTTCCACCGGATTTTCTGTACTTTTTACTATTATTGTATTTAAAGTCACTAACCTACAAAAAATTGTATAAAAGAATACATCTTTCTTAATAATCCTTCCGCGTCGCTACGTTTGCCCAACAAATTTATTTACCTATCAGCGTGGCAAGTAATATTCTAAGTGTAGTATAAAATTCGATAGTAATTACCTCATTTTGTTTAGTAATAAAAATGTTACGATTTCAACCTTTTGTACGCGTAACGTAAATAATATAGCAGTACAAGATACGCGCTCTATTTAACCTTTTGCACTCGAGAGGTGAGTATCACCACTAGGTTTCACGTAGCAAACCTACCAGCAATAATGATTCTTTAAGTTTAATTTGGAACTAGAAGTACCAATAAATTTAACATTCGTGGCAATACAAAAAAAAAGGCCTTGAGTGCAAAGGGTTAATACGCGTATATTTTCTCGTTACACTGAATTCAAACTGTTCTCTCAGGCTGTTCCGTGGCTCGATCATTAACGATTTATTTACATTAACGTCCACGCAAATTAATATCTAATCGTAAATGTTGTTCGCTTTGCATGGATAATCACCTTTTAAGCTAATAATGCAAAGAACGTAAACTGAATTCGTTAACGAAACAAAAACAAATAAGAGCGGTCAGTGGTGCGCCCCAAGAAACGGTCCGTCGATTTAAATAGGATCCAGATTCGTTTCCGTGATCACAAATTTCGAACGTCGGGTTGTTGACCATTCATAAGGTCTATCGACCCTTCTGATTAATATATTATATCCATTAACATATTTTTTGCCACAGTTTAATGAAATTAAATCTTGCTCGAATGGTTATGTGAACTGGTTTTATTCGATACTACAGACTGCATAAGACTCTTTGAAATTGAAGATGAATTGTAAACGGTTCGACAGTGACTAACTTTTTATGCTTGTGACAGTTCGGCGACGGACCGTTTCTTGGGACGCACCAAAGAAATTCTAGAATATTTGTACAGGCGCGACATTTTATTGTCGTTCAATACCACAACACTCTTTCGAATCTGCTAGACATACGTTAGATCTGTTACGACATAGACATTTTGTGTATTTCAACAAAATCTTCGCAGTACATACATAAGTGAATACACTTCTGTTATACGTTTAGCTTTTATTCACGCGCGTTTGGCATTTTTATGACGTCGTTTCGTATCTGTACTTTTACTCTATCTTTACGGATTGCTATAATCCTTTGATCCTTAAAAAAAAAAACTTGCGTTACTAGAGATGTTCACATTTACATTTATACGTGTATAGATGGTGCGCGCGTGCGAATATACGTGACACGCGCACTTTTTTACTTCCGAATGAGGAAGATACTGTACAGTATGACGTTTGCGCGACACTCTATGCGTTTACATATCGACGAGAAAGAAAATAAAAGAATAAAATATCGATATCGCGATTGAAAACATATTCGTGAAATTAGAAACTCTCGTTCTAATATGACATTCTTTTTTTTTCGTATCACACGTTATTTCGTAACAGCTAATTACACGATATATCTAGGAAATATTTATGCGCGTACATACATATTTACCTCCAAAGTGATTAAAGCCGCGTTATTAAACTTTCGATCTCTTTCGAGCGATCGCGTCTTCTACCGCTTTGAGTTGCTTCAACAGTTCTTCTCGTCGCGAGCTCGCTTTCTTAGCCGCTTTGGCTGCGGCCGCGGCAACGCTCGCTTTGCTATCGATCAAAGGTGGCGATTCTAATCCTCTCTTTTTTCCAGCCATCAAAGCGGACCGATCGATCTTTTTCACGCCGGCGGTATTACTCGTCGGCTTCAATGTGAGCTTGATTTGCTGCTTGGTGCCGCTAAGCTTCAAGGCGTCGATACCCTTGGAATCCTTTCGCGTTATCGGCGGAGTCGAACCCTTTCTTCGACGAGTCTCGCTAGAAGAAGACGAATAACTCGATTCGCTGGAGTCGCTGCTGCTACCGCTGCTCTCCGATCCTGAGCTACTATGCGACGATCTACAAACAAATTTTCGTGCTTTACCATTATCTTTACTTTTAAATTTTAAATTGAGAGAGATTATGGTAAAGTAAAACATCGATTTAACAGATTTTATTTAGATATATTCCACTCTGTATCGTCTCTAGCTATACTAGAGACTATAGCTGGAGTCTCTGGCTATACTAGAGACTATAGCTGGAGTCTCTGGCTATACTAGAGACTATACTATATACTATACTACAAACAAACAAATCGAGGTTTTACCGAGCCGAAATAACATTGTACATATCTTTCATGTTTCTTTTACCTTGATCTCGATCGACTTTTAATAACTTTTGCCACCGCAGCAGCTGCTATGGCTGCTTTGTCTCGTGCTTTCTCGTGATGACGTTGATGAGAGGAAAGCGGACTCGGCGCGGGTGGGTTGAGACCAGCCCGTCGATGAAGAGTACCAGTCGTGGGAGAAATGGAACCTTTGGGTGGACGGGGAGAAGGAGCGGGTGGGTTCATCAACATGGCGCCACGTTGAGGCGCGGCAGCTGTCACCGTCGGAGGATTCGAGGGTGGCGATGTCGCGGCTGCTTTCCCCTTGCCGGCACCGCGGGTTCTAGAGGGAGGGGATGGTGAACGGGACCTGGATAGGGAGTCGTAAGAACTGTAGCTAGAGCGGCTCGAGCTACGGCTAGAACTAAAAACAGCATACAGTACACTTGTACGTTTTCGTACGTGGGATACATTCGACGAGAAAAGAAATATCAAACAAGATTCGAATACTAGTGTAGTATTGAGTTGTCTGGAAAGTCCATGCCGATTTTTAGTAGGCGGTACAGGTCTGAATATATCGGAATGGTTGAAAACAAATAACACGTGGACATCCCTTAGAAGGTGGAAAAATTGTGGAACAAAATGGTACATATATAATTCAATAAATATATATCGAAATTCAAACGTGTCTTTGAATGTTTCTTAAAAATTGGCACGAACTTTCTGGACAACCCAATAGAATGAGATGCAAGAAATTTAATGGCGACGTTTTTAGTACTTATAAACTGGGAATTAAGGAACTACTGAAACGAAATAATTGCGGTCAGGGGCTCGCTCGATGCTTTCAGACAGGGTCGAATTTTGTCAAACTGCAGCTTCCAGAGTTCTATGGTAATTTTTCATTTTCTATTCACCTATTATTTACAGTGCTATCGTGTTAACGTCATCAATTCCCAAAATTCTTATTTTGTTCCATTGTCATCTTCGACAAAATTCGACCTGGCGAAGGATCTAAGCCAACTACCTCCGATCGCAGTCATGATTACAATGTTTACCTCGTAGACGAGTACGACGATCCCGAAGAATACGATTGCCTTCGCGAACGTCGAGACGTGTTCCGACGTACGGCACTGGGCGATTTCCTCCGCATCCAAGGATCCGCCCATTCGTCGCCTCTGCTCCTCTCCACCTGCGGTGGTTCCTCTTCTCGCCATGGTTTCGTCGGCGGTATACGTTCCACTATAACTTCTCTCGATGGACGTTTATGTTTCTTCTCGTACTTTTCGTAATATTCACGCTCTCTGTCGCGTTCGCGTTCCCTTTCTCTTTCGCGTTCTCTTGTGTGAGGTGGCGGAGAAACGGAATGGGGTGTACCGCGAGGTACAGGGTGATAATCGATACGTTCTCGATATTCAGTGGTGACTCGAGTGTCTGCTTTGTAATGCACTCTCCTATTCAAAAAGAGAAATATTTAAATAAATATTTCGTAGATAAAGTGATCGCTTCTAGGTGAATCTAAAAAATTATTTCTCGAGCGATACGATTTTGATGTCGTAGGTGGTGACTTGGATAATTTCAGACTTGTTTCACGATTGCTAAATGTTACCTATAATATTCCGGCGGTGCCGTTGGCTGTGCATAGTAAGGATCTGGTTCTTCTATGTATCTCTCCGGTGTAATTCTTGGCGGAGGCATTCTTCGAGGTGCCTCTCTAGGTGGCCACCTTTCAGCTGGTGGTTCCGGACTGGCTGCTCTAACGTAATATCCTGCCTCTCTGTCTAATTCGTCCTGGCCTAAACTTAAATTCATCTTTTTCTCTTCGAAGTCCATATCTGATTCTTTGCGTTTATTCGCTTTGCGCATCATCTGCAAATCATCAAAATAATAAGCGAACGTTAATACGTTTCATGTAGAAACAGATGACGTAGAAAAGTAACGATTTAGTAGAAATGTATAGACTGACTTCTTTAGCGTGTCGCAATCCACGTTCCCACGCGGACTCGGTAGGAAGTTCTTCTACTTTCGGCGTATGCGACGGTGCCCCGTAACCAGGTAATGGTCGCACCATATTTGGCCTATCGATATGCGGTCTGAATTCGTGCGGCGCAGCTGCGTGCGGCGGATATGCCATTGGCCTTACCATATCGAACATCGTATAATTACCCTTGTCGGTTACACCTGGATGCAAAAATCTACAACTAACTCCCCACGTGCATTGGCCTCGATTATAAAAACGGCAAACTGGTCTTGGCTCCGTTTCTTCCGGCCGAGCATCGTCGCCATCGCTCAGCTCGCCTTCTTCTAATTCGGATTCTACTTTCTCCCCGTCCTCTTCCCCTTCTTCTTTGTCATTCGCTTCGCCTCCGTCTTTCGATTTAACTTTGTCTTTATCCTTTCCGTCTTTGTCATCTTTGTTCTCTTTAGTGATCGGTCCTTCGGTTTCTCCTAAAAATGAAACGTACAGTGGGTGTAGAATGTATTCGTACACCGATCAATTCCCCCCCCCCCCCCCCCAAACTTTTGTGTGAAATTGTAGTTTCTTGACTTCTTTTTTTATAATCAATGATATTTTACATTTTCTCGGAAGTCTCTAAGATAGATATAGTAACGTAAACAGATTAGTTTATAGCTCCGTACTAATTAGAAAACATCAAATTTTCAGTGAAGTACTTTTAAAAATGGCTCTAATAGAGAAATCGAAGAAGATCCCACTTCGAATACTTAATAATTTAGTTAATTTAATCCTTATAAAAGATAAGTTAATAAATTACAATTTTACATAGAATTTTTGGAAATTGATCGGTGTACGAACACTTTCTACACCCACTGTATAATTTCTTCGAAGACGGGAGAAAAAGAATAAATACTTTCAAAGTTATCAGATACTATTTCTGGTTTACAAACTATTTACCTTCGTCACGCTCGTCTTTCCATTGGCCGTCAGCTTCGAAATCCAATTGTTCGTTTTCTTCGGTTAATCCAACAGGCGTATTTTTATCTTCCTTTTCTATTTTATCATCGTTATTCGTCGCGTGTCTTTCCTCGTTTTGTTGACCTTTTTTAAGTTCCGATTCGTGTTCTGTACCGCCGTCGACACCGTCCATACTCTCTAGATCGGAAACATCCGATAAATCTTCACCGTGCGTGATCGGTGCAGGTTTCGACTTGGCCACCGATTCTGGTTCGTCTTCGATATCTCCGTCTGAAATCTGTTCTCCGTCCAATTCGTTGAACGAACCGCTTTTCGTTGCCGGGGAATGAGGCGACGAATGCTTCTCCGATTCTTGATCATCCATAGGAGACGCTGGGCCTGATTTCGGAGAACTTCTTCCAGATATCAATGATTTAACAGAACTACGTCCAGATCTCGGGGACTTTGGCGAACTTTGCCTAGATTCACTGTTTTTATAGGAACACGATTTGGGAGAATTGTCTCCGGATCTCTGCGCGTCGACCTCGAGTTCGAATTGCTTGGGTTCGGTGTCTTCCATGTGCAAAGATTTCGAATCGTTAGGAGTAGATAGACACGATCTCTCGTCTTGTATCGGAGAACGAGACAAGCTGTGATCGCTTCTAGGTGAATCTAAGGAATTATTTCTCGAGCGATACGATTTTGGTGTCGTAGGTGGTGACTTGGATAAACTACGAGTGGACCTTGGTGACCCTTCGTCTTCGCTGGGGGACGCTAATCCAGACCTCTGAGATTTTGGCGATATCGGTGTGTATCTCGGAGACTTCGAGTCTCTCTCGGATATAATAGATTCGGGTGACTTTCCTCTCGAAGAAAGAGAACTCGCCCTAGATTTACGCCCCGACAGGGACGAATGGTGCGAGGAGTTTGGCGATCCCACATTGTTAGTCGACGTAACTGGGTTTCTCCTTCTGTCGTAACCCTCAGAAGAGGAACTTTCTGAACCAGAGTCTGACATGACGGATTATTCTAACCTGTAAACAAACGATTTTCTTACTATACGTATAATAATATGTAACGGAAGAATGGGACCACCGTTCAAACAAATTGTGAATTCCTCTTACTTGAGAAGTGAAATTTTGTTTTAGCCGTACCAACCGAATGTAGCACTGAAAAATCTGCATCAGTAGCATCGCAAGGGCTTACCTGTGTCAATAAGAGCCTGTGCAGTACTCGCTCTTGAAGGCACAACGCGCGCGATCCAAACCGTGTCGAACATACTTTTTATATCACGTTGGTAACTTTTTTTTTTACTAGCAACTTTTTTATACTTTATACTTAAACTGAACTTTTTTCACATATACAATGCATACTGTTATATTTTCAGGCGTTTCTCGCCCGGAACTGTTTCGTTTTACGTTTTAAACTTTCAACTCGAACACAACACAAACTAAGAAATACCGATAAACCGTGAACAGTTTTGTACTGCACTAGAAACTATAACGAACGGACTTTCAACCTGTAAGAATGTCTTTTGGACATATGGAGAAATAAAGAAAAAAGGGAAGCAGGAAAAATATAGGTAAAGAGAAACTAGAGTATTATTTTTATTATCGTATATGAATAAATCTAATTAATATTAATATCACGCGGCATACTTTACCATTCAAATTAATAAGTCTGGTCAAATAAATGTCAATTTCTTACTTTTATGATAATAAATATACATGGAAAAGAAATATGAAAGATCATATATTATACTTGGTAAATTTTTTAAATAGAAAATATTTAAATTGAAAATAGTTTGCTGCAACTAGGAAATAAAATAGAAAGATTCAATATTTAAATTAAAACATATAATTATGTTTTCAATCCAATGGCATACGCGTATTACTCATATATAATGTACAATGCAAATTGCTGTAATATTTTAAAAATCAATTTTCACTATTATGTAGTTTATTAATTCATATCAACGTTGAAGCCCCATAAGTTATAGCCATGAAAAATATTAGCAAACTAATCGTCGATATACTTTACGGATTAACTTTACTTAATTTTACAAAAACTTGTAGAACGGAAAACCTTTTTTCGAAGTACTCGTTTCTTTAATGTAACGTTTGCTTTGCCATTTCTTGGTAACGATTTTTGAAAGATTGAAATGAAAAAAAAAACTTTTTTGATTACTGGCGTAAATAAAATGCGTCAAGTAGAGATGTTAATCATTCCATCGAATACAAGTTTGTCGAATAATTTTCATGGGTGTATTGAGGTTAACAAGGTAGAGATTTTGGATAATACTGTAAATTAACCTGTGAAATTTTTAATAAAGAATTTCACGAAGTATCGTGTACCGTTTGAAAGAAATCCATAATAATTCATGAATTCTGTTAAACATGCGTTGTAGGATTCTTACCTTGGTTGCGCGTATGCCTGTGGGCCTTTGGAGATTTTAAGACTCCGAGGCTTTAGGCGGACGGCGTCACCCTGATATAATTGTTAGATTTATCGCTTCCTCCCCGTTTTCAAAGTTAACTCTACCGAAAGAACGAACGTTGTTAATTCCCCAACTAATTCGAACACCGTAGAATCAATTTTAACGAGGACAAAGCACAAACGAAAAATTCATGTAATGCAGAGGCGAAAAGAGACGGAAGCCTTTCGTTACCGTAAACCATTGATTACCGAAAACGTAGATGACTATGTCGTTAAAATTCTGCGCATCCTTTGTTCCTGGATTTATTCCCTAGCGGCGATTTACGCGCGATCTCGCGGAAGAGGAGGGAAAATGACGTGTTTAGTACTTATAAATGAAATTAGAAATTCAAGCATTCAGAAACTGTCCACCGAAGATTAAAGTCGAAACAACCAAGTGTTCAAGTGTTGTTTATCAATTTGCTTATTTGCAAATTAATAACTTATTCGCAAACAAATTTGTAAACTCACCCAATCGATGAACGATTTAGTGAGTGGTGGCCTTTCTGGAGAAAAATAGCGGCGGCCTATCAGAATTAAGCCGTGTTACTTCGGGAACCATCTTTGCAGATATTATGTCTATGGTCTTATTAGAGTGTCTCTAGACAAAACCACATGGCTTGCAACAAAATCACATTTCTCTGTTATGTCTTTGGTTAGGAGTGTACCATACATTCAACTCATTAGAGGTAAACATATAATTTCTAATTATTTATGTCAGACAGCCCATGACATCATCTGACACCTTCTAGCATCCCCTAACAACTCTTGAAACCTAATACATTCTAACACCTCCTAACATCTTTTAACATCTCCTAACAACACCTAACAACTCCCGACAGTTCCCTTCAATTCTCTCCATTTCCTAACACATTTTCCTTTCATTTCCCTCCTTTCCCTAGTACATCTCTTCGTTGTTCATGTGACCCGAACAGAAAAGGTAAGTTTCGAGTTAGATTAAAAAATTATGATACATGCTCGCTCATCATATTCTCTTGATACAAAAGGTAAGTATCAATACTCTATTAAAAGCTACGCCACTTCTTCGAGTATAATGTTCCCCTGAACCTGCAACCGAACCAACAAGACTGCTAACATAGGTTGTCGCATAACAGTGGCACTCCTGCGCCTACAAGATGGCAACCGAACCGACAAAGCTGTTAGTATAGGTTGCCGAATACAAGGGGCACATCTTTGGTACGTATCAAATTCTAGATTGAATTTTACATTTTGGTATCAGGAGAACATGATATTCGAGAGAGTAGCACGAGAAATTCAAGGTACGTATCGAAATTTTAAGGAAATTTTAAATTTGCGAAAACATGATATGCGAAGAGGTGGCACGTTTGCGCCTACGGACAGGCAACCGCTCCGACAAGACTGTCAGTCCGGGTTGCCTACCTCCAGGCGCTAATTTTTGCTAAATTTCGGAATTCTGGCCGATTTGGGA
>NC_071980.1:9946408-9965956 GCF_026283585.1 Hylaeus volcanicus
CACATGATATGCGAAGAGGTGGCACGTTTGCGCCTACGGACAGGCAATCGGTCCGACAAGACTGTCAGTACGGGTCGCCTACCCCCAGACGCTAATTTTTGCTAAATTTCGGAATTCTGGCCGATTTGGGATTTTGATATCAGGAGCACATGATGTGCGAAGAGGTGGCACGAGATATACATGGTACGTATCGAAATTTTGAGGAAATTTTACATTTTAGTATCAAGAGAACATGATACTCAGAGAAGTAGCATAACTTTTAATTAAATATCGATACTTACCTCTTGTATCAGGAGAACGTAATGATCGAGTAGGTATCATAATTTTTATTTTCAGCTCAATACTTACCTGTTGTATCAGGAGAACGTAATGTGGGAGTTGGTATCATAATTTTTATTTTTTCTCGATACTTACCTCTTGTATCAGGAGAACGTAATGTGCGAGTTGGTATCATAATTTTTATTTTCTGCTCGATACTTACCTCTTGTATCAGGAGAACGTAATGTGCGAGTTGGTATCATAATTTTTATTTTTTGCTTGAAACTTACCTTTTGTATGAGGATTACTTTAACCAAGAGGAAAGGTACCAGTGAAAGGAGGGAAATTAAAGGGAAATGTGCTAGGAAATGAATAGAAGTGAAGGGAACTGTCAGAAGTTGTTCAAGTATGATTACACAATGAGTGCGAGAGAGAGAGAAATATGTGCGATAAGGATAGCTATGGTTGGAATCCATGTATGACATATAGCTATCATTCGTGACCGGCGACCGACTCGCCATCTCGCGGCCAAACACCCGAAGCTCGAGTGCGTGTGCAAGAGAGGGAAAGGAATATGTAAGAAAAGGATAGATTGAGTTCAGGGAAAGAGAGAAAAAGAAACATGAAAGAGAAGGATTGAGTGTGCTCAGGGAAAGAGAGAGAAAGGTATATATAAGACAAGGATACAGCGAGCTTGAGGGAAAGAGAGAGAAAGAAACATGAAAGACAAGGATAGAGAGAGCGTGAGCGAAAGAGAGAGAACGGAACATGTGCGACAAGGATAGCAATTGTGGTGGCGCCATCTACTAACAGAACGCTCAAGCTTTGTCGTGGGATAGTTCCACCGTTTCACCGCGAGATGGCGCCTGCTACTTAAATTCTCAAAAACGTAATAAAAACCGAAAATTCCTATTACGAGTCAATTTTGTAATGGTTCATGAGCATTCTCGTTAACATTCATTATTGAATAAAATAAATTAATAAATTAATTTACATGTAAACGTATGGTAAAAGGTTGGCGCCATCTAGCGGCGAAATGATGGAACTATTTCTCGACAAGCTTGAGCGTTCTGTTAGTAGATGGCCCCACCACAGTTGCTATCCTTGTCGCACATGTTTCGTTCTGTCTCGCACTCGCACGAAGGGTATCTGTCACTTCTCATAAACAATTTCGCGTAGGTTATCTCATCGAAAAATCATTGATCATTAATTAATAACAATCGGAATCGTATCGCTAATGGCCCTACAATGTTGCTACTGGGCCAAACTTTATTTAAGATGCATCAAAGTGGATCATATGAACTGTGTGGAGAGATACCACGGAAAGGGGGAAAATTAAAAGGAAATCTGCTAGGAAAGGATTGGGAATGAAGGTGTCGTTAGCAGTTGTTAAGAGATATTACAGGGTGTTTGGAGGTGTTAGAGGGTATTGGGAGATATTAGAGAGTGTAGGTCTAGAGGATGTTAGGAGGTGCCAGAAGGTGTCATGCGGTGTTATGTTACATGTATTAACATAAGCATTTGAAATAATCACTTCTAATATGTTTTATATCACTATATATTATTCTTTATTGTGTTGGCTAATTTACTGACGTCAAAAATAGTATGCATGCGCATGTTGGGGTTATCTCTACTATTACTGCCTTTACTGCCTTGTTTTCCTTATATCACGCTTGCGCGTAGCGTTGCGAATATGTGCTCGGTTGCAGGTGAGTTCGATCCAACAAAATGGAAATGCGACACATTCACAGGTTTCTGCTCGGTCGTTGCCCACGATAACATTTCCCTGGTTTGGAAGATGTAAGGAAGAAGTGGTGTTGAAGAATATCGGACTATCCAGCAAATAAGTGTTTCAAATCCATTTTCGTTCACAGACAATTCGGCGCGTGATGGAGATCACGATTACGGTTTTACAAATATTTGCGAGGAGTTTGACGTTAAATTGACGCAACCCAACGGGACTTGCGCAATACGTGACGGTGAAAAGAGCTGATCGAGATTAGTTCTCCGGATTTTCGATCCCATTACCGTGAACTCTGACCCCTGTCGAGCGAGCAAACAGATTCTCTACTCCTCCGTTGTTCCGAACTCGCATATTCATTTCTATGCATCGCTTTATAACATTAAACCTTCCTATCACGGGAAATATTAAAGAATTAAGGGTCGAAAAATTCTTGAAAAGCAAAAGCTTCTTTAACATTTCATTAATTATCGAGAGAAATAAAATCAATAACGAAAGGACAAATAACAAATATTAAAACCGAAATCAATTACTTGCACTAACTTGAAATATCCGTTGGTTACGTTTTTCGCCCTCGTTATGAATTCGCAGAGGAAGCGCATCATTTCTCGCTGTAGCAAATATCAAAGTGGCTCAATCGTGGAAGTATATCTTTTTATCGACCAACGAAACTCGAGCCGGAAAGTTACAGTTCGGTGAGCCACGTTAATTAACCGAACGAATTTGACCGAGTCTCGTTTGAAGTTTAATCTCTAATGGAACGGCCGTCGCAATTAGGCGAGCCTTATTCTTGCGCCCCCACCCCCTCCGTACGTAATGTTTGAGCGGACATTCGTGGACACGTGACGCGGCACGCGTCGCTCGTTATTCCATCGCCATCGGCAATTGTTTCCCCTAAAAATGATTAGGTTTCGCCAGCCTCGCTGTGAACGAACCTAACCTCGAAATAGCGTTCTTTGTTTCCGGGACTTGTTCCTTCGATACGCGGTTTGCTCTCTTAGGGGTTACTCATTAATTACGCGACGACGATTTTGCTTATTTTTGACCCTCCATTTTTGATTTATCGTATATACATTTTCTTACACGAAATCTTTGTCATTATTTTTCCATTTCATACTTTTTAAGACACAGGATTTCGATATTTTATACTTATTCGTGGTATGAAAAATTGGGGTGGACTGCCCAGGATTCGAACCCCAGGCTCTCTGCGTGGTAGCCGGTTACGCTACGCACTGCTCCACTGTCCATTTACTTTCTGAGACTACTTAGCTCTCCTCTTTTAACACAAGAGTTTTCTTAAAAATAGTTAATCCTTGTTACGAACGGTTCGGTTACACTAAAACGCTTGATTATTCGTCGTGAATTATTTTTATTTTTAAAACGTAACTGATCTATGGAAAACGCGTGTTACGATTAAAAATTAATGTTTAACAGTTCAAGTTTCCTTTTGGGTCGTGTAGATCGTGAACTGAAAGAAAGCATTCGGGGTTAAACACGGGTGAAATATTCTACTCGCGACACGTGCCGGGCTGATTTAGCTACGTTGGGCTTGCTCGAGTAAACGAACATCGAGAAACGATAAGTCGGGGATCTACGAAGCGTGCACATCTGCAGAGAATGCGTCATGCATTGTTGTGTCAATAATCATCGTTGGGATGTTTAATTTCCGGTTTCTATTTTCTGGTTATTGTCGTCACCGTCGCGTTCCAGTTTGTAAACAAGATTATTTGTTACCCAAGTTATTCCACGCATTTGTAACGTTTCGATCGACTGTTTCGTTGTTCCACTCCTTTTTTAACACGTTGACTGCCAGACAAATATTCTTTAAAGTTTCTACTAAAATGAAATATTATTTAAACTATTTGAGACTGCATAATCAAACATTTATCGACGTATTTATTCTTGTAATTTCATCAAAATTCATCAATTTGTTTTAAATTCATTTCCTTTGATGCTTGACATTCGAAATTAATTTTGTTAGTTCTTCAATGGAAAGCACTGTCACCCACATGTGGGTGACATGGCGATCAACGTGTTAAAACAGGTTGAGTACAATCTTGTCACACGCCCAGGGCCCGGGGTTCGAGTCTTCGTAGGTGTGATAGATTTTTTTTTCCTCTTTTTCCGTTGTTTACTAATTTTTAATCGTAGAATAACGTTTCTGATGCTTTATGTATTTTTTTTTTGTTTTTTTTTTTGTACATATGTTGCATATTTTTTTGTGCGCATTATTCTAAAACGTGTATTTATAACGTAATATATTCTGATCTTTGTAATGTGAAAAAGATGCGACATATATACCAACAAAAATACATAAACCATCAGAAATGTTATTCTACGATGAAAAATTATTAAACAATGGAAAAAGAGGAAAAAAAAAATCTATCACAACTACGAAGATTTGAACCCCGGGCTCGCGGCCTAACAGGTTCGTATATAGTCTACCGTTTCACCCACCGACCACTCTTAAAATATAATGTCACAGAATTGAATTACTAGATGCGTATCAAACTTTAAATTAAAATATCTCGAAAACCATGGCCCATTCTGAAAAAAAAACCCATTAGAGTTTTGTTATACTACATGTGTACTACAATTTCTATATAGTGTGGTCCCAAAAGCGAGAGCACGACCCTGACCGTCCCTTTAAACGATCGAAACGCAATAGGCGATCCTCCTCTCTGTTAAGACGTATTCGCACGGATGACGTCAGCGGTACGATTCCACTTGTGACGTCAGGAACGGTACTTGGCCAAGTAAACGTCGCCAACGCGACGTTCTTATATCCGATCGAGCTCTTATTATAGTCGCTGGAAGGGATCTTGCGAGGTCGTAAACCGAAACAGTAGTTATTGCTTTATTGAGCCAGGTAACTGATCCGTAGGACGACAGGGGTGTCGCGGCTCTAAAGTATACATGCCGAAACGAAATAGCGAATTAATAAACGAAATTCATGCATTACGGAATTATGTGCGAACGTACATAAGAAGAAAGTTCTTGAAATATGAACATTCTAATTCTGATATCATACGGCCCTGAACGAAAAGTCTAGCTCTGTCGTTGTCTAAAAAGGTGTCAGATTACTAATTGCGGTCGACTTAAGTTGTAAAGATCGATGTCCGACCGACTTTACGACCTCACGAGATCCCTTTCAACGAACAGTACCATTTGTTTAGCGATACACAAGAACTTTTAACTAACTTAATACAGTAAAACCTTCTTAGATTAGACATTTGGAGATTATACATATTATTATTCCAATTCCTTTTTATTACAATAAACGGAGGGAATTATAATTCAAAGGGCAAAGAATTAGCTCGCGTTCATTGAAAAATCGGATCGCGTCGGGCGCGTGTCCGCGGCGCGCATGCGCGTACGCTCACGCACGGCGAAACCGTGAGACGCACGTGCGCGATGTAACGCGTGTGAGCGAAGCTGTTCTCACGCGACGGCACGCGGCCCTGGCTGCATCTCCCCTCGATGCGTGCGTGTCGCCACGTGCCGTCTCCATTCGGCCACGGAAAGCTCATAATTGTCATAACATTCGAGCCGCGCGCCCGGGGAAACACCAATACCCGCTATTCGATTCAGAAGAGCACTCTTCTTCGTTAAGCCAATGCTTCCACCGTAAATGCCCGCTTCCTTCAACCCCTTTGTCCGCTCTATCGCGTTACCACTTACCCTGCGTTACAGACCTACCCTCGGAAACCAAAAATTCGAATGAAAAGTACAATAATTACGTATAAACGCACCATTGCGTTACCCATTTGCATATATACGCGCAATTTACTTGGCGATCGAATAATATTAGTGATAAGAACGAGTTTTTCCGCGTGACGCAAATGAGTTAAAGAGTGCGTTTAAACGCGAATATACGGTTGTTTTCATTCATAATCAAGTAGAATAATAGACGATGTGCAATCAGAATTTTTATCGTATCGCATCGACGAGAGGCCACATCGATCATTCGCGCATTAACACGATTCGATCTTCCACCCTCGTACTCCCGGTGGGAGAAACGATCAGCGCGATCGTGTGTAAGACGAGTAAATAAATGCAAGTATAAAATCCCGAGTATTCTTTAGCAATGATATTTTATTTCGACGAGCTCTGTTCACGACGATTGCTGGCCAAGAAGTGACTTTCCCGGCCTTGAAAAGTGTCTGCATAGCCTTGTCAATGCAGGCTCTTCAAGGACCTTCGACGTTGTTTATGATAGGACCTGGCGCCCGTCGTTGGGATCCGCTCGCCTACGCGACGCCTCATCTCTCGTCACGCCGATATTTAGGCGAGCTGTGTCGGAATTTCTAAAGGTGAGGTCGCATGTATGTAAGTTCGGGCGGCGAGCACGAGCAACGTCCACTTGAAAGTGTCGACTCGTCGCGCAGGAGGGTCTGATGGACCCAAGCGAGCTGGCACAACGAGCCGCGAACACCTAAACGAGCACGGAATTCCGAAAAAGGCCAGGCACCAGCATCGCAACGGGCCGTCGACAAGTGGGTGCCATAAAGAATTGAAAATATCAACCTCGACAATTTTTCTCGGAACTTTGCGGAAGTAACTTCAATCGATTCCTGATGCTTCTACGATCAAAATGATATCTCACATCGCGTTAATCGGGCTATTTTTAACGAAATTATATGCAAAATCTGATTGCATAATTGAAAAGTTATTTCGTTAAAAATAGTTCGATTTACGCGACGTGAGATATCAGTTTAATCGGGGGAACACCAAGAATCCAATGGCATCGCGTTCACGTTGACACGATGAAGAATAAAGAATTCGATTTTATCAAGAACTGATGAGTCGATCGCCCGTTTGACCCCAGACACTTGAGCGAACCCAGGTAGGCGTCTACGGTCTCGGTGAAAACAAGTATCGGGGCTCTCGCTTCGAACCACTCGAAAGGGTCGATTTTTGTGGGCGTTCGATCCAGGCTCGCGTGGAATAGTTCCCATGCTCGCGAACCTAGACCATGGGCCGAGACCCAAACGCTCGTAAAAATCAACCCTTTCGAGTGGTTCCAAACCGTTTGTCGTCGCATTCAGCGACCATTTGCTCGCTAGTAGGAACGTGTTTCCGAACAAAATCCGGCGAGCACGGATAACTTATTGCTCGAGCACGAGCATTTACATACATGGGACCTCACCTTAACACGTGTTTGCTCGAATCGACTCGCATATCTTGCTCTCGTATTTACGCAAATTGAACCTCTTAAACGAACCTCTTAACTCTTTAAGGCCAGGTTACACCAATAAAACGTTTTTTTTTTTAAATAAATTTTGTTTATAGTAACAAAAATATTTCAGTATCAAATTTTTTACAGCTGAAAGTACATATATTAAACTATTTGAAAAAAAACATTTTTTTCTTTTTCTTTTTTTAGATGGCGGCTCTGAAAATGGCTGCTCAAACTCGTCCAATTTGTTGGCGGGTATCATCGTTTCTTGGTAACGAATCATCTGAAAGCAAAAAGTAAAACGGTTTCATATTCTGTATCGAATTGGCTATGGTCGGTACTACAACCAAAAATATTCATTGTTATTTAAAAAAGTTAAAAACAATTAAAAGCGCAAAAAAAGGGTCGAAAAATTCAAAAGTCCGCCATTTTGTTTTTTTTTCGATGGAAATGTTTCATTGTAGTACCGACCATAGCCAATTCGATGCAGAATATGAAATCGTTTTATTTTTTGCTTTCAGATGATTCGTTTCCAAGAAACGACGATACCCGCCAACAAATTGGACGAGTTTTGAGCAGCCATTTTCAGAGCCGCCATTTAAAAAAAGAAGAAGAAAACAAATTTTTTTGTTTTCAAATAGTTTAATATATGTACTTTCTGCTGTAAAAAGTTTGATTCTGAAATATTTTTTTTACCATAAACAAAATTTATTTAAAAAAACACGTTTTATTGGTGTAACCTGGCCCTAAGAAGCCTTCGATTCCGCGCCTTTCACGACCGAAGAAGCTCGGACTCTATCCGAGTCAGGTACACGCGGTATTAATTAATCAAAAGAACAGAATAACAAAAATTGGCAATCTCTCAGCCCTTCGCAGCGGTGTTCCCCCTCAAAGAAAAAATTACCGCGGTCGATGGGGGTCCCCTCCCCTCGCTCTCCCCTCCACAGGCTATTTAGGAGGCGCACTGTATGCGACCGCGTTCCGACTCGGAAGTAGCACGCGACAGCTGGGAGCAGGGGAAGGGAAGATCGCACGGCATGGTACGATAAGACTCCGGGCCAGGCGAGGTGATAAATAGGCCAGCGCGGCGGCACGGAGCGGTATTTCGTCGCGTGACGCCGAGCCGTGCGCATCGATCCGAGCGGTACACACACGGCGAGCATTCGCGCCCCCGAACGAAAATCAATCCCGTCACCGCGTTGAATTTTCTTGGCAGTCGAGAGCCAGCTCTCGCATCGGTGATTCCGAACGTCGTAAAACCGTCCAAGTTCCTTGGCGATATGTTGAGGAAATTGCTGAGCAAGTCGGGCCGCAGATTGCTGAGGGTAAGACGACGGCAATTATTCCACCGTCGACTGTTGCACGCACGCTTTTGGCGCATCGGTCGACCCAATTCCTGAACCCTCGCAGAATCGCAACCTGGCCAAACAGCCGGTCCCTGTGATTTGCTAGTTCACGCGGAATCGTTGCGTTTGGTGAAATCGTTCGATGTATGGTTCGGTTTATGGAGTAATAGATCGCGGTGTGTGTTTGCGTGTGTGTTTGCAGATGGGCGAAATACTTGGCTAGATGCAAATATCGAATATAAAAGAATGGATGATGGATAATTTTCTAGCTTGTGCATTTTTGAGAGACTGTAGCTATTGTACTTGGCTTGTTATTGAATAAATGATTCATATTAATAATTTCATTTACGAAACGTATGTTTATGTGTTTTCCATACTATTGCACGCCATGAATGCCTAACATCCACGCTCCAATTTATCCGAATCAACGAATATTTTAAGTGAATAATACGGTGCATGGTATTTTTATTCGTGGTCTATTACTGGTACAAAATTTCGCCCATCCCTGGCTCGAGCGATGGAACAGTTGGACGAGCCACCTTGGTCTTGCCAAACAATTAGGAGGGGAGGGTTGCGACCGTGTGTGGTGTATCTACTAAAGGGGGTTGGAATCGCCACTGGATGATATCGAGATTAGACGATTCCGAATGTTTGCACAAAGCTTATTTTGCTTATTTCGCTTATTTCGATCGAGACTTTATACCAGGTGAATCGATTCACCTATCGCGGATGATTGATAGCTTCGAGTTTAATTTACGAAAAGTCATGGGTGAATGTTTGGAGCAGGAGAATTCGAGGGGCTATCTTTGCTATAGAGCACGACTCGTTCCCCCTGTTTCTGTAAATTGGATCAAACATTCACGACCGGGTAATTTTGATCGGCGTGACCTCGCTTAACATTGATTCGCTCAACTACTCGCCTCGCAGAAACGTGTACGCGTCGATCTGTTACCTTAGGGCAGTGGTTCTTAACCTTTCGAGCTGACCGCGACCGTTATATATAATATATCTATGCATGTTCGAAGTTCGTTCCAAGTTCGCTCGCCAACAAATCATGCTTGTGTCTTTCTAACCGATTACGGGAGTACTTGAT
Organism: Hylaeus volcanicus; assembly: GCF_026283585.1. Taxonomy (NCBI): domain Eukaryota; kingdom Metazoa; phylum Arthropoda; class Insecta; order Hymenoptera; family Colletidae; genus Hylaeus; species Hylaeus volcanicus. The sequence continues at coordinate 9,956,026 of NC_071980.1, forward strand.
AATTACAGTGCTTCTAAGAGTACAATAATAAGGAAACTTTCGTGGCTATTAAAGTTCGTATACAGTCGGTGTAAGAAGTATTCGTACAGCAACCAATTTGAAATAAAATTAGTAAGACAAGAAATAAAAGGCTAACATTAAAAATGATAAACTTTAATTTACGTTTGGTTAATTAATTTTTCCTCTAAAATTTATTAATAAAATAAATATATCCAGTTTTATTTTGAATTGGTTCCTGTACGAATACTTACTACACTGACTGTAGTTACATCGCAATAGAGATCAGGTTGACGATTTACAAGATTTGTACTTCAACGCATCAAATTAATAAATAAATATTAGGTCCACCGGAAAATTCTGTTCGTTTTTAAAATAACACAAAATAATAAATTTCTCATACCTTGAATAAATTTTGTTGAATAATATAATTTTTATCATTGTTTACGTCATCTTGCCGACATGGTTTCAATTTTTATGTCGTTTTTAATGAATATTCGCATACTTGTTAGAAACTTGTAAACGGAACAAGGACAGAACATTCCGGTAGACCTAATATGTTGTCACGTTTCGAAGGAACAGTTGCAAGTGGAATTATCAAACTATCAGAGTTAAAATTTAACACGTCTACGCCGGCGTGTACCACCGGTGATTCACACTTATCCTCTTAGGCACGACGGATCACTATAGTGACTTGCATTTACACCTAATTCGCGTTGATCTCTGCCGTGCAGATAAACTCGTTTTGTATTCAGCCGTGTCTAAGAGGTTATGTTCCGTCAGGCGGCGCGTACCACCGGTGGCTCACGCTCGCGTGTCCATTATACGACGCGTACCATTGCGCCGCCCCATGGCGCCCCATGGAGAAACGAAAATAACAGTGGCATCGCGAACGTGTTAATAAACCGGTGTCACGAGTGATCGAATATCTATACAGGGTGTTCCAAAAATGTTGTAACACCTTGAAAGGGGTGATTCGGGAGGTGATTTGAAACAACTTTTTCCTTAGCGAAAATGTTGTCCGAGGCTTCGTTGAGGAGATATTAACGGAAAACACTGACCAATCAGAGCGCGAGTATGCCGGTTGAGCGTAGGCTACGCGATAGGCGGCCGAGCTCATACGCTACCGCGGCCGCTCCAACGGCATCCTCGCGCTCTGATTGGTCAGTGTTTTCCGTTAATATCTCCTTAACGAAGCCTCGGACAACATTTTCGCTAAGGAAAAAGTTGTTTCAAATCATGTCCCGGACTACCCCTTTCAAGGTGTTACAACATTTTTGGGACACCCTGTATACATATTTGTATAGATACATGTATAGTTGTTTCAAATCACGTCCCTGACCACCCCTTTCAAGGTGTTACAACATTTTTGGGGCACCCTGTATAGTAGACCGTTGCTTATGTTTCGCAGGCAATCAAGAAGCTGTCGACGAGGAGCCACAAGGCGAAGAAGTCACGGAACTTGACCTCCTGGCACTCGGCCATACCGGACCACGAGACGACGTCGTTGTCGTCGTGGTCCTTGCCGTCCCTGGACACGAAAAGTATCGACACTTACATGACGTACGTCGCGGAGAATTCCGAGGACTGCTCGTCGACGTGTTGCTACTGCGACGAGTACGAGGAGAATCAGAGGAACGAGAACATCGAGAACGAGATGATAATCTAACGCATGCAGATTTCCCCGAGCCGAGCGTCCGTTCGATCGCGCGAGTGATTAACGAACAGAGACGCGGGAACGAGGTTGGAGCCCGAAGATCGCGCGAGGGTAACGTTTTAGAAATCCTCTGAAATCCGTTCCATAGAATATTTATAAATTCCAATTATTTTTCGAACCGTGTTTTAACGAAAATTGGACCACATTGGAGTACGCGTGCGACTGAGTTTTTGAATATTTTCGACGGAGTACTTTTGTTCCCCGCTTATATGTATGTAACGGTTCGCGTCTATTGGGTGCTCCCCCCTTTTTTTTATAGACATCAATGTATTCGACGAGGATGCTACCGGTGGATTAGTGAAATTCTTACGAGGAAAACGAGTCCAAACACGACCACATTCGTGTTGTTTTTATGAACAACTTTCGAAGTTTGATTAAAAATGCTTGGGATCGTTTTCATCGTGAGAACATCATCAATCCATAAGAAATACTCTCGCAAATGTATGACAATGACATAAATATTTCTTAACAAAAGCAATTCTATCCACCGAGCAGACGAAAAAGATTCACATGCGAACGATAAGTTGCATGTACGCGGGGAGTACTCTAACCTTTAAACGCGTCCGTAAAAACTGCACGACATTCGGATAGTAATGCTTTCTCGATCCAACGTCGTTCGAGATATCACGCGCAATGATTCGTTTTCGCAACGCAAAATACTCGGGTAAACATCGAAAGAGGGAAACATTGCTCGATGGCAATCGGTCTTCCGGTGAACGATTAGCTCGTAAGTATTTATTTTGATCTCATTTTAGCCAGGTACTAGCGTCTACTTTTTAAGCTTGATCGTACCAAGTGTCTGTCCATAGGTATGCCGTTTATTCGCGCGGCGAAACAAAACGCGTCGCTTCGGAACGATATTTCTTCTCTTCGCCTAGCGATTAGCTCTCGCACGCGACGCGTAGTACAAACAGTACCTATATAATCTATCGACCGTGCAATTCTAGGGTTCTCTTTGTCGATCGTCACTTAAGAAAGTAGTCGTGCGAAACTATATCGGGTCTACTAGATAGGGTCGTGTTTTATCCGTCGAATTCTGATACAATAAAATATATACAGGGTGTCCCAAAAATGTTGTAACACCTTGAAAGGAGTGGTTCGGGAAGTGATTTGAAACAACTTTTTCCTTAGCGAAAATGTTGTCTGCAGCTTCGTTGAGGAGATATTAACGGAAAACACTGACCAATCAGAGCGCGAGTATACCGTTGGAGCAGCCATGGCAGTGAAGGTTACGCGCTAGGTAGCCGCGCTCCCCGACCAATCAGAGCGCGAGTATGCTGGTGGAGCGCCAGCGGTAGCGTATGAGCGCGGCCGCGTAGCACGTAGCCTTCGCTACCGCGGCCGCTCCAACGGTATCCGCGCGCTCTGATTGGTCAGTGTTTTCCGTTAATATCTCCTCAACGAAGCTGCAGACAACATTTTCGCTAAGGAAAAAGTTGTTTCAAATCACTTCCCGAACCACCCCTTTCAAGGTGTTATAACATTTTTGGGACACCCTGTATACATATATATATGTATACAAAGTTAAATTAAAGTTAGATCAAATCAAATGAAATCTAATGAAAGGTAGATCAGGGAAGTGGAAGGTAGATTACAAGGTAATGGAATTTGAAAGAAATGCATGGAGATACAAGACAGACGACGATTAAATGAAATTTACACGTTCACGCCGACGCTGTTTGCGTTTCTTGCCACGGGGCGGCGCGCTGATACACGCGAGCGTGAACCACCAACTACCGGTGGTACACGCCGTCCGATGGGACATAACCATTTAGGTGCTCTTAGGCATCTGTTTATCTGGACGGCAGCGATCAACGCGAATTACTTGTAACTGTAAGCCACTTGTGGGACACATCGGCGCGAACGTGTTAAAGGAAATGCAAGAAAATCGAAGGAAAATGGTGACACCGGAGAACCAGTGAATTTGGAACTGTGTCTCTAGATGGTTGAGACGTTTTCACTTTGTATATATACATATATATAAGGGATGATACACTGTCGCTACTTTACGAAAATACGGTCAGCGTAAGAAGTATTCGTACCAGCAATCGATTTAAAATAAAATTAATAAGAAAAGAAATACATAAGAGGTTAACATTAAAAATAATAAACTCTAATGGACGCAAATTCTACTCTAAAAGTATGTAGGAACGATGGTTAATTATTTCTTCCCATAAAATTTATTAATAAAATAAATATATCCAGTTTTATTTCGAATTGGTTCCTGTACGAATACTTCTTACACTGACTATAAATGTCTCGCCTTTTCGGGGGTTGTTACTCGTCGATAGTTAACGAACCGTAGCACGTCCAACGATGAGACTTTCGAACGTTATTGGTGTGATAGGCGGCGTAGGTTAGTCTCGAATATCGGTTTTCATCGTCGATATCTAGGGATTTTAGAACAGCGAGGCCGGAAAATTGTTGGGGTATCGGTAATCGTGGGTGCATGAAGACTGTATAAGGAGATCCAACTCCCTAAGAAAGTTACTAGAAAACTGTTATCAAAATCCCGAACTTGAAGTTACGGATATTTCGTCCACTCGCGGCGCAAGTGGTAGAAATATTCATAACTTCAAGCTCGGGATTTCGATAACACTTGTACACTACACACCTTATACAGTCTTCATGCGTGGGTGTTACAATCTCTCGTTAGTTCGTGAAACCAGTGATGGGCAAAACCCTAGGTTTCGAATAAACCTGAAGTTTGCCGATAAGTTTGTCTCGTTTCCTCTTTTCAACATTTTTCAGAGAAACGAGACAAACATATCGTCAAACTTTCACGGTGAAACGAATGGTTGACGTGGTCGTTCCGCGTACATTGAAAAACGTAGCATGCGTTTTATTCGAACAGAGATGGACGAAGGGACAGAAAAATTTGTATCTATTATTTGTCAGTTTACGAAAATCTAGTACACTAGAAGTACCCTTGCTCTAATTTATATTTAAATGATTATCGTACGCGAACGATGTCCATCTCTGCTTTCCTATTACAACGGCACAATCGATGTTAGAGTAGTAACGGTAACAGGTATCAAGAAACGAAAGACTCTACGCAATAAAATACTTTTTCTATACCGGCGTCTTGTTTGCACTTTTGCTCAAAGAGCGTCTCGCCGCGCTACGCGACGAAAATTTTTGTATATTTTCCGCAGATCTGTCCTCGTCAGCGAGACACGCCCGGTGATTATAATTTCGATCACATCGGAGACTTGGTATGTAAATAAAAAAGAGAATGTATATAAGTGTATATGAGTGCGGATTGTACATAGATGTATAATGGATGCGTCTCGATATATTTTATCGTAAGTATGTTCGACGAGGCTGTGACTTTCTAATGGATGTGAATGTCATAAATAAAATAGTTTTATCGACGATTTGTGCGTTTCTATGACCCGTGTCGCCGGACCTTCCATCGATCCCTTCTTTCATATTTTAATGCGCGTCGTGATCAATCGAATACGCGATACGTCTGAAGTACGCTAAACGTGACACGTTGAAATTTAGGTAAAAATACAGCGTGTCCCAAAAACGTTGTAACACCTTGAATGGGGTGGTTCGGGAGGTGATTTGAAACAACTTTTTCCTTAGCGAAAATGTTGTCTGAGGCTTCGTTGAGGAGATATTAAGCGAAAACCCCGACCAATCAGAGCGCGAGTATGCCAGTTGAGCGACGTGGTAGCGAAAGCTACGCGCTAAGCGGTCGCGCTCATACGCTACCGCGGCCGCTCCAACGGTATCCGCGCGCTCTGATTGGTTAGTGTTTTACGTTAATATCTCCTCAACGAAGCCTCGGACAACATTTTCGCTAAGGAAAAAGTTGTTTCAAATCACCTCCCGAATCACCTCTTTCAAGGTGTTACAACATTTTTGGGACATCCTGTATAATAGGTTATGAACGTTCGAGTCGTTCTATCTTTGACATTGTCGGTGGATTGGCAAATTTTTGTTTAAAAGAAATTTCGAAAAGTTGCTCGTACAAAAAGGAACTGTGAAGTCATTCGTCATTTTGCAATCTGAAGGTTCGTTACGCTGAGCGAAGTTACACTAGATTACTGTCATTGCCAGCGTGCTCCAATAATACCCCAATTGATATTACAATCAGTGTAAGAAGTATTCGTACAGCAACCAATTAAAATAAAATAAATTAATAATAAATGATTCCTATACGAATCCTTATTTCACCGACTGTATCAAAGTTTTGCACGTCATAACAATGCACATTCGATTGTCTATATTATTGGAGTATGGTTTTATAAAAATAACTTTAAAATCAGAGTAACTTCCCACGAGGTTATCCAAAGGTCTTTTTATCAGTTGCAAGAATGCAATAATAAAAATACCCCATTACATTTAAAATAAAGACTAATAACCTCAAAATCTCGGACACAGTGATCTCGGGATAATTTGTCTATCATACAGTCAGTGTAAAAAGTATTCGTCCAGAAACCAATATCAAATAAAAATTAAATAAATAAAAGAAATAAAAGGTTAACATTAAAACTAACAGACTTTAATTTACGCAAAATCTGCTCCAAAAATATATAGATAAATGTCGGTTAATCATTTCTTTCCCTAAAACTTATTAATAAACTAAATACATGAAGTTTTATTTCGAACTGGTTCCTGGTACGAATACTTGTTACACCGACTGTAGCATGCTTCCCACCGAATCGATGTTTCCTTACGACACTTTTCCCTGTTACAAAAAGCACGAGAAGATACCTCAAATTCCCTGTATAATATCCTGACAACCCTTTCGCGTATCCTCAACTTCGCAAAATAGGAAACGTTTAACAATAGAGCCAGCACGCGTTCGCGCAATTAGTGGCAACTATCGACGCCGAAATCGTGCCTAAAGAGAATTAAGCGCAAAGAGCTGGAGCTAATTCGAGTACGAACAATGGTCACGTGCTCGGGGGGCGCTAGTCACCTCCTCCTCCTCCTCCTCGGGAATTAGTTTTGCTCCCCCGTGGTTTCTGAATATCCACGTAAAAAAGAAAAAAAAAAGAAGAAAAAAAAGGAAACAACCTTCGAACTAATTGTTCGGGGTAATTGTTCCCCATCGATCGTTACCGGTCTCGCGAATTTCCCATTTTGCGGAGGCGCTCTTTACGGGAGGATTAACGAGACGCGTAACTGGTTCGTGTTCTAAGGGGCCATAGAACGGCCCTGCTTTGTTCTTCTATAGCGACGAATAGCTCGGGCAAGCTGCAAAGTGCGCCTTTGCATAAGAATACGCGCGCTATTCGAGAGGATGTGGTAAATCTCGTTTTCTATGTGCGACGGAGAGAAGGGATGGGTCCTTGCAATTCGTAGTTGAAACTGTTTTTTATTTTAAACGAAAAACACCGACACGTTTCGAGCGTTCGGGGAAACCGTCGGTCTTTCACTTTGTTATTTCGGTACGAATTTCCCTAGTTCGAAAATAAAATATAAAAAAACGCGGGAATTAAGAGTTTTAGATCTAACATCATATCTTTTCGAGGCTAACTTTATGTAATTTAATTAACGAATAAAAATATCGTGTCTAAGGGATTTTTGGACAAATAGTCTATACTGCGAGGAAAGGATGAGGCATGGTAATTGAAATATCGTTTTTTGTGTCATTATTTTATTACAAAGCCTCGTTGCAAAAATATTCGAACGTATTTTCCACGCGTATGTATAGCCCATACGTAATGAGAGAGATGGGCAAAATTTTGTTCGAACTATAGACAACAAATAGAACCAAAGTACACCGTTTTATTAATATGTATGCTTGCTCATCCTCTTCATTCGTTAAAATTTTATTTAGATTCGAATTTTGCCCATCTTTGCGTAATGGCACTTGTTATTTCAGTCGATTCTTTTTTTTTTTTTGTCGCCTTTCGTTGCAAACGATGAATAAGAAAAATTATTAAATAGACGAGCAACCGAGATCGCGTTTCCTTATTTACAATATGTACACTGTACAACGTCGCCCGTCCGTAAAACTTCACGGCGTAAACGAGCGAAACGAATAAATAATATCTTTCTCGTTTGTTATTAGGTACGTACTTGCATGACTATCATTGGTTATCACACGTAGGGAAAAATCGATGAGCGTTCCTGGGACGAGTTCGAACGTTTTCATAGAAATTTCTATAGAAACCTGAATTCTGTAAACAGAAATGCGCGTTCATCCGTGGTTACAAAATTCCACTTTCGATGAAAATATTCCGAGCCGAATGCACCGGGTACTGGAAAATTCGTGGCGGAGGGATTGGGTGATTTTTCGTGTTAAAATAAAATCGAAAGTAACGATTCGTCTATGAAACTCGTGTCTGACCATTGCTAGCCGTTTCTACTTCGATGAATTCTTTTATGAATGAATCTACTTCTATTTCGCAATCAGATGCAGCAGAGAAAATTATTGTACATGCGTGCATCGTCGTATCCAAGGTATCTTTTTCGACAAGGATTGGTAAATTTAGATCAAATAAAATAAAACGTATTATTGAAATCTTAAATTTGGCACTTTGATACCTTGAAGTAAAATGCTCAGACACGTCTGTCGTTTTGAGTGTTTTAATTTTGAGTGTTTCATAACCGCTTAAAATTAATTGAAATTATTCGCCGTCGTTGTGGAACAGGACCTATTTGTTACTACTTGTTTTGTCGATGTATAGAAATATTTGTCGCGTTACAAAAGTATGCCAAGTGAACCATGATTTGTACAACCACTTTTTAAAGCTAAGGAACACGACTTCCTACTGCAACTTCTGTTTATGAAATCCTGCTGTCCCGACTTGTTTATAAGAATACACATCCCTGCTCAGAAGTATGTGGACACAACAGAAATAAATATCTCATAAAAGTTGCGAATCTATTAATATCAATTATATCATTTACGTTTCGATATCTTTATGTCGCACTTGCGAATATATTTTTATATATTATATACTAACAAAAACTATAAAGATACTATTAATATCTCCATTGTATCCGAAGTAATATTATCTTATGATTTTTTCATACTTCATTCTTAATATTTTTGACATATTCGACATTCTCTCTGAACTTTCCCATATCTAAACGATCCCCATTATTTGATTTTAAAATTGAATATCTCGAAACGTTTAATATCATTAAATATTGTTGAATACACACATCCAATATAGAATTTAGCAACAAAAGTTGTATAGTAATAATTTACAGTGTACATTAATTACTCATCCAAGGTAGTGTCCACATATTAATGAGCGAGGGTGTAGGCAGCGCAGTAATGCCATTAATCGATAGAGTTAAATAATAAACGGATCCCCTGATCTCTAAACACGAATTCCAGCCAGATGGCATATTCTCCATCTCCCCTGTACACGTTTATCCCACCACGTTCCCATTTTCCTCTATTACAAGTCTCTAGGTGAACGTCTTTTTCGCGTCACAGCGATTCATCTCGAAACTCGAACCAGGTTATCAAACCGGTTATCGTCTCTCAATAGGCTAGCTCCGCTCCCCAAGGCCTGTAGGGTTTCCCGTGTTGCTGCTGAGGATACTGTCCTGGATATTGGCTCCATCCGAGGGCGCTGCCACCCAGAAGGGGCGGCATGGTTCCCGTTCCAGCCGGCATGCCCGCGGAGACGGTGCTAGCGGGCTCGTAGCTGCTCGTGGACGTGGTGGACGTCAGAGACGTGGCTGGTGGAACTGTCGCGGGCACCGCGGACGGCGGGTGCTCCCGGTGGAAGCTCTGCAGGTGGGAGAGCAACCGTAGCCTCAGAGGATCCCGCTCGTCCAGGCCCTCCATCGTTACCAAATAGCGACCAACCTCCGCTGCGCACTCGCCCCATCCTACAGCGTGGTAATCCATTGCCAGTTTCGTGCTGTCGTAACCCTCTGGTCCTGGAATTTTTTAAAGCAGACGATTTTATTAGAACGTGTGGAAGAGGAAAAATCGAAGAGTTTGGTTTGGAGGGAAGTTGGGATTAGATTGATGAAATTTATTGTGGTACGGTAGGACATCGTTTATGGGAACGAAAGTATTATTAAGATAGGACATGTGAGGTTGTGGTTGAGGTTGGTACACTTTAGCGCTCGATAGTTGAGCTTAGTACTCTCTAGCTCTCCGATAGCTGAGCTCAGTACTCTCTAGCTCTCCGATATCTGAGCTCAGTACTCCCTAGCTCTCCGATAGCTGAGCTCAGTATTTCCTAGCTCTCCGATATCTGAGCTTAGTACTCCCTAGCTCTCCGATAG
>NC_071980.1:9965966-9970067 GCF_026283585.1 Hylaeus volcanicus
CCTAGCTCTCCGATATCTGAGCTTAGTACTCCCTAGCTCTCCGATAGCTGAGCTCAGTACTCCCTAGCTCTCCGATAGCTGAGCTCAGTATTCCCTAGCTCTCCGATATCTGAGCTTAGTACTCCCTAGCTCTCCGATAGCGGAGCTCAGTACTCTCTAGCTCTCCAAACGCCAAGCTCAGAACTCTCTCTAGCTCTCCAATAGCTGAGCTTAGTATTCTCTAGGCCCCTGTGTCTGAGCCTAGTACCCTCTAGCCACCTATATCTAAACTATGTACCTTCTAACTACCTATATCTAACCCCACTACCCTCAGCCACAAGTCTTCAATACCTTTCTGCGATGAAACTGTCTTTTCGCCATAATAAGGGTGCCAATTATGGGCAAGTTTTCGCGCGGAAACGATTCGAGCAGGTGACATCCGCGGACGACGGTGGCGAAACCATGCTGGAAGAGGGCCGGGAGGTGGGGAGGTGAGTTTTAGTGCGTGAACCAAGAAAACAGGCGAGATGGGCGCCTCGACAGCCGGCAGCATATTGTATACACGAGGAATGGGACAGGTAGCGTGGGAACCGTTTAGACCCCCGTAGACCCGGACGCATGCACGCTCCACGCACTTCTGCGTCAAGACAGAGACGCACCGCTGTCCCACGATGTTGGAACCTCTCGGTTCAGTGTTTCTCAAACTTCAGAATATACATAGTGTACACGTTTGATAAGGAAAGTAATAGAAAAGTGAAAGAAAGTTCGTTGGAAACGAGACTCTTATAATTGGACTGCGTATCTTTGTAATACAATCTTTAAAATAAAATCTAAATAGGAATTTATTTTATCCTGCAAATATTATAACGTGAACTTTACTTTCAATCTTTTTTATATTCTTGCATATTATTTGTATTTTCTAGTTTCCTGCACATTCAAATTTCTTATAAATTTCATAAAGATCCGCAGTCTACTTATACTTATATATTAGATGAAGAAATTAATTCTGGGCCCCTCTGATAGCGTACATGTAGTTACGAAAGCGAAATGGGGAGTAAATATTTCTATTTAAACTACGATAAGTGATCGCACACCTAGTTATTGCCAGGTACACTTGTAACCCGGTTAGAAGACTGACAAAAGGACTAGCACACTTTGTGTATATAAAAGAACATTGTCTAATTGTAAGATCGTCATGCATTGTATAGGTATCGGGTTGAAACATAGGCTATTCTTAAGGTTGGAGCTCTAATATAACAAAATACCTTGTAAATAATTCTATTCAAACTAAATCTATAAATGTATCAATATAAACCCATGGAATTCATATCTACGCCCAATATTCGATTGTCAAAATAAAACTAGGCACCTTAAACGTCCTAGAATTCATTCCTAATCAAATCTCTGAATAGAGAGGCATCTACCTTAAAATATAAAATACAATATCGTTCGGAATTCCCACCCCCTCGAGCAGTTATGTTTCTCCAGCGGGTCGCATGCGAACACAACGAGATCGTCGACGGATAGACGACGATGGCCGAGCCAGGGGCCACTGTGCGAGCGTGTACCCGCGCGTATAGACACAGAACGGGAGTAGTCGGTTTCCCACAGGGTTCGACATCTGTCCCTAGCCGTGGGGGCAAGTCGGTGGCTCCTTAGCGAAGGGTGCCGCGCGGGACACCCCCTGCCCCGGCCTGGCTCCGCCACCAATCGTGGGAACACCACTTCGGAAGAGTCGTTGACTTCCTGTGCTTCCCACAGGATCTACGTTTCGGCTCCTAGCACCTGCTTCTCGGCAGATATCTTGCCTAGCGGTACCGTTCGATCTCGCGATGAGATTCACCGCGCGTTTTGGTATGTTCTATCCCTCGAAGCTTCTACGAATGTTCTTCTACATCTTCCAACTGTGCTAGTCATCAAATTTCGCCTTTTGTCATTCTCCTAACGGGTTAACAAGTGTACTCGGCAATTACTAGGCGTTCGATCACTTATTGTAATTTAAATTGAAATATTTACTCACCGTTCTGCTACGGTTTCTTCGCTATGGGTCTCTCTAGACCCAGAGAGGCCAATTTCAATTTTTCGATGCATGTTCTAGAACTCTATCTATTTGAATTAATTTGGAGACTACCAGGGTTCGGGTAATTGGATAATTCGTACAATAATTGGAGCTCACGAATTCCTACAAGTATAAATTAATGTTGTTATATATACAGATAAAGAATTGAAATTGAAATTGAAATGAAAGGTACAGTCGGCGTAGGAAGTATTCGTACAGGAAGTATTTATTTGAAATAACTTACTGTATGAATATTTCTTACACTAACTCTATATCTATCGACGAAGTTTGATTAAATTAAATAATAGTTTCGATACTATCAAATGAATTTATACAAACGTTCACTTGGAATTAGACCCGACGCGAATGATAAACGCACGCAACGCCCAAGCGACAGATGGTAGTTCGGTTGTCGAGTCGCAATTACAGCGAAGCCTCGCAATGGCCTGCGGTCAACAGGTGTCTTCCGGTCGCGACTTGGACGATAGGCGAGGAGAATCGTAACGATTAAAGGAATCAGGGAACAACAGGTTGACGCCACCGCTGATTTCCGCACTTGTTACGAATCCGTGGTATACTATTCTTAGAGGAACCGATTGTATTAGGTTGTCCCGAAAGTTCCTTTCGCGAGTTGCACTCAATTATTTTACGTAGTCGTGTTTATAGAAATAGACAGTCTAATTTCATAGATATTCATGTTGTAACAGTAATGGAGCAAAATGAATCGTGCACAATTCAGAAATGTAACATAAAACATAAAATATTGTGCATGTATTACTTATTAATAAAGCGAACGAAACTTTTGGGACAACCTAATATTTGTACATATTTAACAAATTCCCTGATTATTACCTGAGATTACCTGAGAGTACTTCTTTATATCTTTATGTTCCACTAATAAAAAAATGATTCGTTGACGTCAAGATTAATCGAAATGTTCACTATTTAAGAACATTCTCCGAACGATCCTCGTATGAATAGAAAATTCTTAGCTCGAAGGGTTGATATTCCAAATACTCCCAGGGAAACCGGAAGCTGTCCTCCGATAACACAATCCCCGCGTAACGGTAAGGCGCGTTTCCGCTTGGTAGGCTTTTATTACGCAAGAGGTTCCGTTTACTTCCTCTTTTTCACGTACGCGATCCGATCGCAGGCTCACCTTTATTTCGTAGCGTCCGCAGGTGCTCGACGGTGAGCTGCAAAATTTCCGCCTTTTCCAATTTGCCGCTGTGCGGATCCCTCGCCGCGGCGGGCACCAATCTTCTCAGCTCGCCGAGGGACGCGTTTATTCTGTCGCGACGTTTCTTCTCGATCATACCCCTCCTGCGTTTTCGCGACGCGTGTTGACAGGAATCGCCTCCGGGCGAGTTGCAACTGTATCGAGAAAAGGGAAACAAAGAACGGGGGTGAGTACCAGACGGATCTGCCTTTCGCATTTCAAACGTAACGTTTCATCCCAGACCCTCGCGTTTCCTTCCTTCGATCGCCACCTGCCTCTAAGCAGGACGACGCGAACGGAGGCGAAAAACACGTTCGTCGCGCTTTGTGACAGAATTTTGGGTAAAAAATAAACTTTCGGCGGTAACTAGGTAATGGAAGGTTTTATGAAAGGAAAGTAACGATAAAACTCGAGTTCCTTGAACACTTAATGGGCATACTGTTTCGTAAATATTTGTACCCTCTATTGAAAAAATTTGTTTAAATTAAATGGTAGGTTTGATGGTTCCAAGTGTATGTTTGCATAAATATGTTGATGTATGCGTAAATATATACATGTATAAACTTGTTCATACATATATTTATAATGAAAAGTAACTCCCTTGCACTATTTCCAAGAGTCTAACTCGTGATGATAATTTATGCCGAAATTGAAAATCACAGATTATTGATGATATATTAAGACAAATTTTCATCACGAGTCAGACTCGTGCTTTGCAAGTTTGGTCTAAACTTTCCATCCCGAGGCAGACTCGTGATTTGCCAATTTGGTCCAGAATTTCGATCACGAGCCAGACTCGTAATTGTCAAGTTTGGCCTAAACATTTCATCACGAGTCAGACTCG
>NC_071980.1:9970077-9970343 GCF_026283585.1 Hylaeus volcanicus
TCGTGATTTTCAAGTTTGGCTTGAAATTTTCATCACGAGTTAGACTCTTGCTTTGCAAGTTTGGTCTAAACTTTCCATCCCGAGCCAGACTCGTGATTTGCCAATTTGGCCCAGAATTTCGATCACGAGCCGGACTCGTGATTTTCAAGTTTGGCCTAAAATTTCCATCGGTGATGAAAAGTTTAGACCAAATATGAAAACCACGAGTCTGGCTCGTGATGATATTCCAGACCAAATATGAAAATCACGAGTCTGGCTCGTGATGA
>NC_071980.1:9970353-10024481 GCF_026283585.1 Hylaeus volcanicus
TGATATTCCAGACCAAATATGAAAATCACGAGTCTGGCTCGTGATGAAAAGTTCAGACCAAATTTGCAAATCACGAGTTTTACTCGTGATGATATTTTAAACCAACTTTGCAAATCACGAGTCTAACTCGTGATGAAAAGTTCAGACCAAATTTGCAAATCACGAGTCTAACTCGTGATGAAAAGTTTAGGCCAAATTTGCAAATCACGAGTCTGACTCGTGACGATATTCTACGCCAAATATGAAAATCCCGAGTCTGATTCGTGATATTTTAAGCCAAACTTGAAAATCACGATTTCGACTATAAATATATACACGTATGAACTTATTTATAAACATACGTATTCATAATAAAAAATTCATTCGGTAATACCGAAACTATTATTATTTAATGTAATCCAGCCGACCTAGAGACCTTCAATAGACATAGAGGGTACGAATATTTCTGTAATTGACTGTATAATTAAATTCGATAATGTACGATATTATTTGGTCAACATCGGTATCATTCAATCCGTATCAACACTAATATTCCAAAGAGGTAAAATTTCTTTGTAATTGTATTCGAACCTGAACTTTTGTGGAACAACGAGAAACAGTTTAGAAAAATATATCGGAGACATAATTTAGTATCCTTGTCGAGAGCGAAGGGGTTACTCTTTTCAAACGGGAGAACAATGACATATTAATTACCGCGTTATTGTAAATGGGAGGCGACATATGTTGGACACGGGTGGCAATATTTTTCTCGCGAAACGTGTCGTGCATTAATTAACTTGGATTGTAAGATGCAAAACCGCGACGAACGCACGCGGAGAATTAATATTTATTAATTAATAAAAACAATTATGATTCGAATCATACTTACGGTTCCTTGCCGCTCTCCTCGGAGAACACGTCGTCGCAGTCGGAGTCGCTCATGGCCCTCTTCATGCTTCTCTGTTGATGAGCTTGTCCCTGCTGCGATTGTTGTTGCTGTTGCTGCTGTTGTTGCTGCTGTTGCTGTTGCTGCTGACCGCTCTCCTGACTTCTCAAGTCCGCAACGTCGATCTTAAGCTCCGGAAATTCGTGACCAGGCCTCATTTCCGTTCCCAGGTCGGGCCTCATCATGTCTTGATGCCTGATGTCCTGGTGCCTAGCCATCTCGGGTCTGTGCAACTCCTGGTGCCTCTGCATGTCGGGGTGCCTCAGATCGGGCCTGTGCATCTCGTGCCTGAGCTCTTGAGGCCTCAGATCGGCGCTACTGGGGTGTCTCAGCTCGTGAGGTGGACGCATGTCGTGATGGTGACGCATATCGGGATGCTGGGGCTGATAAGACGGATGAGGCGGGGGTGGATAGCCCCAGTGATGACCAGAGGGTGGTCCAGGGAGGCTGGGGATATGGCTGGGCCCCACTGGCCCGGAAGCGATCTCTGACGACAGCAGAGTGCTGTTTTCGTCGGAACGAGCCACAACTACTCTCCACATGTTGCTTCAGTGTAGACTCGATAAAAACAATTGGTCGATCGGTTGATCGAGACGAGGTACCTTTGAACCGACACTGTTTACACCACGAAACAACTTCTATTTTCTCGGCGTAGAGTGTTCCGTAAACGAAACTTTAATTTCTATAAAAAATGTCAAGACTGTATCACAACCAGGTACGTAGGTTCTATCTGAACAAGAGTCTTCCTGGTCCCGGCCTGGTGCGCAAAGTGGGTCTCGTAAAGGTGACAGGCTCGCATATACCGATCGTCATCGTACTCGGAATAATCCCTTCTTAACTTCGAATAACCTTCTTCACTCTCGTATTATTACCCTCGCGTATTCCTCGCACATTCGAAACTAGTCACTAATCGAAGCAAAACTCCTCGAAAAAGTCCACGTTCGACGAACAGCACGATGACTTAGACTTAGATTACAAGAGTCCAAGTCGTAGGGACGAATTCGGGACACGTCACGCGCGGAGGCGTCTCGCAGGACGTAAACGAAAGGAGCAATCGCGGTGGACACTTGTTACTCGTAGGAAGTTTATCGAAGCTCACGTGCCGCGGCTTCCTGGCGACGGTCGCGGTCGCGTGCGCGCACGAGCAAGAAGAAGCTACCAAGCTCGATGGACGGATCCTCGCGGGGCAGTGTTACGGTTATCGTCGCACGCGGCTGCTGGCGTGTCGCTGCTCGCGAGATGCACTCGCATGCGTGTGCACTGGTCGCGTGGCGGCCGACGTATGTCGTGTGCGGGAGTACCACGGGACGACACACGACCGCGTGCCCGGTTCCGTGGTGGGGGGAAGAAACGAGACTAGGTGCGTGTC
Source organism: Hylaeus volcanicus (assembly GCF_026283585.1). NCBI lineage: Eukaryota > Metazoa > Arthropoda > Insecta > Hymenoptera > Colletidae > Hylaeus > Hylaeus volcanicus. The sequence continues at coordinate 9,972,648 of NC_071980.1, forward strand.
GCCGGAGTGGGGGTAACTTTTCTCCTGGGCTCCTCGAACCCGACGTGAATAGGAACCTCTCGCGCGGAGCCCCAACACGCTTCTGCCGGCGGAGGGGCGAGACGGCGGGACGGGCAGAAGGGTGGGGAGGGGGATCGAGCAAAGCGACGATCAAAAGGGGGCGAATTTCGTGGGAACGTCTGTGGCGCTTAGCTTTGCCGACCACCGAGTGTTCTGCGAAATCTGCCGCGATTATCGATCAATTATCACGAGGGATCCTTATAACTAGTTGTTTTGGACCTTTCTGCTGGACCAGATACCCTTATCAACCGATCGAATGTCGTTGAGAGATAATGCCTCTTGGGATTACGACGCTGTCCACCGAGGACGTGAATGAAATCATAAAGCACGACTTTGTTTAAACTACTTTTGGTCGAATTAAGTGGATCGAATTGCATGTTTGATTAAATGCTAAGCTTAATTTGAAGTACCTCGTCATTCCGAAAAGAAACGAACTACATTCCAATTACATTCTGTATCTGACAATCCTGTTATAGTATATCTAAAGTAAGGGTTTGAAAGTCAACACGTAATTGAAATGAGTCTGCGAGAAAAATGAAGGCAGGACGTAGATTTGCGCTCGATAGGAAGCAAGACTTCGAGTCGGTCCCACGTTTTCCCCCGATCCCGCAAATTGATATGTGCGCCACCATGAAATCACTTCCCTGACACCCCTGCATCGCCTCTCGGCACACAGAACTCGCACGGCTCTGGCGCGGTCACGAAGGGCGGAGGGTGGGCGTCTACGAGGGAGGGTGCTATCACGATAAAAGTTCACACAGGAATGGTACGTAGCACGCGCTCGCACGATTACCGCCGGCCGTGCGCCTGGGAACCAAGCTGACTAATCGTATCGTTAACTTTTCACTGCGGATCGATCGACCGCGATTAACCCACCCACGGAAACTGGTATATTCTTATTCGAAATGCCTTCTTTGCTATTTTTCATGTAACATAAACAAAGACTTTCGCCTGTTACTACCCGTACTATCTGTACAACCCTGCTACAGTTGCTATATAAAACTTAGCGGCGACCGGGAGTCTCCTAAGGAGCGCAAGAGTTAACGGTGTAATCGCTATGAAGTAGACGGTAGCGTTGGATTGTAACGTGCGTCTCGAATAACAACGCCGTATCACGCGGAGAGGACATATCGCGAGGATCCGCACACGCCCAGCACACGTCCAAGGAGCACGAGCAGAAACGAGGGGAAAAAAGTGGATCGCGTGGCCGTGCGTGTACGCCGCGAGCCAGAGGCATTCTTCCTCGCCCGGTGTGGTCCGAATTCGCGTCGCCCATCGAGAGGAGTCCTTGCGCCGCGCATTATATCTCTCTCCCCGCGCACCCTTCTGCTCCTTTCAATCCCTGTCTCGCTGCCGAAGGGACAGCGTTCCCACAGGTACCCCCATGGCATGTCCTCGCGAATTAAGAAGGGAATCCGGCTTCGCATCTACCCTCCGAACTCGACTACGGCCTGCAACGTAATTTTTATCTGAATTAATCGTATCTCGAATACCTCGGAATCGTAAAATCAAAAGGTGTTTCGTCGAGCGTGGGCTGACACACGACCACAGGGATTTAAAAACGTGTCGTTCCTTTCTTACAGGTAAATACTGGCGTGAGTCACGACGGAGGCCGTGCTCCGTAGTGTAACTCGCGAGGACCTTGATATCGATCATTCGATTACGTGTCGTTCCGCAGAGCAAGGCCCCTGACTCGAGCTAAAATATCCGGTCTCCCGCTTCCGGTCCGCACGCGACTTCACGTGCAGAAGTCGCGTGGCACGATCGGGTCGCTCGCGCATGAGCGTGCGCCTTTACTTGCGGCGCGCGTCGATTCCAAGTCGCGACAACGGACGATGCCACCTCATTGTCGCGAGCTCCTTTTACTCTCGCACAGGGAAACGAGACGTAACCGAGAAGGGATCGATACAATTCTCCTACGGCCCCGCGACAAATATTTATTCATAATTCCGGGCCGATCGACGCACCCGCTAGTCGAGTGGATTTGCGTCCGCTGGTCAGCCTATCTCCTGGACAAACAACCAACAGTTAGGGAGAATGCTCCCCGTCGCCATGCATATGATATACGACAGAGCCTCTCAAACTTTACCTTTCGTTTCGACAGGGTGCAGGAGTCTGGGAGTCTACGCGACCAAGACTGCATCATAGGAATCGCGTTCTCGTTCGACACCATCTTCTTGGATGCTGCAAAAGGAACATTCTTAATCACGCTAGAATTGAATTTTTATCTTTGTAACATAAATTCAAACTACATGTATTAATATTTTAATAATCTATGCAGAGCTTCTCAAACTTATCTTTCATTTCGACAGAGTGCAAAAGTCTGGGAGTCTACGCGACCAAGACTGCATCATAGGAATCGCGTTCTCGTTCGACACCATCTTCTTGGATGCTGCAAAAGGAACATTCTTAATCACGCTAGAATTGAATTTCTATCTTTGTAATAATAAACATAATTTCAGAGTACATGTATCCACGTTTTAATAATCTATCCAGAGCCTCCCAAACTTATCTTTCATTTTGACAGAGTGCAGAAGACTAGGACTCTACGCGAAAAATAAAGTTAAGGAGACTCGAAACCCATGTCGGAACCAACGTTGATTGTCTTGTCTACGTGACCAATCCTGCATCCTACGACTCGCATTCTCGTTCGTCACCATCTTCTTGGATGCGTGGATGCTGCAAAAGAAATATTCTTAATTACACTAGAATTGAATTTTTGTCTTTGTAACATAATTTCAAACTACATTCTTAATCACACTAGAATTGAATTCCTATCTTTGTAACATAATTTCAAACTACATTCTTAATCACACTAGAATTGAATTTTTATCTTTGTAACATAAATTCAAACTACATGTATTAATATCTTAATAATCTATGCAGAGCTTCTCAAACTTATCTTTCATTTCGATAGAGTGCAGAATTCTAGTAGTCTGGGCGATCAATCCTGCATCCTACGACTCGCATTCTCGTTCGACACCATCTTCTTGGATGCGTGGATGCTGCAAAAGAAATATTCTTAATCACACTAGAATTGAATTCCTATCTTTCCAACATAATTTCAAACTACATGTATTTATATTTGAACAATCTATCGACTCGTTTTAAAATAATAATAATTTCATATTCAACATTCTATTCGTTAAACATTGACTCGTTTGAGAATCGCTGGTACGTACATCTCCCCAGTGCAAACACGCATAAAATTACGGGTCCGCGGCTGGTCGGGCTGAAGGAGACCAGTTCCGCGAGACGTTTTACTTGCGAAAACAATGAGCGAACTGTATCGCGAGGGGTGTCGATACATCGTGCATCAATTCGTCCCGCGGTCAGTCCCTCCCCCAATCGACCACTTGACCGAACGTCGAACAGTTGGCATCGCGGCACAATCGTTCGATAATTGGCAGATATTGTTCGGGACTCTTGATTCCGAAGCAAAGGGCATATGCACGTACGCGTTGACCATCGTCCTCCCTCGCCGTTGCTTTACGATTTGTTGCTCGTTCTCCGAACAATCAGAAATATGGATTTATCGACTATCTGGTTACGAAAGATTCGATGGTCAGTCGCGAATTGGTGACGGAAATATGAATCTATCACCGATCGCGTTACGTTGGCCAGCCTGGGACGATAATAGCGGTCATCGCTTTGTACGCTTGGTCCCTGTTTGCTCTCGTAAATTTCCGTGATCGTTCGATATTCGACTTGGGTGTCGATAGCGACAATGAATGCGCGCCCATTTATGTATATAGAGTGATATGTAGATATGTAACAATTGAAAGTTCGAGAGGTTCTGTTTCAATTTTAACCGAATACTTGAACTTCGTTTATATAGTATAGGTTGATCGCAATGATTTTAACCTTTTAATAGTAATACAGAGCATATACCCATAAGCATCGTTTTCCTAACCTAACTTCCATTCTTCCTCCGTCCAATCCTTCCCGATCGAGCCTCGACACGACCTGTCGAACATTTCCTCCTCTTTCGCTGCTTCGAGTTTACTGTACGAGTTTGGAGAGATTCCCGTGATTCCAACCTTTGGGAATCCAACGAGTCACGGTTTCCCGGCACCATCTGTGCAGATGATTCGCGCCCTTTTCGATCAGTCCCAATCAGTCAAAGCATTGGCTATCCTGTTAACTGCTGTCGACCTCAAATTACATCCTCATCGACGCTGACTCCACTAAAAACCTCTTCAGCCTGTTTTACATTGTACGCGAGGTTTAGAATAGTTTAGATAGTTCGTTGATTCGTGACGATTAGTGACATCTGTTGAATTAGTTGGCCACTAATGCAACAAAGCAGCGACGTAACAGCTAAAGTAAAAATGAAGCCTATTATGCGTTATGCTACCTATTAGATAGCTATCGGAAATATCGATTGAAACATTTCAGTTACGGAAAACAAAAGACAATCACCTACTGAAAGACATCAAACAAATGGTGTTCCACGCGGTTGAAACCGCGGGGCACATCTAGAGTTGCATACAAAAATGGAACTTTCTCAAAACGCTGAAGAGCCTCGCAGAGCATTGCATTTTCAACGCGAGAGGTTAAACGCAGTGGACAGCCTGATTTCCACGGGCTGCCGCGCGCGAACGAATGACTTATTGACCGACCTAGATGCGAACATTAGGCTATTTCCGGCGTTCCCACCGAAAAATATTCCCGTTTCTGTTCCGAGTGAAAAAAATTCGTCCGTTCACGGGAACGCAGCCATGCGAGACGAACCGTCCGAAACGAAGCCGCGATTTAAATGAATATATACGTTTAAATGACGTTTGCGAAGTCGTGACGGGAATTGGCCGCACCCTAAAATTACGGCCCCATTTAAAAATCACCCCAATCGTCGCCGGCGATTCGCCGCGGTTCGCAAACAATCGGGAACAAGTGCAGAACGTGAAACGCGGTGGAGAAACCGCGGTCGTATATTAAGCAAATTTTTTTAGGCGTGATTTTAAAAGGTGACAGCTGTCAAACCGATTCCACGGACCGGAACTGAGACGGAAGGACTCGTCGGGACGATTCGAGGGAGTCGAAACGCGATTCATTAAGCTGATACACATGTAACGCGAAACATGTGTTTTCTAACCTTGTTTCGAAGTCCATCTATCGATATGGATGAAGGATTACACTCGTTCTGTGTATATTAATGATGTATATTAACACGTTGGTCGCCACGTCACCCAGAAATGGGTGACAGGACTTTTCATTAAGAAACTAATGAGACTGATTCCAACAATGAGGCGGTAATGAAAACAAATTTATATAGGATTTGTGAATTTGGAGAGGTTAAATAAGTAAATACAACGACAAATGTTGGATTATCTAATTTTGAACAGTCTCGAGACCAAATTTTAACTTCGCAAAAATGTTTACGAATTTCAATCTGGCAGTCAACGTGTTAACGTAATGTGTATATTAATATATTAATGTAATACGGATTATGCAGGGCCGACGGATGCTATGCACGGGGGCCCCGCGATTGAGGGGGCCCTAACATGATCGAGAACTAAAGAAACTCAAGAAAAAAAATCTCAAGAAATACTGTGCTCTTGTACATTGAACGAATTATTTCTAAATGTATTAATTGCATTAAAACTTCTCTTTACGTTGCCAGTTACTATAGCAAGTGCTGAACGCTCTTTCAGCAAATTAAAATTAATAAAAACTTATCTTCGGTCAAGGATGTGCGCAGAACGTTTAAATGTACTTGCTATATTAAGTATCGAAAACGAAATTGCAAAAAATTGTAATTTTTCTGAAGTAATTAATATATTAGCAAAAACGAAATCACACGTTAAATAAACATGCATTAGTAATGTATGTTCGTGTTTGTATCTTTTTTTTTGTTTACTTTAGAAAAAATTTAGGGCCCCAAATGGTTTCTTACACCCAGGCCCGTTTATAGAGAAGGCCGGCTCTGGGATTACGTATAAACAAAGTTAACCCCTTAACCTACAACTAAGGGCATAGGCCATGAGGCTCGAGGGCTAAGCGAGCTTGTTTAAGTTTTCGGGCCAAAATTCACGAACGTAAATCTTTAAGATTTAGAGGTTAAGGGGTTAACCAAATATGACGAATACCCCTCGCGGGGCACAGCATGTTCGATTCTACTTTCATTAAGAATGAACTCATTTCGTATTTCGAGGAGCTTTCGTGGTGTATTGCAACATGACGGTTGGTTAACCAGCCTCGACGCCCTTTCCATTGACATTGAAAAAACGATCGATCATGGAATAAAATTTTACAATATCACGACGCATTGTACGAATTAGGACGCGTTTGATCGATGACTTTCCAATCGATGTCTCGTATTGTGCGATTCTAAGGGGATTGGCTGGACCGTCAATTACATGTAACTTCGTTATACCTTTCATTCGTCTATCTACCCTCTTATCCCCATGGGAAATTCGGTTTATGTTATTAAACTCGATAAACGGAATACTTTTAATTGGTTCTTACGAGCAAGTGTTCTGCTGGTCAATTTATATTCACTTTAGTAATAACTTGCTTGTATTCGATATGTTACCACTGTCGATTCATATTAAATATAAAACTAATCTATAATATATAATATAATCTATAATACATATGCTCTGGAATGAGCATATTGCTAATAATTTCGTAGGAGGTTCAATAGCATAATAAATAAAAAAAAAATCTATAAATGTCGATTTCTTTTATGACTGGTATTTATCTCCAGGGTACCTTGCAGTTCACAGCATCGTGTCTCTTATTGTTAAATGTTTGTAGCGTTCGTTGGTCGAACAGGAACACTGCAATTTAAACAATAAAGATATTTTATACCATGAAAACTACTATCTGTATTCGTAGTTCATCTGGAGGTCGCTACCATCCACAGGACGACCATAATATCGACACATTCATAAACCTAACTTGACCCAACTCGAATTCTTTTTTATCGATAGCGCATGTTAACCTTCTCCGACTGCCATGTGCCTACGTTCCTAAGTATCGTAAATAACAAAACATAGTTTGAAATATCAACATTCGCTATATTAATTTATTTTCACGAAATAATACTGTAAATGTAAATAAATAGAATGATGCATATTAAAATGTGTTACGAATGCGCCATAACCTTAACGCCTCTCCGAATATGCACACAAAGGGTAAGTTCGAAATAAACGTTTTATTCGAATAACATTTTTACGCGATCGAACGAACAAGCTTCGAAAAGAGAAAATGGCAAACGAAACGGAAGATACGATTACTCACAAGACTCACAGAGAACGTAACGCTGGTCGCAAAGCGGAAAAGAAAAAAAATAAGAAACAACATGTTCAAGAATTAACGGACAAGCAGAAGAATCCTAAAGCGTTCACGTTTCACTCTGCTGTCAAGGCTGAGAGACAATTCAGACGTAAACAAGACATAGAAACTAAGAAACAACATATACCGCTTGTAGACAGAACTCCACTCGAACCGCCACCTGTTTTGGTTGCTGTTGTGGGACCCCCGAAGGTGGGAAAATCTTTGGTGATACAATGTCTCATCAAAAGTTATGTGAAACAGCCATTGGCCAACATAGTCGGTCCGGTTACCATTGTCTCTAGCAAAAAGAGGAGGGTTACATTTATGGAATGTAACAATGATATAAACAGTATGATAGATATAGCGAAAGTAGCAGACTTAGTATTGCTGCTAATAGATGCATCTTTTGGGTTCGAGATGGAGATCTTCGAGTTCTTAAACATATGTCAAGTTCATGGTATGCCCAGGATCATGGGTGTTTTGACACATTTAGATTTGATTAAAAATGCTAAACAACTAAAAAGAAGTAAGAAAACTCTAAAACAACGTTTTTGGACAGAAGTATATGCCGGAGCAAAATTATTTTATCTCTCAGGATTACTTCACGGAGAGTACCTACGTACAGAGGTCAAAAACTTGGGCAGATTTATATCCGTGATGAAGTTTAGACCTTTGACTTGGCGTAGCATGCATCCTTACATTCTTGCAGACAGAGTGGAGGATTTAACGTCTCCAGAATTAATCAGACAAAATCCGAAAATCGATAGAACGATAAGTTTATATGGGTATGTATGCTGTTTTTTTTTTTTTTTATATGCATTGTACTTTACGCACGGTTACATAATAAATTTGTATTTGTAGGTATGTAAGAGGTATTCCCCTGAACAAAGAAACATCTGTACATATTCCTGGATGCGGAGACGTGAAAATCAAGGATGTCAGCTTCTTGCCAGACCCCTGCCCCTTACCAGAAGCATTAAAGAAGCGTGCCTTAGTAGAGAAAGAGCGACTAATCTACGCGCCATTCTCTGGTGTCGGTGGAATAGTTTACGACAAGGATGCCGTGTACGTCGAATTAGGAGGCAGTCACTCTCACAAAGAAGACGACACGGGTTTGGTCGGAGCTCTGATAGACACTCGAGAAACGCTCGATCAGAAATTGCAACACAGCGAATTACAATTGTTTAGCAACACTGCTCCAATAAAGTCGCAGGACGTGAATGAAAACTTCGATAATTACGTGGGAGAAACCGTGATCGAGGATGGCAGAGTCAGGAGAAAAGTCGTCTTCCCCGATTCCGAAGAATCGTTAAAAATGTTCGACGATGGATCGGATCATGAAAATGACGAAGAATCGGAAGATGAAGACGATACCGAGGAAATCGAGAAAAAAGAAATAAAAGCTGAACGTACGATGGAAGACGATGACTCCGAGGACGAGAAATTAAAAGAAGAAAGCGAGGACGAAATCCAAGAAACCCACGAAGGAAAGGGCGTGAAGCGAAAAAGTAAAAGTAAACAATTAGAAAACGCGAAACGTAAAAAGGGAAGCAGTTCGTCGAATGATTCAGAGTCCGAGGATAGCGATGCTGATATGGCAGAAGAGAAGTCTTTTAATTCCTCGAAGCGCAGTGACTCGGGAATATCGAATACAGAAGTTTATCATTCCATAAGCAAGGAATCTGATATTTTGATCAAGAATAAGATCACGGAAGCGCTTAGTTTATTAAACTCCGGTTCAAGCAGAAACAAAAGGTCGAACAGTGAGAGCGAGAGCTTCGACGAACTCAGCGACGAAGATTCACGAGCTAAATTAGAAATGGACGACGCGGAAGCTCACTCGTCGCGTGATTCTTTCGAGGAAGACGATGAGAATGAAGGAGACGAGAGCGAGGATGCCGAGGATGTCGCGGACGAATTGAAATGGAAGTCGAACTTAGCTGACAGAGCTAGAGACGCTTTCGAAGATCGTCAACGAAGCAATAAGAACCTAATGAAGCTCGTGTACGGGGTATTCGACAAAAGCAATCTCGTTCAAGACAAGGAAGATGAGAAACCAGAGGAAGATAACGATATAGGCGGCATTTTCCGCGTGGTTCAAGAGAAAGAGAAACAAAAAATTCAAGAACGTGAACTGCAGAATCAAGAAGAATCTGTGTTCTTCGTAGGAGAGCCACGCGATTGGCTGGAAGAAGAGAACAAGGTACTAGTAACGAATCGCTTCGTAACGGGAAAATGGAAGGAGTCGGAAGACGCGGAGGAGCTTCTAAAGTTGGACGACATGGACGACGAGGATTTGTATGGAGACTTCGAAGACCTGGAAACTGGAGAAAAACACAAAGCAGAAGCACCGAAAGAATCGACGACCGACGAAATGGAGGAAAGGAAGAAGCTCGTAGAAAAGAAGATGAAGTTGAAGGAACAATTCGATAAAGAGTACGACAATGGCGAGAACAAGACGTATTACGACGAGTTGAAGCAGGAGGTCGAGAGACAGGCGAATCTGAATAAATCGGAATTCGATGGTGTTGATGACGACGTGAGGGTTCAACTCGAAGGGTATCGTCCTGGCATGTATGTTCGCATTGAGATAGAATCCGTACCCTGCGAACTTATTACTCATCTAGATCCTACGTATCCTCTGATCATCGGCGGACTCTTACACGGCGAAGAGAATATAGGATACGTACAAACGCGAATCAAGAAACATCGATGGTATCCGAAGATCCTGAAGAGTAAGGATCCGTTGATACTCAGCGTGGGCTGGAGACGGTTCCAGACGCTCCCAATTTTTTCCAAGCTGGAGGATAATTTGAGGAGCAGAATGTTAAAGTATACACCGGAACACGTTGCTTGTATGTCGCATTTTTGGGGCCCCATCACTCCGCAAGGTACCGGGGTTTTGGCTGTTCAGGACGTCGCTACCAGAGTGCCAGGATTTCGAATAGCAGCGACAGGTGAGTCTCTCGAGCAAAATGTAATCTAATTAATGATTAGTAATTATAGAAAATATTGGGTACATGTTGTTTGTTCTGTGGTATCGTTACACAGGTTCCGTCGTCGAGATGGACAAGAGCACGCAGATTGTCAAAAAGCTGAAACTCACCGGAGTCCCCTTGAAGATATACAAGAAGACTGCCTTCATCAAGGACATGTTTAACACGTCTCTCGAAGTAGCGAAATTCGAGGGTGCCAGGATAAAGACTGTGTCGGGTATACGTGGTCAAATAAAGAAAGCGGTCTCGAAGCCTGAAGGATGTTTCCGTGCCACGTTCGAAGACAAGATACTTCTGAGCGACATCGTGTTCTGTCGAACCTGGTACAAAGTCGACGTCACGAAGTTCTACAATCCCGTAACGTCGCTCCTGTTGCCGCCAGAAGAAAAGAACCGTTGGCAAGGAATGAAGACAACTGGTCAGCTAAAAAGGGAAAAGAACATCCGTATGCCAGCTAATACGGATTCGATGTACACACCTATCGAGAGGGAGCCGAAAGTGTTCGGCCGTCTGTCCATTCCTCGAAGCTTGCAGAAAGAACTGCCGTACCGGGATAAGCCGAAATTAATGCCAACCGCTGGTAAACGCGTGCCCAGATTCAGGGAGGGCAGAGTGGCGGTGATACGCGAGCCAAAGGAACAGAAAGTAGCGAAGCTCATGCAAATGATCAAAACCAATTACGTTCACAAGCAACGGCAATTAAAAGAAGCTACCAAGCAGAGGATGGAGGCGTATCGAGCTCAGATCACCGCCGAAGAGGATCGAAAGCTCAAGAGGCAGAAGGAACTGAAGAAACACGTGTTCAGGGAACTTAGTAAGCTGGAAAAAAAGAAAAATAAGCGGTAATATATAATAAAATACGCCATGTTTTTATATTGTACAGTGACTCTGTTATGTTACGTATGTAAAATAAATTGCTTGATATTTACATAAACGCAACATAACCCCTGGCGCGTCGTTTGCATGGAAACGAGACTTGTCAAAATATCGGTTTTATTGCAAACATTTAGATAAGTTACAATATAATTATATATTATCAAAATATATTATTAGTCCGTACAAAATAACAACTTTATATGCAATGTTCTTACAATATAGCTTGCGATCCACGCCATGACGCGATAGTATGATGCCCCGTTGAATAATTGTCACCACCCTGAAATCAGTTAGCAAATGTATCCTCGATCTTTTCGTCTCGATAAACGAATCCCCAGCGGTGAAATTTGGCTGTTGCTGAAATCGTTATAACTTTACCTGCGTTAACATTAATAATTCATCTTGCGTGTCGACAATTTTAACGGGAAACGGAGAACCAGGTACCAGAACACCTGCCCAGCGTACTTCGACCCTATAATCACCCGGCTCCGTTGGATCGTATCGACAAAGTATTATCCGATCCTTTTGCGTTTCTCTTTGCATTTCTACTCTGAACGCTCCTTTGGGACCGCGAACTCTCACCGTGAGTTGACCAGCACCGGCGCCCCGGGTATCGCAAATAAAACGCGACTGAAACGTTGCTAATACTCCGTGCTCGATTCCTGGACCGTATACTCGGACCTATCGTTGTATCAAGATATATATCACTATTCAATATGAATAAAGAGCATTAAAATGCTCGAAACGACTTACAAACCGTGAGACTCTTGAGAAATTTCAAATTACCTTCGAAGCATCCGGTGCACCGGAAATTCGCAACGTAAAAGGCGAGCCCGGGACATGTTCTCCTGCATACTTAATCGTTAACGCGTGACGTCCAGCTTCCTGAGGCTTTACGTTCAACGTGAACGTTGCATCGCCGTGATCGTACAATTCGCAGTAAGCCACTTTGTGCGGGCCAACGCAGTGTGCCGTTAATTCGCCTGGATATCGAACGACGTTTGTTTAAAATACAACAACGAGCCACGAATCGAAATTTCCGTCTTTAACACGCTTACCAGGTCCTGCGCGTCTAGTGTCGATGAAACTTCGTATTTCTTGGCCGACTATACCGTTCTTCAGCCCATCTCCAGAGCAGACAACTCGCGAAGCATCAGCTGCACTCGTTACGTTGATTTGCAAGGGACAACCTTTCAGCTGCCTACCGTTCCACGACACCGTCATTAAGAGGGGGTCGGGGGTTAGCGGTATGTAACTTGCACGATAGACACTGTCCCCTGAAATTGAATACAGTAAGTCGAATTTGATAAAGATACTTCGGTCGCGAACTACTCACCTAAATGTTGTAACATTACGTTGAGCTCGTTAGTTGGTGAAAAAAGTTGGACTTTCGGTGTCCCACTGCCAGCTTGAGAACCGTCTATCGTAAAACTGACTTCTTCTCCGCATTTTGCGGATGTTAAGCCTCTTCCTCTTAATAACACTCGACTCGTGTCTTGTACCGGTGGCTACGAATTAAAAAGAATACTTGAAGTCGCTGTAAGAAGAACTCGCGCTACTTTAATCAAATACCTCTAAATCTTGTACTATCGCTAGTTTCGGAGCTCCTGGGAATGGTATTCCGTTGAACAATATTTCTAAACGGTGCTCCCCGCCATTTATTTGTGGCGGAATGAGTTTCAGTCTATTGTTTGAAGTCATTTCGAAAGACAGCATTTGGTCGCCTATTTTCCCAGTGAGTTCACCAGGTCCTGCATCGGCGGTATCGAAACTGATCTTATTCGATGGATGTAGCTTCAATCGTCCAATGTCGTCGCAGACAGCTGGCCAGCCACCTTGAAGACGTCGAATAATCATTTCTTCTCTTCTTTTTATTTTTTAAATCTATATCCCTCCTTGTTTTAACCACTACCTACCGATTACACGAAGATTTCGCGTATCTATGATCTTCGGATGCCAAGGAGATCCAGGAAGCTGTTGCCCAGCTGAAACGACTCTGATATCGAATACTCCGACCTCGGTGGGGACGTAAGACACGTTCCAAGTACCTGGATTCGCTCCTGCTTCGACAATCGCCTTCGAAACACTGTCTGGACCATCGACCTAACGAAAAACATAAGAGCAGTAGGATACAGAAGGATTCAAAGTAAACGGTATGGTACCTGAACTGCTGGAGGACTTCTCGTGCCAGTAACGATAAAATGCGCTGCTTTATCCGCGTGACCGCTTAATAAACCTTCGCCCTTTGCTCGAGCTTGTCCAGCTGCGTCAACGGTACATACCACTGGACTACCAGGAATGGGACATCCTCCTGCGCGTATATAATTATATAATATATAACCGATAATTCTCATTAATTATATACGCCTTAACCCTTTCTATCCCACGATTTCACAAAGCGTGCATCGATCTTACCGTACGTTATGTTTATCATATAAGTGCCAGGTACGCTAGGAGAAAATTCCACCATCTCGGCTCCATCGTTTAGCGGAGTAACTTGCAACGGAAGCTCTTGACCCAGTGGACTCGTTGCCGTTACGTCCAAATCCGCCATTCCAGCATCTGTCTTCATTACTACAAGAGAGCGTTGCCGTGATCAACCTGCTTCCCTACTTTATGCGTAACTATTTAACTGACATACTTTTGAATGCGATATGATCGTGCACGGACACAGTCATTGGGCCTAATTCTTGTAATTTCACTTTGGAAACGTCGAAAGCTTGGCAGAAGAAAGGCGAACCCAGCACGGGCTTCGCGCCCTGCAGAACATCGATCTTGTATGTTCCTGACGAGACAAAACAGTTTTTGTAAACATAATTCTCCCTAAAAGATATTTAAAATAATCAAAGAATAAAATGATAAAAATTCAAGACTAACCGATAGTGTTCGTTGTGAATTCAGCGAGCAAATTTCCATCTCGATGTTGATAGCATCGAACCGGAACCGCGTTACCTTGCGGTCCGCTGATTACGACATCGAATTCTTTCCCAGGGCGTCCTAATGTTTCGATCGTAAACGAAGTTACTTTTCCAACGCACGACTGGTACAATCCTAAGCCCGTCGCGGTCACTTCCCGCCCTCCAGTGGGACTACGAACAGTTACGTCCAATGGGCTGCCTAAAATAAAACGATACTAGTTAGGAAGAAATGAACCATGAAAAGAATGGATTTAAAATAGATGTCATACCCGAAATATGAACTTCGTTGTACTTTATATGAACCCTATGGGGAGCTGCTCGTGTCGGGTGGAAAACTATTTCATAAAGGCCATTATCTCCTTCTCTAACTACACTGTCAACGTCTGCTCCAGCGGCGCGCACATTTACTGCCAGTTTCCCAGGCCCAGCTTCTTTGGATGCAACCACTGTAAAAAAATTTTTATAATATTGTTCAAAATGAAATTATATAGATATGTGATAGTTTACCGTCGAAACGAATATCGAAGTTGTATTCACGTACCTATAATACTTCCAGGTCGATGGCAAACTACGTCTGACACTTCTTTGATCGTAACTTTCCCAGGATCGAAAGCTTGAAGCGTTTGAGAACTTATCATCTTGTGACCGTCACTAAAAATTACGCTGTAAGTTCCAACCTGTCGCGTTCGGATTTCTACTCGATATAAATTAGACGATAATTTCGTCAAAGTGCATGGGATAATTATACCGTCGGGTCCTGATCAAACATTCAATGTAACGTCACAATATAATATTTAGACAGAAGTAATACTTGAAACGAAACATTACCTGTAACTTCAGCGGATACAGGACCCTCTAAGCTGGGCATTTCTAAGTCCATGTACGCTGTATTGCCAACGCGGATCATCGATGGCCCATCTAACATGGTACTAACAACCGGGCACTTAAATGGACTCCCTAATGGATAATAACGTCGTTGACATTATTTTTCTCAATATTAATTACGACAAGGAAAAGACATCGCGAGTTACAGACCTGGTACATTGTCGTCGTTGAAACTGATGTTAACATAATGGGTACTAGTAGTTTGCGGCACGAACGTTACATCGTACAATCCACGAGCACAGGCGACTACTTCGGCTTTCACGGTATTATTTTCCGTGCTCACTACTAATTCTAACGTCCCTTCGCCAGCTTCTGCGGCGTCGACCGTAAAGGTTGTCGCTTGACCCAACAACGCTTCCGTAAGACCCGACACGTGAACCTGTATACATTTTTCGATAATGCTAACAAACTATTTTCTAATCTTTTCGCACAGTTAACAACGTACCTTCGTAACATCGTAAATATTGCACGCAAACGGGGATCCTTTCACGTGTTCGTTGTCCACTAAGACGCTGATGTTATGTCTACCCACTTCCATAGGCACGAAACTGATGTTGTATTTTCCATCTATAGGTTCTATCGTAATAGGGAGGGATATACTGGATGGCGGCATTACGATCACGTCGCAATTCGTCGAAGGAGCTTGTGGGTCCACCGTGAAGGAAATCAACTGCTTCACGGCTCCCATTTTTAAATAGTGACCTATGATTGTCGCTTGACCAGCGCCAACTACTTTACAGCTGAACGGCGAACCTACGAATAAAATGTAAACGCTACAAGAAACGTTACATTTAAAACAAACTCATCGCGCACCTGGAACTGGTTCTCCGTTAAAACGGACGCTGAGACTGTGCACAGCAGCTTCCTGTGGTTTGAAGTTAACTCTGAATTTCGCATTCCCTTCGCTTTGTACATAATTTGGTACGTTTTTACCGTTCACGGCGACAATGATTTCAAGATTACCAGCACCTGCTTGACTAGCGTTAACTAAAATTTTAAAAGACGCGCAAATTAATCGTACTCCGGATGTATCGAATAATTAAATACGAATTAATTAAATAATAGAACTTACTGCTGAAGAAAACTGGTTTCCCAACGACTCCACTATTTATGTCCGTCACCTTCACCTTATCCGCATTGTAAGCTTTTACTAAAAATGGGCTACCTTCTACGTGTGATCCGTTCAATTTCACTTCGACGCTGTGATCGCCTATAAATTTTGTGTATTTATTAAAAGTGTGAGTCTTCGTTATTTATTTACATACCAACATCCTTTGGGGTAAATCCTGCACTGTAACTTCCATGCCCGCTCTGTTTAACGTGAACCGGTAAACTTTCTCTAGTGGGTGAAAGAACTTCCACTAGAGGCGTTCCCAAAGAAGGATCTGCTTCTATCGTAAACGTTGTCAAACGATTTACGGATACTTTCTCGAGTCCTTCGGTCACTAGTACCTTAGCTGTATCGCTCACCTAATTTTTTAAGATACATAGAATTATCAACGATCTCCTCGAGTATACCTTTCGAACTAATACGACAATATTACCTGACAACTGAAAGGACTACCAGGTACATCCTCCCCGTTAAATCGCAAATCCACGGTATGTATAATTGGTTCCCTAGGTGTAAAAGATATCGCGTACGTGTGAGGACCCTGAGCTTGGGCAGACGTGGGTACACGACCGCCGTTCACCGTCACCTCTAGGTTCCCTGGTCCCGCTTGACTAGTTTCAACTACAGAAAAAGCGAACAATACAATCCACACTTCTCGATACGTATTTCGTGGAGCAGAAAGTATACCGCGAACGAGAACAGTTACCTAAGAAAGTTACAGGCATTCCAATAACACCGTGTTTAGCATCCTTTACTTTGATGGCGGTCACATCATAGACTTTGCAGCTAAACGGGCTACCGACCACGGGAACATTCCGATGGCTTACCGAAATTCTGTGCTCTCCGACTACTCGTGGCGTAAACGCTACGCTGCAGGTCGTGTCTTTGTTGTCAGTGACTTGAGCTGGTACAGCCTGTCCATTGGGTCCTATCAAGTCCGCCGGTTAGTTGTTTAATAAAATTTAGTCAGCCAACTACTAGGGTGGATCGGACGAACACCAAATGTAGACGATGGGGTTTTATGCACGTACGAGTTCTTTCTTAATGTTAAGATTCGTGATCGCGTGAAGCAATATATTATTAAAAAACAAAGCGATGTATAAATTGTTATGATAAAAATAATGGCTGCGTATGCGTGAATGTAAATGTAATTAATCTAGTAATTAATTTAATTTGATTAATGCTTGGTTAATACTATACGTTTCTTGCGTATTATCGCAAAAAAAAAAAATGAAATTACATGGAAGGAACAATGCAAGCAAGATATTTCGAGGCTCGGAAGACATGGAAAAGAAATCACCGACGAGAGATCGATTCGTTGATTGCATTGTTGATTCGTTTAACTAAGTATATGCGCTATTCGAGTAATCGATAATATTGGCACATTGGATGAAAGCGCTACGCGAAGTTTCAAATTCGAACTTTGAACCACTGTGCCGTGATTTGTCCTACGAGTTAAAATGGAATGGTAATTGTACATATAGCACCATGGGAATGGCTATCACGTGATCTATACATGTGTATATATATATATATACTTGGTTCGATAATTGAAACGGGAATTGGAAAGCGTTAGTCACTGTTTCAGCAATAATCTGCATGAGAGTGGAACCGAATCCCATATAATCCTCTAAAATGGTAACCAACGATTCAAACACAAGAAAAGAGCACGAGAAACTATCCTTATGCTACGTTTTTAGAATGTTAAGTTAGGAACCCACCACCAATTTATTCAAAATACTCCGTTATTAAGGTAAAAATGAAATTAGTTTTGTTTGAGAAGTCTAGTAATGTCGTAGTCTGAAAGCTGGCCGACCTGCAACAGAGAGAGAATTGCTCTCAAGCTAGAGATTAACGAGACAGTCAGACACAGAAGCACAACATCGTGCAAGTTTCCACCGTAATTAACAGAAAATATCGTCGAACGAATTAATACAATTGTGGTAAACGAAACATAAAAGGTGCTCGTGTATACTTTCGGTTGTCGGCGCAACCGTTGTGCGTAAGTTGCCAAAATCTCGAAACACCGAGTTGAAACGTTAGAATTAAAAGAATATCAAACACAAAAAATATGATGCAGAGATAATGATTTTTGTGCAATAACAAAGGTATATCCTTGAATCGAGAGGTATTCATGCGGCTAACGTGAATCTAAAGTAAAAAAATGACAACAGTGATTAAAGAAAAAAGAAAAAGGAAGGTTGATTTACCTTCAACGTTTACTTCTAAATCTTCCAAGCTACCGGCAACGTTACTGACAGTAAGATAGCTTTGCCTTCCCAATCCAGCACTGCTCAATGCCTGCCCACTCACTGTTACATGACTATCGCCACCTACCCGAGTTACAATCGGACAGCCTGGCACAGTTCGTTTGTTGAAGGCTATATTAATTATATGTTCACACGCTTCGAATGGTACAAAGCTGACCGAAAACCGTGCGTTTCCTTGTGGCGTAACTTGAGTAGGTATATTCTGACTACGAGCCGATATCGTGATTTCTAGATTTCCTTCGCCAGCTTGACTCGCATCAACTGCCAATAACAGAAACTTTAATGGAATCGTTCCAAAGTACGTCCACGTCATTTCGCATCTAATGTCCTATTTTTGTTTTCTAACATACCGGAGAAGTGTGTTGGCTGACCAACGCTACCCCTAGCTACAGGACCGATTAACACTTTGTCCGCATTGAATGCCTTAGCTAAGAATGGCGTGCCATTTACAGGATGCCCGTTGTACTCGACGCTAATCGAATGAACGCCAACATCTCGCGGAATAAATTCCGCGGTGAAACCAATTTTTATGTCACCCGTTACTTTAACGGGTAATTCGCTGTTCGGGCCTAAAAAAATAAAAATACGTACTTGGTAGCATCGTGCAAGCTTTTCGTTGGTGCGAGAGAATCGGTACATATATTCATCGTTACCAACCTCTTACAGAAACCGCAAGTTCCGCACTGCCGCTACCATCGACTCCCATATGAAAGCTGGCAGGTTGATCGACTGGAATTAATTCCAGATGGTTCAAACTTAGCATTACCCTGCTTGTATCGGATACATTGCAAATAAAGGGACATCCTTTCACTGCTTCTCCGTTGAATTTTATATCTATGTAGTGTGGTTTAGCAATTTCAGGGGTGAAAGAGACAAGACAACGTCCACCTCCTACTACTTGAACATGATTGGGTACCTCTCCTTCGTTTATCGAGATTTCAAGCTGTCCTTCGCCAGCAGCACTAGCATCGACTGTAAAAATTAAAAGACGTTTGACTTACATAGAGAACTTATATAGAATTACATACATTCGTAGCTTTGGTTTTTCAAGAATCATCCATAAGTACCTCTAAATTGGCAGGCATGTCCTACAACAGCACTGGGTACGTCAGTAACTTGAATCAAACTGCTGTTGTACACCTTGGCGACGAGAGGTCCTGCCGGTAGCTTTTGTCCCGCGATGCTCACTTCCACGAGATGACTGCCTACTTCTGTCGGAGTAAATTCAACTCGAAACTCTCCTGGACGTCCTGATTCTTCGTCAATTCGTGCTGGTATGTGTCTTTTGGAAGGTGCTGAAATTCAATTTGTTCCATGGGTTAGCAACTCTATGGAGTGCCTTTGGTAGAGTATGTATATTTAATAATGTGTACTCACTTATAATTTGGACGTCAATTTCGCTGCTGTTAAAGCCAAGAGCAGAGAGCTCGAACAGTGCAGGACTACCGGCAGGGACCAGTCTTATAGAGTCCCCGATTACTGACATTTTTGGGGCTGGCATGATGCCCACTCGCCAGGGTGATCCTATTAAAACACAATTTTACAAATTACTTTAAGGATACAATGCAAATTCCAATTTCTTCATTCAAGGTTTGCATGTGAGAATGTTATTTTACTACGATTTAAACCTTTTCTTGTAGAACAATCCAGTAAGTTGAAACTGTATTCATTTATAGAGGCTTGATAACTCAAAAAATAAACAGTAGTTAACCTAACGCTACGCAGTATTGCCACTTGATCTCTACATCTTGAACTTATATAAACTGACCTCGACAACATCAAATACAATATACCTAACACATTGCTTTATAGAATCATATTCTTCATTCAGGATTTACATGTGAGAATGTTATTTTACTATGATTTAAACCTTCTCGCATAGAACAATCCAGTAAGTTGAAACTGTTCCATTTATAAAGGCTTGATAACTCAAAAGATAAACAGTAGTTAACCTAAAGCTACGCAGTATTGCCACTTGATCTCTACATCTTGGATTTATATAGACTGACCTCGATCACATCAAATGCAATGTACCTAACACGTTGATTCACAGAATTGTATCGGTTGAATTATCTTTCAATTGTGCATTAGATTCGATAAACACAAAAACAACGTATCGAATCTTCACTTTCCGTGAAATCACAGTTGCAATAGCTTTCGTTTTTGCTCGTGTACCTCGAAAAGTCGAAATTGCTTGCTCTGTAAACTAATCTAGATAATAAAAAATCTAGAAGAGAAACCTGGAAGCACTTCTCGTTTCTCTTTAATTTCGACTCATCGAGGACTGTTTGCATCCGTCTCCGATCGCGACACTTCGAATCAAATTTCAATTTCCCGGAAGTGCAACGTGACACCAATCAGATGTCACCTAACCTTTCTATCTGGCATAAGGGCACGCGCGTACCACAGATGAAAATAACTCTCGTAAGTACCGCGGGAAAATTCGCAAAGTTCGCCTAAATAACATCTCGGCGAAGATCAACGATCGCGTGATCGCGCGAATCGAGCGAAAAAGCAGATTTACCTCGATCACCTTTACTTTTCGGACCACGAAACCTGAAAAACGCTGGAAACCTTAAACGAGAAAGAGAAAAAAAATGTAGAACTTAATTATAGATTACGAACGACCCAGAATCGAACGAAAGCACGCGTATCGGATATCTATCGATCAATGACAAAGCTCGTTCACGGGACACACTTCGATCTCGGCCATAAGTACGAAACAAGTATCGAGTTTTCACAGTCGCACGCGGCGAACCGATTCGACGTTTGTTCGACGCTCCTCGACGAACGTTGAACACGAACGATTCACGAGGTGATCCATTCCGACGCGATTATCGAGACGGGATCGGTTCGAGATGGAAACGACACTCGGGAGAACGCGAAAACGCGAACAAGACGCACAAAAAACCGAGGAATAATCGTAGCTTCGGTTTCACGACGAGGAAACGTCAGCAGGTCTCGATTCACGACAGACTCGAGGCGAGTCGAGCGATGGGACGAGTGTGGCTGCCACTGGATTGCCGCTCGGGCCCAAAACCAGGGCCGTATATTCCTTGGTGCAACCACGTTTCGCGTTCTCTCTAACTTCCAAGTTTTACTAGGTGCGACTATAAACCCGTGGGACTATATTGTCTGTTTTCGTTATTGGGATTATTTCTGCGACGACTTTCTCAGCTGATGGAAATATAAGGCGTAGAAATTAATTCCGTGCCTCCGCATTCGGTCATTTATAACTCTAGTTTGAATAATAAGCTACACCTAATATCCACATACGTCACACGAAGGTAACAAAAATCGAGCAAGTTTTGTTATTGTTCATATTGTATCACAACAGTGATGTGCAAAACCCTAGGTTTCGAATAAATCTGGTTTGACGATACGTTTGTTTCGTTTCCTCTTTTGAACATTTCTCAGAGAAAGAAACGAGACAAACACATCGACAAACTTGAGATTTATTCGAAGCACAGGGTTTTGCCCATCTCTGCTGTTCAACGAAATCGCGTTAGAATGTACAAATTAGCACGGGGGATCGATGGTGCGCGTTACGAGCATGGTTCTCCCATTCGTTTCTTGCTCGTTCGACCAGCTACAGTCTATACCTTCGCATATACGTTTACAGGATACCTGATCTGCGTATTTCGATACCTTAAGGTCGGCCGCAAATAGAAACCTCGCTGTTTGCATTCAACGCGGATCTACTTTTCGAGGCGGCCGAAGGAAGAGTCGCGGTATTCTCTAATCAACAACGACCGATGATTAATATCCGACGAGGCGCATCGAGTACGAGACGCGTGGAAACTTCTATGCGTCGCGATTCGATTGCGTTCGACGACATTTTCCCTGAAACGAACTGCCGGTAACTCCGGGACTTCTTACTGTTTACATGAAATTATTTCGCGCGCGAATTAATGTAGGAAAATATTAGGTTGTCCCAAAAGTTTCTTTCGTAATTTGGACTCAATTATTTTGTGTGGCAGTGTTTATATAAATAGACAATCTAATTTCTTAGATGTTGATGTTGTAACAGTAATGGAGCAAAATGAATCGTACACAATTCAATAATGTAACATTAGACATAAAATATTGTGTATGTATTATTTATTAATAAAACGAAAGAAACTTTTGGGGGACAATCTAATGAAAGGGTATTCTTAGGTATACTGGAAGTTAGGCAAAGTTTAAAATAGAACCGACTATCGGTATATAAAAAAATGTACTACGATTAATACGTAAAACTAATTTAATAGTATGTAAACAGAGCTCACAAAGCTCAAAGAGCAAACAGAGAGTTGTCCGAAAAGTTTCTTTCGTGAGTTTGCATTCAATTATTTTCTGTGGCAGTGTTTATACAGGGTGTCCCAAAAATGTTGGAGGTCCTTGAAAGGGGTGGTTCGGGAGGTGATGTGAAACAACTTTTTCCTTTGCAAAAATGTCGGATGGGGTTTCGTTAAGTAGATATTAATAAAAAAAAAACCCGACCAATCAGAGCGCGCGGATACCGTTGGAGCGGCCGCGGTAGCGAAGGCTACGCGCTGAGCGGCCACGTCAATATCTTTCGATGCACGTCAAGTCACTTGTTCGCGTACGAGAGCGGCTACCTAGCGCGTAGCCATCGCTATCGCGGCCGCTCCAACGGTATACGCGCGCTCTGATTGGTCAGTGTTTTCCGTTAATATCTCCTCAACGAAGCCTCGGACAACAATTTCGCTAAGGAAAAAGTTGTTTCAAATCACCCCCTGAACCACCCTTTTCAAGGACCTCCAACATTTTTGGGACACCCTGTATAAATAGACGATCTAATTTCTTAGACATTGATGCTGTAACAGTAATGGAGCGAAATGAATCGTACACAATTCAGTAATGTAACACAAAACATAAAATATTGTGTATATATTAATTATTAATAAAACGAAAGAAACTTTCGGGACAACCTAATACGTAACATAAGAACCGTGTCCGTCTCTCCATCGCGTGTTACAATTCTTGGATGTTTATCTTGGAGCAGAGAACGTAGATGCCTCTAATCACCATGCGGGGATTGATAATTAGCGTAATTAAAAGAGCTTCGTCTAACGCGATCCGTCGCTCGCAAGTGCAAACCTCATCGCGGAGATTTGTTTGTTTATGTTTGGCGAGCACTGTTTACATACTATTAAATCAGTATAAGTTTTACGTATTAATCGTAGTACGTTCTTTTTATATACCGATAGTCGGTTCTATTTTGAACTTTGCCTAACTTCCAGTATACCTATAAGAATACCCTTTTATTAGATTGTCCCAAAAATTTCTTTCGTTTTATTAATAAGTAATACATACACAATACTTTATGTCTAATGTTACATTACTGAATTATGTACGATTCATTTTGCTCCATTACTGTTACAATATCAACATCTAAGAAATTAGATTGTCTATTTATACCGGGTGATTCACGCGAAACAGAACACCTAATTATCTCAGTTCGACTTAAAGATAGAAGAAAATGTTAGAGGAAAAAGTTGTACTGTTTAAGGAGGAAAATATGAGGATATAAAAAAAATTTCCGAATTTTGTAATTTTCAAAGTTTTTTTGAAGGTCATCGATAATTTTTGGATTCCTATATTTTCAACATCATAAGATTGTAGTTGACGTCAAGACGAGTACAATTATATGTTGCACTGTGACCTTCAAATGACCTTGACCTGAACCTTGAACCTCTCTCCCTTTGAATAACCCATCGTTAAACTGATATCGATAAACTGATACATTCGGAATTCTTCAGTGACAATAACCGACTCGGTAGTAAATACCAGTAGCTTATTGATAAACATGTTTACGTATGCTTAGAAATTACCTTCTATTAACAGTATACACGTGCTGAAATGGTTTAAGAAATTACATTTTCGTTGATCGGACGGAAATCTATCATTTCTCAGTTCAAGGTCATTTGAAGGTCACAGTGCAACACATAGTTGTACTCGTCTTGACGTCAGCTACAATCTTCTGATGTTGAAAATATAAGATGTAATCCAAAAATTACCGATAACCTTCAATAAACCTTGAAAATTACAAAATTCGGAAATTTTTTTTATATCCTCATATTTTCCCCCTTAAACAGTACAACTTTTTCCTCTGACATTTTCTTCTATCTTTAAGTCGAACTGAGATAATTAGGTGTTCTGTTTCGCGTGAATCACCCGGTATAAACACTGCCACACAAAATGATTGAGTCCAAATCACGAAAGAAACTTTCGGGACAACCTAATATTTTTCTATTGTTTTTACATCCACATCAGCCATCTATTAATTACGCATATCTAATTCCACGGCAATAATTAGTACAACGACAGTGAATTGCATTCCTGCGAGAGCAAACCGGGCACAGTCTCCTCCCGCGGACGTGGACATTACGAAATTAATGACGCCGTGCGTTTTGCAACGTGTTGCGTTTCCTCAGACTCGGTTAACAAACAAATACAAAGGCAGGCGTACGTCGCGTTGTTTAGTCGAGAAAAAAAAAAATTTTTTATTGTCACGACGCGCCAACGGTTTACCACAGTGATGGGCAAATCCCTAGGCTTCGAATAAATCTGAAGTTTGCCGATATGTTTGTCTCGTTTCCTCTTTTCAACATTTTCCAAAGAAGGAAACGAGACAATCACATCGGCAAACTTCAGATTTATTCGAAGCCAAGGGTTTTGCTCATCTTTGGTTTACCATGCTTGGATCGCGAGATAAGATACTCTTCCAAATGATCCAGAGAGATTCACGGGAGCCAGAGAGTAATTATTTTATACGCTATATATTCTAACGCTTTAAAAAAAAAAAAAAAAAAAAAAAAAAAAAAAAAAAAACGACGAAATAGTAATTAACAGTTGAAATACTATCGGAAACCGTGAAACGGGTTTCGTGGATCACGGGTCGACGCCATTCATATCTCGAAGTCGCGGCGTATTTTTTTTTTTTCACCATTCCGAATCGCTTTGCGCTACATTCTCAACGACAAGAGTTACGTCGAACCGAACGTTGGCTCGCGAGTCGCTGCATTCCCCGACATAACGGGTCATACGGAAGGTAACTCGTTCCAAAATTTTCGAAAAGCTTCTATGGGACAGTTTATCGAACGCCTCTCACCGTTCCACGATCACCGAAAATGGAACCAACGATTCGTAGGATCGCGTGCCTTGAGACAGACTAAATTCTATTCGAACCAGCGACGAAATTGGTGCGAACGGGACACCGTTTGTGCAAGGACAAATCGGAATCAATTGAATCCAATGCGTGCACGACTACCGCATTGTTCTCGTCGTACAACCGTGATTCACTCGACGAGTGTGACCTTTGTACGAATTCCTGACAATGTTGCATAATAATTAGATTAATTTTGTTTACAGAGTTTTGGAAACTGCGTAATGAAACATTTATTTTGGTATTTAGTTTTGTAACTTCATGAAAATTCAAGTATTTCATTTAAATTCATTTTCTATGACACTTAACTTTCAGAATTAATAGTTTTCGTTTTTCAGTGAAAAGCACTGTCACCCATATATGGGTGACGTGGCGATCAACGTGTTAATATTCAAATTTCGTTGACGGTTGCCACGGTTGCTTGGGTGTAGTCATCTGTTATTCAAATTGATTCCGTGATATTTTCATTCGGAATGCTACTCCAGAGGGTGTCTTCGTCGCGCCAGGGAAATCAACATCGCTGTTGCAGGTCTTGGGTATTGAAGTCAGCCGAAAGCAATCATGCTTACGTAACAGCGAGACGCAAATCATTATAACGTTGTAGATGGTGGATAAATCGCTTTTTGTTTTATTTAAGGGGTGCGCAAGCGATAATTCTCCTTGGATTGCACCGGATCCAATACCTCTTTTTGTTTTCATTTTTTCTCGTTATCCACTCTTATTTTTATCACTTTTCCTTATTTTAAGCCGAAAGGCTTTCCTTCATACCCTAACTCAACCATGAAAAATCGGGATGGACGCCTGGAGATTCGAACCCCGGCCATCAGCGTGGTGATCGGATACGCTACCCACTGTGCTACTGTCCGTCCTGGATAAATCGCGGTGCAGGGCTTTTATTTAGCGTCTCTCGTTCGACTAAACCTCCAAGGACAGACAGTGGAGCAGAGAGTAGGGTAACCGACTACCACGCTGAGATTCTGAGTTCGAATCCCGATTTTTCATGGTTGGGTTAGGGCTGGTTAACAAATACAAAGTATCGAAAAGGTTCTATCCGCCCCTTAAGATAAGCAATGGAAAAACAAATGATATTAAAAGAGAAATTGGAAGTCAGCATACACAAAGTAGAGAAATATGGGACTACAGTTCCCCATTCGCTTTAAAAAATAAACAAAGACAACGAATAAACCTCCTTTAACTCTCCGGCTCCGGGCCTGGGTCATTTTTCCGACGTTAATTTCTAAGTCCCATTCCTCTGTAATCGAGAGTGTCGAGCCATGTGTTTACATTGTAACTCGATCCGTAGCAATCGGCTATCCCCACTATTCTAACTATTAGTGACAGAAACGTTTCGAACTTTATTGCAAAAGAAGTAGTTTTCGGGACAAAATATTAACAAAAACAATTGGTTACGAGGCATTATTAATATGATAATAATGTTTGTATATAAAAATTTGATTCTAAGCCTTCTTTTATAGCGCGTATGGACTTGGATTTCGATGCCTGGAATAATGACCCGGCTCCGTCGTTCGTGCGAGCGCCCAGTGTCCGAGGGTTAAAAAATAAACAAAGACAAAGAATAAACCTCCTTTAACCTAACCTTCTAATCTAACCATCTTCCTTCTAACCTAACCTTCTTCTTTCCTTTTAACCTAACCTTCTTCTTTCCTTCTAACCTAACCTTCTTCTTTCCTTCTAACCTAACCTTCTTCTTTCCTTTTACTATTCTCCGAGAATATTTTGGTCACGCCGGGTAGATCGATATCGCCGTTGCAAGCTTCGAGGCGTCGAAGTCGCTGAAAGCAACCGCGGTTACGCAACGACGCGAGCTTTTACTCGTTGAGCATCCACGTTTATTCCTCGTTCGTATAATTAGCACATAATCGGAACTTTCATAGTTGATGCTCGCTCTTATCGAGCGTTACGGTAATTTGCGCGTCCGTGGTCGAGCGGAAAATTTACTTCGCGCCGTACCTCGAGGATCGCGATGGTAATAGGATGGTATTAGGTTCACTGAATTTTTTAATCAGATTTTTTTTTATATATAAAGAAGGATAACGTCTTGTTAGACGCACAAACTCGGCACTGACTTTGTGCGGCTAACGTGGACTTCGTATATTCTTTGATGTTTGCCGACGAGCTTCGAACGTAGAAAAGGACGGAAAGAAAAAGCCGAGGTATGTCGGTGAAACAAACGTAATGCGTGGATGAAACTTTTTTATTGTAAAACTTTCACCATCATATTCCTGACATTTTCCCGATTAAAATGAGACCAAACACGACGTAATTCGCAACATATTTACTTGTAACAACTTATTATGTGTTATACAGGGTGTCCCAAAAATGTTGGAGGTTCTTGAAAGGTACAACTTTTTCTTAAGCGAAAATGTTTCAAATCACCACCCGAACCACCCATTCAACACCTTCATACAATACCTTCAACATTTTTAGGACACCCTGTATAATACGTAATAAATTGTTACAAGTAAATATGTTGCGAACTACGTCGTGTTTGGACTCATTTTAATCGGAAGAATGTCAGGAATATGATGGTAAATGTTTTACAACAAAAAAGTTGACTAGACCCCTCGAGAGTTTCTGTGCACTTATCCTAGACAAAGTGCGTCTAACGAGACATTACCGTATCTAGAACAAACTCTGAAAGGAGAATTTCGTTTCCGTAATCCTACAGTCTTCCCATTTACAGTTCGATTTCTTTGTAAATAATTACGGTCTGGTAATGGTTAAAAAGATGGAAGCAATCTGGACGGAAACATCGACGGTAAACGCACGAGCTAAGAGCGCATTCCGCGTGTCGTCGAGCTCGTGCGTTGTTCTACGGGGTGGCTCGGAAACCGAACAACCGCAAACATTTCTTCCTCGACAAATAATAACGGTCCGATGCGTGCTCGATCTTGCATACGACCGCGCAAAAACGGGATTGCTATTATACGGATCGCTGTTACGAGGCATGGAAAATTCTGCTTGCTCGATACTTTGTCCACGGGAAAACCTACCGATACCTAATCGTTACGGAATACATTTCTTCGAAGGTATTTCGTATTTTCGCACACTAAACAAAATACCGAAGGATAATTTTGCAGTTACCAACGAGATGTTATTCGTTCACGTTCTCATTCTTTAAATCTAATAAAAGGAATGCAGTAAAATTACTACGATAATTCATTCACAGCGTGCAATTAATGTAATGGGTGTTCGAAAAAGTTCGTGACGTTTTCCAACTAGATGAATTTAACATCGTAATTGGGACATATTACATGTCATTTGAAAGGTTACATTTTACACTACGAATAGAAAAAACAGGTATCAAATTTCTTGATACCCGTTTTTGCCCTGATCGAAGTGATATTGTAAAATGCAATATATGGTAAAATGTAGCGAATTTTCTCATTATTTATGTCCACGTTCAAGACGTTATTATTCTTAAATCGATAAAGAACTTTGATACCTGTTTTTTCTATCCGTAGTGTAAAATGTAACCTTTCAAATGGCGTCTAACGTGTCCCAATAGGTTATGTGTAAACAAAGATGTCCGATGTTAAATCCATCTAGCGGCAAAACGCTACGAACTTTTTCGAATACCCATTACAACGCACGAGACTCGAGGCTCGTGATTACGATCGAAAATTTCGCGTCGTTGATCACGAGAACGCCAGCACGTGCAGTTACGTGGATTACGTTTACATTTACGTAGGCAGGGGCCCGTGTATCCTCATTCGTAACCAAATACGTCTAGCGAGCATACTTCAGCATCGCGACCACACCTACGGCGCTCTGTGATATTCCTTTTCGGTTGTGTACGAACATCGAAGGAACTTGGCTCGACGAATGCCGCTAGATGAAAGCGTTAACGTGCCTAACGTTTACGTCCATCGGCCGTGACTAAATACAATGACTGGAACTCCAGTTCCATTCGCTTGAGAATTACATTTAACGCGCGTTAAAAGTTTCCTCGGTTCCATCGCAATTATTTCAATCTTGCGGAAACTATAAGTATCTTCTCGACGATAAAATTTTAGACTCTCCGAGGAGAGGAAGATTAGGAGAAGAAGACTATGCTCGCAATAGAGATGCTCGCAAAATTGAAAAAATGAGGCCCAATAATTTTAATTTAACGATTTCCCAAGAGTTTCTATAGCGAAGAGTTTCTACAGGGTGTCCCAAAAATGGTGTAACACCTCGAAAGGAGTGGTTCGGGAGGTGATTTGAAACAACTTTTTCCTTAGCGAAAATGTTGTCCGAGGCTTCGTTGAGGAGATATCAACGGAAAACACTGACCAATCAGAGCGCGAGGATGCCGTTGGAGCGGCCGTGGTAGCGTATGAGCGCGGTCGCCTATCCCATAGCCTACGCTCAATCGGCATACTCGCGCTCTGATTGGTCGGGATTTTCGCTTAATATCTCCTTAACGAAACCTCGGACAAACATTTTTGCTAAGGAAAAAGTTGTTTCAAATCACCTCCCGAACCGCCCCTTTCAAGGTGTTACACCATTTTTGGGACACCTTGTATTTCAATCAATTGTACACATGTCATTTCCATGTAGTCCAGGTAAATATTTAACGACCATTATCACTACTGATTTAATGATGAACTGTGCAATTTCAAGTCGAAGCATTTAAATAGTAATATACATATAGCCTGACCTTGGCCATAGTCAGTGGCTCGCATTAAAGCAGAGAATACGCTCGCTACCGTGGAAGAGGCCATAACGGAGTTAGGGACGCTTTGATACGCTAATACTGGCTCCGATTTGAGGCTGGCATGGGGTACCGACGAACGTCTTTACGGTATTGTAGGCCACGTGCGAACGCGTGGTCAGGATTGCAGAATGCGCTTCTCTACATGGCATCTAAATAATATTCCCTGTGCGTGGGCAGTGGCGTAGCACGGATCCGTGGAGTTTTACTTTCGCGCGGATCGTTGAGATTAATTACGCTTTATGAATAATACAATCGCGATGTTCTCGATAGTTCTGTGCGAATAATAATGGAGATGGAACTCGTTCGAGATGGACGTTCGAGGATCGAACACGTTATTCTACGAGTACCGAATAACGAATGCTATACTTTTTTTTAATTAACAAGTACTACTATTACTACTGCCGTGTTACTATTTGATTGGCCAAAATCATGGGAAAAGATCGTAGAACAAAATGGAAAATATGTTACAGAGTAGATATACAGTCAGTGTAAGAAGTATTCGTACAGCAACCGATTTAAAATAAAATTAATAAGCAAAAGAAATACTTAAAAGGTTAATATTAAAAATAATAAACTCCAATATACGCAAATTCTCCTCTAAAAATATGTAGGAACGTTCGTTAATTATTTCTTCCCATAAAATTTATTAATAAAATAAATATACGAAGTTTTATATTGAATTGGTTCCTGTACGAATACTTATTACTAGACTGCGGATTTTTATGCATTTATAGAAAATCTGAACGTGCAAGAAAATATAGAATGAACACAATAGTCAATTATATAAAAAGTATTGATAGTGAAGTTCATATTATAATACTTGCAGAGTAAAATAAATTCCTATTTAGGTTCAGTTTTTGTAGGTACGTTTACAAAGATTTTATTTTGCATAAATATCCGCGGGCTACTTATTACACTGACTGTATTAGGTCTACCAGAAAGTTCTGTTCATTTTTAAAATAAAACAAAATAATGAATTTTTCATGCCTTGGATAAATTTGATCGAATAATATAATTTTTATCGTTAATTATGACATCTTGTCAGCGCGATTACAATTTATACATTTATACATTTATTATATCATTTTTAGCGAATATGTGCATACTTGTTGAAACTTGTTGCAACCGGAACCGACAGAACGTTCCGCTAGACCTAATGTCTTCTTGTCTAAGAAAAATCTCCGTTAAAATTCGAACGAATATTTTGACCAGTTTAATAATTCGATGATTTAGCGAACCGTTGCATTCGTATCGGGAGGCCATTTGCGTCGGGAGAGATTGTCGAGAAGTTCCCGACACGCGTCAGAAACGGTAAAGGTATGTCGTCTCGAGTGTATCCTGACACCCATCCGGCAACGGGTTAATGGTATTGCTGGAAACGGCACGGCGCGCATTGTGCCACGGTAAACGAAAGGAAAAAATTCAGGTAGGTAAAGAAAACGATGACGTCGTATATGTGTCAGTGGAACATCACGTGGATGCGTGAAATCGCAAGTCAACGACCTGACCAATGACCTGTTGACTCGGTGTCTGCGCGGGAAATTTCTACAGATATATACGTAAACGATTCGGTACACTTTCAACGTTCGAATAAAAAGAAAAATAAACCTAAAATCGAGGAAGTCGAGGAACAAGCAGTTACAAAATGGCTGCGTTGCTTTTCCCAGAAAGCGAGAATGTCCACGTTAAATTTAAACAGCTTTCCGATACTAAAGAGAAATAAAATTACTCTAACGATATTCATTAGCGAGATGAAAGTTACATGTCCGCAATTAATATCGAGCGAGTTTTTTTTTTTTTAAGAGGGTTACCATTACTCAGTCATCTTCCTTCCGAGGCTGTAAGGAACAAGTGCATAACTTTCACCGGGAAATTTCTTTCGCGGTTAATAATAATAGGGTATGTCAGGTCGAAAGGAAAGTCGCTCGACGAGAATGAACTATTTTGCCGGGGAACTGCGACATTTTTGATCGAACGTTCGGAATTCTGGGAACGTCTCGAATTCTTGGTGAAACATCGAGATTTTCAGGACAAATTCTTCGTTACTTTCTTAATGGCGACGCCACGGAATGCTCGCTATGCGAATAGAATTTGCTGACTCGCGTGCATTCATACGCGGTGCACAATGCATGGTTCTTGACCGTATGGGAAATTGTTATTGTGTCAACACTCTGTTGAACCACATACTTCTTGCCATTGTTCTCGAACGTGGACGTGATATTGAAATACGAAACGGAATTTAGATATCGTTTGCTCGTCTGTTAAATTATCCAATTATGTAGATTAATGTGTTAATAAATTGGAGACATTACGAATGAGGTACGTAGCTGTGAGAATTCACTCACCGGGGACTACTTCGCCATTGAACGTCATTTCTACGAGGTGTACAACAGCTTCGTGGGGCACGAAGGACGCCAGGAATCGTTGGCTGCCCAACGCCCTGACGAAACTCGTCACGTGGCCGCCGTTCACGAGGATCTCTAGATTCCCTGACCCAGCTCTAGATCCATCGACTGAAAATTCAGTGAAACATCGATGGAAAATTATAGAATGTTAATTCCTTACAACGTATCCTATTTTCTAGTAACGCTATCACTCGATACGTACTTTCGAATTCTACTGGTTGATTCACAACGCCATTCGGAATGTTCCCAACTTGGATAGCGCGTGCATTGTACGCCTGCGATCTGAAATTACGAAACAGATCATAGGTTAAGTATAAATTATATAATTCATTCCTGAATCCTATTTCAGACTTTTATTCTGTAGTACGTGCTCGGTACGAACCTGAAAGGCGAGCCTTGAACGTGCTGGCCGTTTACTAAAATTTGTATCGTGTGTTCGCCAACTTCTTCAGCGATTATCGTGTACGTCAAACCTCGAAGGGTCGACTTTTGGAGGGGAACTGGTTTCCCATTTGGACCTGAAAGTGAACGCAATTTGTTTAATAAATATTGTGACGATATTTTATCGTAGAGCGAAACCTGTACTTGGTCTCAGAAAATATCGCGTATTTTAGAACCTTGGTTTCTTAGAAGACAAGGAAACGTAATCTTATGCACGACGATCTATCATCTTAGGTCATCGTTCTGAAAGCAATTGCATTCCTCTGCGACTATTCTGCGTCTCTACATGAATATGAGTCATAATTGTTGAATCACCTCCCGCATAAAAACTATCCTATTGTTTATAACAGACAACAGTCATACGGAGTATGCGCTTCACACAGCGGAATGAATTTTATGTTTAATTATAGAAATACAGGTTTTTCTTGGTTAACTAAAATACGCAATATTTTCTGGCGCGGCATTATTAAACGAGTGAACTCACCAGAAACGCTGACGGTAACTCTACTGGAATCTACGCTTGGATCTATAGCGAAGGTGGTCGGCCTGTGGATCGGTAACATTTCAAGCGCACTTCCGCTGGCGAGGCCAGAATTCTTTTCTTGCGTCGACGAGTAAACGGAAACCCCATTATTGAGATATCGATCGTTTACGCCGTCGGTGGTGTCCGCGCTCTTATAGTAATTGTTATTTTTATTTTTAAGGATTCCGTGCGTTTGCACGCGAGCGTTGTGATTGTCGCTGTTGTACTTTTGGGACGTGTTGTAGTCGGGACTGGAGACTTTCTGGGTGGACGTGAAGTTCGTGGAGCTGGTTTTCGTGTGCGACACGTTCCTCGTATTGTAGCTTTGAGTATTTTTGTAATTGTTATTTAAGTAACTTTGGTTGTTCGGATTCTCGGCGGTAGGAGAATTGTTGGTTAAATTGGCGAGGGACTCCAAGCTGCCGTAAGAGAGTAAAGACTTCGTTTTCTCTATGGCGTCCCAGGAGTCTCGTCTGGACGTACCGCCGACCATCGACGACACTCTGACGTTGCTGCTGGTATCCACGGCTCCGTTTTCCGTGGAACCCCTCCTATTGAAGCTACTATCTCTGTCGTTGTTTCTAGGACTGAAACTCCTATTGACAGGACTTTGAGTCGCGCTACGATACGCCATCGGGCTGCGATTAGGCGACCGGGATCTCTTCAGCGACCCGGAATTGTAGATGTCTCGAGACTCCTTGATAATCGGTGAACACCTCGTCCCGTGAGCTGTGGGACTCGGATTCGGCGAACGGGATATGTTCATTGTGCTCGACGTGTAAATATCCTTCGACTCCTTTACGAGGCTAGGACTCTGCACGGTCGGGGACCTCGATTGATTGTACGCGCTGGTTGAATAAATTTCTTTAGTTTCTTTGATCATGGACGGACTGTGCACGTTTCTCGAAACTGGACTGTGACTCTGATTCGGCGACAGGGTTCGATTGAACGAGGTCGACGCGTGGTATGTCGAGCTGGAGTTCTCCATCGAATAATTACTCGACGTTTTGTAAGCCGTGGTGGTCTGACCCACGGGAGAGTAATCGCGAACGTGTTGAATAGGGCTAGAGGACGACTTGTACGCCGAGGAAGAATAGACCTTCTGAACGGGACTGGATCGATCGGCTCCGATCGAAACGTTCAAGCCGTTCATTCGTCTTTCCAGCGAGGACAATTTCGACCTCTCGAGGCTGGACGTTGAATCCTTTGACCTTCTCGATCCCTTCTGAGTTCCAACGCGAATCGAAAACGGAGAGCCTCGAACGTCCGAGCCGTTAAAGTACACGTACACTCTGTACTTGCCGGCATCGGACGGAACGAACGAGACTCGATATTGCATGTGCCCGAAATTTTCCATTCGGAAGGGCACGGACTGTTTGTCGTGTACCAAATCTATTATTACATCGCCGAGGCCTCCGGTTCCTGTTGCGTCGACGATGAACGAGAACGGTTGTCCGGGCATGGCGCCTTCTGTGTCCAGCAGCTGCAAATATTCGTTTAGATATGATATCTAGACGTACGGTTCGCGCCAAAAATAAGCCACATTTTATTTAAGTAAAATCGATCAGTTAGTTCAACTACCTTTATCCCATTAGGGTCGAATACGAAACACGTGAACGGTCCGCCTTGTATATGATTTCCTTTATGAGTTATCGCGATGCTCCACTCCCCTGTCTCGTCAGGTTGAAAGGTTGCAGTATGCACGCCATCGTTCTCTTTGACAGGGCACGATAAAGATCTCCCAGTCGGGGACCATGCGGTGACGTCAATGCCATCATGACTAGTTCCTGAAACGTGATTATTTTACACACGGATCGCGAGTAGAAATATATATATAAGTAGTAGTATAAAAGATTCCCGATTAATATTTACCGTAACTGTTGACTAGAACCTCGACGATAGATCCTATAGCGCACGGATCCATCCCGGGAGATTTAATTTTGGTCAGAGGAGGTAATACTCTGAAGTGGTACGGGCATCCATCCACCAATTCTCCGTCGTTGTACACCATTAACTGTTAAATACAGGGAAAATGAATGTTATTATTAACACTTTGCACTCGAGAGGTGACTCTCGAGGTTTCTTTAGGTTTAATTTCTTTGGAACTCGAAATGTCAATAACATGATTGTCGTTGAGGCAAAAACCTGATTCTCAACTCTCAAATTAAGAATCTCATTTTCGCAGTTAATCTAAGCTTAGCATTCGTGACAATGGAATGTTAAGAAAGCATCTCGAGTTGCTAATAGATACCAGAAAAAAGGCCCTGAGGGCAAAGGGTTAACACTTTATTTACCGGGCTATTTAGAAACAGTATTTAATTCAAAAAAGAATTAGGTCACATACTAGGTCCATCGAAAGCCAAGTCTGTTTCCAAAAACTAAACATTGTAAGTAGACAACCTATAAGCCTATAAATAGGCTCCCGGTAAATAAAACGTCAATTTATATTCTTTTAGATGCAAGATCATAAAGAATATCGCTCCTGCATGATACAAACCTTATGCATTCCGACTTCCGTGGGTACAAACGTTCCCTTTCCATGAACCCCGTTCCAAGTAAGCCTACACTCGGTCCGTCCGCTGGGACTTACCACTTCGCCGCGCACTTCCCTCATATTTACTTCTTTGGTAAGCATTTCCAGCTTGAAATGCGCCTACAGACACGAATAAGGCATAATTGAACACCGCTGCCCATTGTCCCCCTTTGTTTTGTTTCTCAACGCAACGACGATTGAGAAACGGTCTAGGATACTTCGTACAATCGACGAGCAAATTTTTAAGCCCGCAATTATACTAACCGGTTGTTGCACTCTAGCGGAAGTGCTGTCTATGTGGACAACAATTTGTTTGCTCGCTTGAGGGCGAGGCTTCACCCACTGAAAGTACGCCGCGTACGCCATCACGCCCAAATGTTCCACGTTCTGGTCAGCCATGTCTTTCGCCTTGAGAATAGGTTCCACGCCTAGTTTCTTGCCACCGTCGATACCTTGGGAAAAATATAAAAGCAACCATTACGTCACGCGCGACAAACCCATAGAAATGACGTCGTTATTCTCAAAACGGATCGCGTGGCTATTTACCCATTTGAATATTGTGCTCCCATGCGGATGGATCGGTATTGATTTTATCGTAAGGCAGAGCGGGTCCGCCCAAATTCCTCACGATCCCGCACAACACTGTCCCGTCGTTCCAATCGGTCTGCAAGAATCGTTTCCATCTGAGAAAAATCCTCGTGGTACTATCGTCTCGATGCCAACCGGTGGTACACTCACCGTGAAATTTTGCACGGAATGATGAGGTAATTGCGAGTTGACCCATCGTAACGTTGCGTGGAAACCTGGCGAGCCCTCCTTCATGAAGTACGATAAGTAGGTCATTCCCGATAGTTCGTCCAAATATGGTGACGCAAGGTACTCTGGTTCCAATACCATGGGTATGTCGAATTCGCGCTTCGAGATCTCCATCGCTTTTCGGCAATTGTACACGCTGCGAACGGAAGGTCAGTTAATTACTTCTTTCGGTGAGAATGTTCGGCAAGAATGTTTAAAGATATCTACAGGGTGCTCCTTACGAAACTGTCTTTTTTTGTTTTAGGAATTAAATGGTACAGGGAGCCTAATTTATATTAAATCGATTTCTCGATTATACCTATCGCTGGAATCAAGTTGGCGCCAGTGACTGAATAGACCCGGTTGGCAATAATCGAGCAACGCGCTCAAGTACACGCCGGAGTTCCAGTCCGTCGTGAAATTGTTCACCCTGCATTCCGGCAAGACTGCCTGTAAAAGAACAGACAAAGTAATGAATAAGATATTTATTTTACTTGTTAAAAGATATATTCAGCTCGGGAGCGTGTTATATCCCTCCACCGATATTACGCTCGCGATGCTGCAAGGTTAGCCGTGCAATTACGTATACTGACCTTGAGCCATGCGAGCATGAGTTTCCTTGGCGGGAACTTGGACTTGCCTATTTGGTATCTTACAATGAGCGACCATATCAGACCAAGGATCAGTTTCAGATTTCCATTGACGATGTCCACGTTACCTGTGGAAACAAATTCGAACGATATTAATTTACGGTACAACGAAGACGATTAGTTATAATAGCGTCGATAAGCATTCGTATGGTAGCTGACCTAAATTTCCACGCAATTTTTACGTGGGAAAGAATTACGTGAGAAACTCACTCGAGCAATGATGCTTAGGAAAAAAAAGATTCATTCGCAGATGGTTTGAAATGTTTTACCTAGCATTTAGCTATCGAGCACCAAAGTCCTATTTAGAGGACACTGGGGATAACATTTTTCTACTGGTATTCAAATTCATGTACTTTATGTGCATAAAGGAATGTATATGCTGTAAGAGGACAAGTATTTTTTCTAAATTTTATAATTCAGTTCATGACAGCCTTTATGAAATGAAGTACATTAAGTACATATGTAAGAAGTATTCATATAGCAACTCATTCAAAACAGGTGGTTCCTATATGAATACTTATTATACTGACTGTATATGTCGAAGGAGAACAAGTATCTTTTCTAAATTTTACAATTCAGTTCATGACACCCTTTATGAAATTAAGTACATTAAGTACATGCGAATCAATTCATGGACTTTATGTGTATAAAAGAATTAGTCAGTGTAAGAAGTATTTGCACAGCACCCCATTCAAAACAGATGGTTCTTATACGAATACTTATTACACTGGCTGGATATGTCGAAGGAGAACAAGTATTTTTCTAAATCTTACAATTCAGTTCTTGACACCCTTTATGAAATTAAATACATTAAGTACATACGAATCAATTCATGGACTTTATGTGTATAAAAGAATTAGTCAGTGTAAGAAGTATTTGCACAGCAACCCATTCAAAACAGATGGTTCTTATACGAATACTTATTACACTGGCTGGATATGTCGAAGGAGAACAAGTATTTTTCTAAATCTTACAATTGAGTCCACGACACCCTTTATGAAATTAACTACATTAAGTACATGCGAATCAATTTATGCACTTTATGTGTATAAGAGGATGTATATATCGTAAGAGACCAAGTATTTTTCTAAATCTTACAATTGAGTCCACGACACCCTTTATGAAATTAACTACATTAAGTACATGCGAAGCAATTTACTTGCACTTTATGTGTATAAGAGAACGTATATGTCATAAAAGAACAAATACTTTTTCTAAATCTTACAATGAGCGTGAATTCTGTTCACGACACCGTTTGTGAAATAAACTACACTTTGAAATTCTATAACCCTCGTTCTCTAAAAAGAATGAACGCTACTGTAAGCAGATCATTTTTCCCCTATAATTTTCTTTTTTCTCCACTGCTCTAGCGTATCGGGGAGGGTCGGTTGTTACAGTAGCGACCAATAAAAATCGTTACACTTGAACTTCTCCGACGATTTCATTTAATGTACTCCCGTTAATGCGGAATTAACGCATTTCTGCTCTCCGTTCAAGGTTCCTTTCGATGCGCCAGACGCGTAAATGCACGGAGGGCCTTATCGTCGATGCATCGGTTTGGCGCTCGCTGGTTGGAAATGAAATTAGTCGGCAGCTACACGAGTATAATCGTAATGGGGCTCAACAGCCTCGTAGGCGCCGATAGAGCGCAAGAAAGGCAACGACCTCGAGGTACGATTTGCAAGCCGTGACGTAACAACTATGGTTTTTATAATGAGAGATAACTGAAACGCGTACTCGAACTAAATACAATACACTTACTGCGACGTTACGCCTTCATCGGGTATGAGATATATCCGAACGAAAGAAAGAACGACGAAAAAAGAACATTTGTAAATTTAATCGGACTCTATAGACAACGAGGCGAGCTAATAACAGGTCTTCATTGTTACGAGCTTCTATGCATTATGGAATTAAATATAGAGCGAGGAACAAAGAAAATTACCGTGTGTACGTCTCGTTACGAACCTTACAACTGAGAAAGTCATCCGCGTTTATCTACATTCAAAACATTCCTCTGACTCTCCCCCTCCCCCACCCCCAAAAGGTTCTTCCTATAACTTGTTGGTTACAAGTTACATCCTCTAATTTGGTAAACAACGGTAGCGTAACCTATACGGTTTTAACCGACGCTCAGCTGTATACTTTACGCTCGCGCGACATACTTGACCATAATAAACAAAGCACCTAGCAATCCTAGCATACAGGTTATCTGCGAGTCGATTATCGAGAAGGCGTTACGAATAACATTGTGAAACATAACGGCAACGACGTAACAATCGGTGAAGTCATTCGAGGAGCCCTGTGTGTAATTGTTATTACGTAGATTTTATGCATTTATGGTACACGAACAAACGTGTTAAACATACTAAAAAAATAGTGCACTTATTGAAAGTCGAAATAGGAATATTATTATTATTGATTGTAAAATATATTCAACATACATTACGTATATTTTTGATAGTTTCATAGGAGTTTCACTGTTATTGTAAATGATAAATTATTGGGCACAGGGCCGGCCATATGGGGGGGGGGGGCGCGATTGAGGGTGCCCAACATGATCAAGAATTAAAGAAACTCAAGAAACTATGTACTCTTGCGCATTGAACGAGTTATTTCTAAATGTATTAACTGTATTAAAACTTCTCTTTACGTTGTCAGTTACTACAGCAAGTGCTGAGCGTTCTTTCAGCAAATTAAAATTAATAAAGAATTATCTTCGGTCAAGCATGTGTGCAGAACGTTTAAATGGACTTGCTATATTAAGCATCGAAAAAGAAATTGCAAAGAATTGTAATTTTTCTGAAGTAATTAATATATTACCAAAAACGAAATTATTATTATTATACGTTATTAATAATGCATTAGTTGCATTAGTAACATATGTTTGTATTTTTTTGTTTACTTTAGAAAAAATTTAGGCCCGCAAATGGTTTCTTGCACCCAGGCCCCTTTATAGAGAACGCCGGCCCTGTAAATGCATAAAATCCGCGGAAAAGCAATTACACACCTGCGAATACGACTAAACCTGATCGACATATCCTCTCGAACAAGGAAACATTCGCCGCCGTCAGTCTTTCGTCATCAACGACTCAAAAAGGGAGCGACTACGGTTACAATCAAATGTTTCAGAGTTGCGATTACGATTACAATCATAATTGCAAATTTTCTGCGATTACGATCGTATTTTCAGGTGTTTTCAGACACAGAAATTTTGTACCTGAAAACCGACTTCAGATTCCCGTTCCTCATCCCAAAAAACTTAGAAAACCATGCTTTCGTCAAAATCAAAAATTTTAAAATGTTACCCTATCTAGGCTCTAGCCTATTGACACGAATTATTTCAACTGAACATTTTTAATTTTTAATTTTTAATTTTGACGAAAGCATGGTTTTCTAGGTCTTTTTGGGGGCGAGGAACACGAATGTGAGGAACACTGTAGTCGGTATTGAGGCAAAAAATTTCTATGTCCGAAAACACCTGAAAATACGATCGTAATCGCAGAAAAATTTGCAATTATGATTGTAATCGTAATCGCAACTCTGAAACATTTGATTGTAACCGTAGTCGCTCCCTTTTTGAGTTTGTGATTTAGATTGTAATCGTTTTATGCATTTACAGGGCCGGCCTTCTCTATAAAGGGGCCTGGATGCAAGAAACCATTTGGGCCCCTAAATTTTTTCTAAAGTAAACAGAAAAATACAAACACTAACATATATTACTAATGCTTCGTGGTTGCATGGGAATCTCGTACGTTACGTCGACGATTGGAAGTGGCTCTAGTGCCATTTCTTCTGCTTGATATTTAAAAAGATAACCTAGGTATGCTCTTCTATTTTTAGAAGAGACGTTTATGGCGCCTCCCATGGGCGTGGTTTATACACTCTCCTACCGCGCGTGCAATAGTGCAGTCAAACTATTCCTATTAAACCTATATACTATATTTAATTAACTTAAAACGCAATTTCCTCTTTTATAAACATGATCGAACGTTCGACTCACCGATATTTACGAGTTTTACGCCGTCAGCCTCGATGGCCTGCAGGGCCGTGGAAACGTTCTCCAGATGATGATGCTGATTGGCCGGCCTGGGGTTCCATCGAGGCAGACGTCGTTTGGTGAGGACTTCGACGAGAGCGCAGAGTCGCGTGCCATCTCTAAAGTCCTCCGATAGATCGATCACGGGACCATCGGCGACGTCCGCAGCTTTCAAATGCTCATTTACCCAGTTTCTGAACGTATTCGCCTGTATTTCCACCCAGAGGTCCTCGTGGCCCTTGATGGGCATCCCTTTCGCAGCCGTGCCCTCCGCGGAACGGGCCACCAGGCCCACCAGTTGCTCCGGTCGTAATTGCTCGGTCAATTCCATTTTCGCTTCTTTTTTTTTTTAATTACAACAGTCGTGATACAGCTTCATGCTACAATCGAACGTTTTTAGACGCGAAATTATACAACTGACGATATTCGACAAAAGATATTCGACTAATACTCGAGAAGGCAGGGCCGGCGGAAGGCAGGTTCAGCGCGTTCGCCGGAACCCGACCTCGCGTTTTAAAAGGCGCCGCGGTCTACGAAAATTACTGAATTAAATGTTACCGATTTTGATTAACTTTTTACAGACTGATGATACCATTAACAAATGAAAGCAATTTTTGCTGAGATGCAAGACATTTTCTTAGTAGCGATGATTAAATCGAAAGGAGCGACAAAAATCATCAAAGTACAGGGTGTCCCAAAAATGTTGTAACACCTTGAAAGGGGTGGTTCAGGAGGCGATTTCAAACGACTTTTTCCTTAGCAAAAATGTTCTCCGAGGTTTCGTTAAGGAGATATTAACGGAAAACATCGACCAATCAGAGCGCGCGTATACCGTTGGAGCGGCCGCGGTAGCAAAGGCTACGCGCTAAACGGTCGCGCTCA
This sequence comes from Hylaeus volcanicus, assembly GCF_026283585.1. Taxonomy (NCBI): domain Eukaryota; kingdom Metazoa; phylum Arthropoda; class Insecta; order Hymenoptera; family Colletidae; genus Hylaeus; species Hylaeus volcanicus. Next base: position 10,015,204 of record NC_071980.1, read on the forward strand.
TACGCTACCGCGAGCGCTCCATCGGCATACTCGCGCTCCGATTGGTCAGTGTTTTCCGTTAATATCTACTCAACGAAGCCTCGGACAACATTTTCGCTAAGGAAAAAGTTGCTTCAAATCACCTCCCGAACCACCCCTTTCGAGGTGTTACAACATTTTTGGGACACCCTGTATAGCATTTGTAAATAAATAATTCCTGGCTGTAAAATTTTAAGTATAGGATTTAAATGTGAATTCAGGCCTTGCAAAATTTTTGAACCCGGCCCCGCAAAAGATCACGCCGGCCCTGCGAGAAGGTTACACCGAGAAAGGGATCGCTACCAGACTGGCTTAATTTCATTAGAACTCGAAGTGTTGTCGATAAAATAATTGTCGAAGGGGTAAGGATTATTCTGATTTTCAAATCAATTAGAATTCGAATTAGAAATTCTCGTCTTCGAAGTCAAGCTAAGGTTAGCATTTCTGGCAATAGAATGCTAAGAAAGCATTCGACTCGAGTTGCTGGTAGATAGTATCTACTAGATACCAGTAAAAAAGGCCTCGAGTGCAAAGGGTTAAGAGCCACCGATCCATAAAGACAATTCAACGCGAACCCTGGGGTCAAGTGGTCTGATAAATTGATCCTCGGCGTGAGCTATGTTCTTATTTAAAAACGAATTAAGCTACAATGCCAGACGTAATTGCTGCCGCGGGTGCACAAGAATCTTGTGTCTTTCTGAGACGAGAATACTTATGGTTGCGAAATAAATCTACAGAATTTATTTTCCTAATACGCTAGATTCCTATTGCCGTACTCTATAATCTGAAACTCTTTAGCGAAAACGACGAATTACGCATAGAAAGATGGAAATTTTAGGCGGAGCTGGTGGCCGCCATTTTGAAAGAGAGGCAACGAAAGAAAGAAAGAGAGATCCGAGAGTTCCCGGTGCGCCAGACACGCTAGCGCAACGAAAGTTTCTTATTTTCGACTTTTTACAAGTGAAAATTGTACTGGCGCACTCGTGTTATTTTTCTAAGCAAAATGATACCAAACACGACATAATTTAGTGCGTGTTTGCGTATTTTACCAAAAGAAACAAATCATTACATTTTTAAAATAAACAAATGAATTTCTTCGAATAATTACAAACGAATGAGTTAAAAAGAAGAAAACCAGCTCGTCGAAAATGAAATTATTTGTATTATAGGGAAGACCTCCACCCCCCCCCCCCCCCCCACCACCACCTCCACTCAAATTTCTCAAATTCATTGAAATTCTCCCGTGGCGCAAAATTTCCTCGCTACGGCACCGTACGTGTCGGATGTACACGGAAACGGTGTCTGAAACCTCTCGATTCTCTTGGATTCTCTCCTAGTTAATCGCAATACTCTCGTTGCTCGCGAAGATTAGTTTGTTAAAAAAAATTCCACACGGTGAAAGTGTCTACGCGAACCCGGACACCTGTGCCTTGCGCGTCCCCTTCTGGTGCATCATACGTTTCGCATCCTTTAAGATGGAAATCTAGCGCTTCGCCGTTTACATTCGACTTCATTAAATCCTGTACAGTTACGAACCCGGAGAAAGGGAGGAAGAAAGCGTAGAAATTACGCTTCGAGTCAGCTAAGCTTTTCTAATGTTTCAAGAAAATCGAGGAAACTTCCGCGAGAAGAAAGAGAAGCGAAAATATTAAAAAGCGGTCGAAATTGGTCGAAATTCGATGCGAGCAATAGTTGCAGTTCGACTATTCCTATTAAACGTACAGCGGGTGTAGAAAGTATTCGTACACTGATCAATTTCCAAAAAAACTATGTGAAATTAGAATTTATTAACTTATTTTTTATAAACAATGATATTCCACATATTCTCGGAAATCTCTAGAATAAATAGTTTACAAAACAAAATAGGTATTTATCCAAGTTGCGAAATTAACAAGAAAAAAAAACAATTAATCGATAGAAATATCGAAGCAATAAGTATTCGTACAACTGTTTAATTTTTTTAATTTCATTAAAAAAAAAAAAAAGAAATTTACATTAATTTACAAGTATATAATACTTCCTTCGTGGGATTTCCTTTTTGATATTATAATTATTGCAACTCTACTAAGCGTTAAATTGACTAAATTATTAGTTATTCGAAGTAGGATCTTCTTCAATTCCTCTATCAGAGCCATTTTTAAGAGTACTTTCCTGGAAATTTGATGTTGTCTAATTCGTATAATAATAATTCATATAACATAATAAACTAATGTGTTTACGTTACAAACTCTACTGTAAATGGTTCGTCATAAGAATCGCACAAATACTTATTGCTTCTATACTTTTACCCACTTTTCGCATTTCTTTGTTAATTTCACAAATTATATTAACTAGTAAATGTTGTTTGGCCGATATCTATCTTAGAGACTTCCGAGAATATGTAAAATATTATTGATTATAAAAAAAGAAGTTAAGAAACTACAATTTTACGCAAAAGTTTTTTTGGGAAATTGATCGGTGTACGAATACATTATACACCCACTGTATATACTATTGGGTTGTCCGGAAAGTCCATGTAGATTTTTAATAGGTGGTACAGGCCTGAATATATCGATGTGGTTGAAAACAAATAACATGCATACATCCCTTAAAAGGTGGAAAGGCTGTGGAACAACATGGCACCTATGTAATTCAATAAATATATGTATATTAAAATTCAAACGTGTTTTTGAATTTTTCTTAGAAATTGGCACGAACTTTCTGGACAACTTAATATATTTAATTAGCTTGAGACGCAATTTCCTCTTCTATAAACATGATCGAACACGTTCGACTCACCGGATTTGATCGCGAGCGAATCCAGAGATGGATAGACTTTTATTCGAACGACGGACGAATCGAAAACACAGCAGTGTTAAATTGCAGAGATGGGCAAAACCTTAGGCTTCAAATAAATCTGAAGTTTAATGATGTGTTTGTCTCGTTTCTTTGGAAAATGTTCGAAAGAGACAAACACATCGACGAACTTTAGATTTATTCGAAGCCTAGAGTTCTGCTCATTACTGTTAAATTGTAAAAGCCTGTCGATAAATGCGTAAATACAGTCGATATACTATTTCTAATACATAAAACGATCCTAGTTAAACTATTAATTTCATCCAGCCGCGAACTATACAGGGTGGTCCACTTAAGTAAGGCCACCTAAATATCTCCTCTAATTTTGTGGGGGTACAAAAAAATATTTTGTTTGCTATTTGAATGGTTTGAAAAAATCATTCTATTGCAAAAGATTTCTGTTTTCTAGGGTAATTTTTTTCGGAGTTTACAAGATGCGATAAAAAAAATTATACATTTATACGCAAGAAAACATCGATAATCTTTTAAACTCCGAAAAAAATTACCCTAGAAAAAAGAAATCTTTTGCAATACAATGATTTTTTCAAACCATTCAAATAGCAAACAAAATATTTTTTTGTACCCCCACAAAATTAGAGGAGATATTTAAGTGGCCTTACTTAGGTGGACCACCCTGTATACTATCAACGTTTATTCATACGAATTATTTCCCTTGGAAATCCGGACACCTATTTCTCCCAATTTTGGTTTCGGACTCCGTGTACATTTACGTGACATCCACTCCACGTGCCTAAAGGTATAGCTACGCCGCGCACCGTCGCGCTATGACATCACTGTTGTCACAAAACCTCGTCCAACCGGCGAAGCTTGCGCAAGTGCGTAAAAATTTTCTGCCGGACGAGAGCAAACTTTGCCGGACGATTATCGCCCTCCTATAGATCGCGATCGCGATTTTATCGTTCCACGACGCGTCGTCGATGCAACAAAACCAATAACCGATGTTATCTCGACGATTCACGGATGTACGTCGTCGCGAACAGATTTCAAAGGTGAAACTTACCGAACGCCACGCTCGGAACGTCGTATGGTGTAACTTATGACTTATGACATTCGGAACGATCCTTGTCGTTCGGACTGTCGCGATAAACAAGACGATTAGAATCGTTCGCGAATCGAGCATGAATAAAACGAACGACGACGCGACGAGAATCTATGGCGAAAACGCGTCTAACTATTCCTCTAATACGAAGAAAACACTTCGAGAACGTTTCGCGGAAAACTTCGATAAAGCACTGATAGATGCCGGCGTGTAGACACTGGCACGCGCGAAATTTTCTTTCGCTTGCACTTTCACTCCATTTTTTCAACGATCAACCGTTCGACTCTTCGTCGGCGTACCGACGCCTCTGGAGCGCCATCGGATATTACCGTAATCAATCTTATCGAACGATTTAATAAGAAGCTAATCATAAATCGGTTGAATTTCTTTACGATGATAAAATGTTCGTTTTTGGAAGGAAAGTCGCGACGAGAGATGTCGAGGATCGTCGTCGTCGATTGGTCAATGGTCGACGAATTAGCCAATCGGAATTCTCGTCGAAAGGGCGCGATTTGGGGTGGATTTGTTCGAAGAATGAGGAAAAGAGAGGTATTTTAAAAACTCACGTCGGACGACACGAGGACGTACGACTCGGTCGCGTATAAATGCATCGAATGCGAACTATCTTGTAACGTGCACTCGCGCGATCGTCGATGTAAGAATGTTCGGCATGTGAACTGATATTTACGTCGGTCGTTCTCTCTCGAGGAGCTTCTCGAACAAGGAATCCTTCTCTTACTTCTCGGAGTTGACGCGATTTCCCTTTCGATAGAGCCCGATTTTCACTCGTCTACGAAGCCAGAGCACTTTGGTGTTGCGGCGAGCTATGCGAGAAACGCCATTTTTGGACGTCACAGGTTTCCGATTCCGAATCGCGTCGTTGTCGACGATCGTCGTTCGAAGTACGTGAGCTCACTGAACCGACATGAAAAATTCCCCTTCTTCGCGCTATGCTAGCAGGCCCGTGCCTTGGACACCTGTGTGAGTAGGGGCCGGTCGGGTTTACATATGAATGGAAGGGGTAAGTGCGTACATGAGAGACGCGTGGTGTCGTGGTGTGTGTGTCTCTCTAGTTCCGCTGATAGGTGGAGCCACAATACAAACAAATGGGGCGGCATCTAGCAGCGCACCGTGGAAACTACTCCACGACCAGTGATCTTCGACAATACATACATGTACTGCTCAAGCTATAGTGTAGTCCGTAACCAACATCTCCCATGCCAAAGTTACGAGTAAGCAGTTGTGCGCAAGCGCTACAGTCAATGGGCGATAGCAGTGGGGAAAGGCGCGAATTGAAATTTTGGACGGTTTGCCGAACTACTCTTTGAGTATATAGAAATGTATATAGAAATGTATATTGAGTATATGTCTATATAGTCAAAGGAACTACTCTTCGACCATTGGTCAAAGCTGCAGTCAGCCTGTCATCGAGATGGAATTTATGCTATAGTTCTCGAATTTGACGCATGCACATTAGCGTCAAGTCTCACTTTTGGTATGAAGATGGTTACGCTTTGCTCAGTGTTGTTCAGTGTATAAAGAGTAGGCTTGACCAGTCCATGTATATATGGTCGAAGCCAGTGATGGACATTCGTGGGATTTTTCGATGAATTCCTTTCTGCGCATGCGTAAACTGACGTCACAGCTACATGTCGTCTGCTACCATGCATGTATCCGAACCGCCAGAGGAGGTGCATTTAAGGGGCCTGTGCAATTTTCCCGCGTTTTTAACGGACAAATTAAGTACAAGAGTGTGAGTGTTCGTGAGTGTAATATTAGGGAAAATTAAAAAAAAGTGGATAATGAACCGCAGCTGTCCACGTCAGGAATCATCGAGGACAAGAAGAGGACATTATATTTTGTTCCTTACTGGGATCCAATGGTACCCTAAATTCTAAGTAAGTGTATACAGCAGTGAGGACTCCAACGCTCGCTCCAATGCGCATGATCAGCAAAAATCCCACGAATGTCCATCACTGTCTACACAACAAACTTGATATCAGCCAATTATTAGTGTACGAATCAACAATTAGACGTTGAATTATGATAATAATGACGTAAAATTACATTTATATGCTGAGAAAAGTAGAGAATTTATGTTTTGAATATTTCATTTTTATAGCGCCATGTAGCGGCGCGATGTTGGAACAATTTCACGACCAACTTTCTTATTATGCAGATCACTTCAAAATGAGATCACATTTTTGTCGTCATTAGTTTGGAACATTTTCAATAATTCTTCATGCTCAATTACTGTCGCAAATTTTTTAATCATGTAATCACTTAGTATACCTTTCATTGGTAAGTAGATGATTTTACCTTTAAACTTATTTGTTGTTTATGTATAAATTTATTTACTTCAGAAGTGAATATGATCGCATTTTGTACTAATCCATCAGGCTTTAATATAGTAGTAATAAGATTTTCTAAAAGAATTACATCATGTACAGCATCGTGGAAATTTTCCTTCATTGCTTAGTACATTTCCATTTAATTTCTCTCTATTTCTCTCTATTTTACATTCCCCTTTAATTTCCTCTACTTCCCAGTACATCCCTTCGTGTCTCGGTACGACTCGCCTTAAAATTCCCTCTTCCCAATTTCCAACATTGTTGAACCTTTGAGCGGCATAAACGATAAGCGAATGAAATATTAGTTGTCATCAACTAGGCGCGAGTATGCCCCTGTTAGATATCAAGTTAACCAGTTTGTAGGCTCGGTTGCTACATCGTTAGCGCAGATGTGCCCCTAGTATGCGGCAATCTATATCAACATTCCTCTTTTCGGTTGCCATCTCCTAGGCACAGGGATGCCACAAATGTTACGTAATAACATAATAAGAAATGTCGGAGCTCAATGATAATTTACGATTTCTATCAAATCGAAGATCATTCCAAAAGTTCATGAAAAATAGTTCTTTATTCCATTTACGACAGAATCGTACGATTGTATAATCGAAAAAGACACTCGAGGGTTACCTCACGGTACGAACTATGATAAATGAAACTTTTGTACATGTCGTTACGTAGGTACATATGTAAATATGGCATGTGATAACGAAGTATGACTAACGAGGGAAAGCACCCAAGGATCTCAGGCTAACTCTCAACTCGTGCTCATTCCGGCACCATTCTTTCACTTGTCCGAACGAAACAGGCCATCTGCTTGTTTTTATACGTTTACATTTTTGCCACAAAGTTTGTCCGCGTTTTAAAAATAAATTCACCAGCGAGAGAAAGCGAACATTCGTTCACGAATCACGATATCTATTAAACTACGAACTGTCTCAAGAATACTCCGAATTAATCGATCGGTTAGTACTTTATCCTAGACTTTCCTAATGGCTTGGTTATCCATAAACAGCCCCCCATTAAAAGTACGAGCATAGTCCATTCCTCGCCTGTGAAGCACAACGATCGATACCCCTTCCTCGTAAATTAAACCTGAAACTAAAACCTATATCTACTTTTTATACACAACGTTTCCGTATAACCGTTAGTCGCGTTTATTTGCATTTCGAAGCGTATTCCTTTCAGGTATCCTATAGTCAAACGAATCACGCCAAGGAAAATCCAAGCACGTCCTCTAGCGAGTAGTCGAACAGCCTTAAATCGTGTTTGTACAAATTCGCCAACTTCCGGAGCTGCTTATACGTTAAAGTAGAATAATATTTCTCTAGTTTTTTCGCAGTCGGCTCGCTGTTGGAGGGCTTAGCCGGAAAGCTGTGAAAACAATTCAATATAAATTATTCATAGGCAAGCTTGCGTACACAAAATTAAAGGATAATATTATAACAGTATCAAACAAGCTATCGTTTGCGTACGTTTCCACTATTTCTTTCTTTAATCATTCTAAAAACTTCCAAATGTTCGATCGATGTATTAGGTTGTCTCAAAAGTTTCTTTCGCTTCATTAATAAATAATACATGCACAATATTTTATGTTTTATGTTACATTACTGAATTGTGGACGATTCATTTTTCTCCATTACTGTTACAACATGAATATCTACGAAATTAGATTGTCTATTTATACAAACACCACCACATAAAATAATTGAGTGCAACTCGCGAAAGAAACTTTCGGGCCAACCTAATATGTATTTTCTTCTAATCGAACATATTTACGATACGAAACAGAAAGAAATAGTCATGCTGTAAATAAACAGTGTCTTGTTCATACCTGATGAATCATCAACGCGTACTCACTTGACCGACTCGACGCCCATCCGTTCCAAAACCTCTGTCGCGTCCTCCACCAAACTTTCGTATTTGCTAACAAGATTGTAATTAACTAGGCAGGGCTGGCACAATTCGTATATCGGGTTCCAGTGCTCGTTTCGTGTTTCGTTGGACGAATCGTCCGTGATGAACTCGACGAACTCCCTAAACGTCACGTCATCGCCTCTCTTCAAGGACTCCTCGGTCGCGTTCCGTCTGCACCTCTGTCAAGAAAATGCGATTAACATTTAATCTTAGAAACACGTAGATCGTTTACAGAGATCCCACGAAATTACATTAAAGTACGAACCTTCCAAATCCTCAACCTGATGTCTATTACAATGTATCTATGTACACGCGTAACCTAAGTCTCCAACCCGATGGACATTGGTCTATACGAACTCTAGTAGCCATCGCGCGTAATCTGTTAGAATAATAATAATAATAATAATAATTTAGACTTTCTTCAGAAGACCAGGTCGAGAACCTAGAAGGTCAGTGATTAATTTCTACAACAGAATTAATTTCTATAAGCAAGTCGACTAGACAAAAGTTACCTAGTCAACGTCTAATCGACGAAACATGTCTACGTTTCTCCTGAACCGATGAAGTGAGACTATTTCTAGTTGCCTACGGAATACACGTGGAAATAGAACGGTACCTTGATAATCTTCTTCCCGAAACGCGTCTGAAAATACTTGGAGCTCTTCTCGTGTTTCGCTTCCAGCTTATTCCTATAGGCCGACAAAAGTCGTTCCAACGGGTGTCTGACGACTATCAGCTTGTCGTAAGTCGCCAGCATTCGTTCGATCTCGGGCAGCGTATAATTGCTCAACCTTTTAAAAGTACCCGGCGAGTGTGCTTGATTGGCTGGTATCTCCAATGGATCGCTGCCTGGCCACTTGCCCGTGGCCACCATCAAGACTCGTTTCCAGTTCGTACAGGCAACCTGGTGAACACATTCAAGTACAGACCTTGTTTTTTTATTTTTAGTTACGGGAGGAAAGTCTGCTGAAGACCTCCTCGATCTTTTGAGAAAGGTGGATCCAATATGGCCGACATGCATATTAAACAATTATTAGATTTTCATGAAACTTGGTATTTATGGCTTATTTGAGCCGAAAACTTTGAATCTGATATCAGAA
>NC_071980.1:10024491-10029396 GCF_026283585.1 Hylaeus volcanicus
TTATGGCTTATTTGAGCCGAAAACTTTGAATCTGATATCAGAATTGCCAGATTCAAAACGTCGGATCCAATATGGCCGACATGTAACTTCGTATTTTTTCTAATATGCAGGATATAACAGATTTAATAGGTTTTGTATACAGAAATCGTAAAGATGAAGAATAGATCAATAGTTGTAGCAAGATATACAATGGACGATCGAATTATTACGAACACGTCGAAACGCCGCGCTCAAATGTCGGTATAAATACATTTCTTTGAAATGCGAAGGCTTTAAAATCATGATAATATGTTGTTGAAAATAGAACGATAGATATCATTATAATTGCGCGTTCATTATACGCGTATCATTACAGTAATGTCTCGTTAGACACACGTCCACGATAAGTGCACAGAAACCGGCCCCACCACTGATGAATATACCCCTTGAGGGGTCTAGGAGTTTGATCGCCGAGTTTCGTATATTCTTTGACGTTACATATTTCGTATATTCTTCAATGAATACACGATGTCCACGTTAATCGCACAAGGTCGCTCCCGAGCATGTGCGCCTAACGAGATATCACTGTATATTTAACCGTTCGCTCATTGTATGCTAACCAAGCAAGCATGCCCATGATAAACCAAGTTCACTCTACCGATACAAAGTCCCTACTTCCTTCTTCATCAAGCTAATCAGTGAAGCAATTTGTAATCTTGAATTATTTAACGATTTCTACATAAAAAGTGTCAATAAATTACGACGTTATTCCAACCTTAGGAACATAGCAGTAGAGTAACTCGTGCTGTTCGTCAACGAGGACGTTTCTAAACGATTCCGGGTCAGAGACTTCGTTCACGGATTCGCCGTCGCCGAGAATCTCCTCGCAATTGTACTGCAGCCTCTCCTGTCGCTCCACCAAAGCCGATCTTGTAAGAGCATTCGGCCCCGTCCAGGAATACAGAAAATTTTCCGTATCGACGGACCCTTTTCTCTCGTCCTTCGTCGAAGTACGTTCTCCCGCCACACTCGCGTTCGCCATCGAACACGTAACGTGCAAGATAAGCAGAACTGCACCCCAAACACGGCATCCTGTCATCGTCCGTCCAGTCCACCCGGGACATCGAATTACTTTCTTGATCGATAGTAGTTGTAGATGATTGGCGCCTGTGAAATCGAGCAGAACTGACTCGAAAAATTGTTACGCATACGGTCCGGGCGCGCAGGTTTACGTATACGTGTATGTACAGTGCCGGGGTTAGCGATATCGGCGCCCTAGGATTATCGTGGAAGGGTTACAATTTTTCAGAAAAAAGGACGAGGTGATTGTAGCAAATGATGAATCTGTAGTTACAGTGTAATAAGTAGACTGCGGATCTTTATGCATTTATAAGAAATTTGAATGTGGAAGAAAGTACAAAATGCAAACACTTTGCAAGAAGTTAAGTTAAGTTCATGTTGAAGGGGTCCTCTCCTTGACGCTTGGCGAGCGAGCAGTGTAATATGGTCCTAACCGAGATATGTATTCATTTATTTAAAGTGCGTGACTTATTATACAAAGTTATTACATAACTGCTTACTCATTACTACCTTATTTCCATTCTTCTTATCATCGTCTTTCATGACTCCTGCATTGTTTTGACCCTTTGCACTCGAGGCCTTTTTTCCTGGTATCTACCAGCAACTCGAGATGCTTTCTTAGCATTCTACAGGGTGTCCCAAAAATATTGTAACACCTTGAAAGAGGTGGTTCGGGAGGTGATTTGAAACAACTTTTTCCTTAGCGAAAATGTTGTCCGAGGCTTCGTTGAGGAGATAGTAACGGAAAACACTGACCAATCAGAGCGCGAGTATGCCGATGGAGCGCTCGCGGTAGCGTATGAGCGCGGCCGCTTAGCGCGTAGCGCATCGAAAGACACGGGCACGCATACATCGAATTATACGGGTACAATATCCAATTATTTTTACATACAAACTTTTATGTAAATCTGCTATATTATTCTAAAATAATGATCCTTATTAATTTTGAAAAAAATTGATATGCAGTAAAATAAATAAATAAAAAAAATATAAACATAAGAAGAATAAATACAACAGAATAAATTTTTTAGTGTAATTTGTAAAACTTTATTTACTAGTTAAAATAAATATTCAAGTCACGGATAACAATAGATAATTCGAAGTATGCGTACTCGTGTATTTCAATGCACGTGTATGTACCTGGATATTTGTGTATTTTGATACCCGGGTATCTGTGTATTTAGATATCCGGATGTCAGCGTATTTCGACACTCGAATACCCGTGCATTAAAAATACCCGTGTTCTTAATCCCTTAATACACGGTACGCGTGTTCCATATACCCGTGTATTTTAATACCCGTTCAAAACCGTGATCTCTAGTTAATACTGTTTGCAGTATCTCTTACTTCTCATCTATCATCTATCTCATCTTCTCACTCTAGCTCGGGTACCTCGGGGTTGCTAAGCCCGTACTGTAGCTACAATCAAACATAGAACATAGCTACAGGCCCTGAGGGCATTACTATTGTCCCAGCCATACTCTTCTGTAGACGGTTTTTTTTCCTCGGACCTCTTCCTCTTTCGCTGTCTTTTTCTACGCTCGACGCTCGACCCGAGCCAAATGTAAACACAGCAAACGCAATGTTTATTTTACTGTATTTCTTTTTACGTAGCGAACACCGTATGGTGGATTTGCGTCTCCCTCTTGCGAAGCTCGAACTAAACTCGAAAGATTCCTCGACGTAATATCGATCGTTACGAAGCTTCGATCGGTTAGTTTCGTTGTAATACGAGCGACCGAGAGAGGTCTTCCAATTAAACGTTATTGATGTTAATTCGCTAGTTGTTGCGTTCGAGATACACCAATTCACGGGTATGTATGAAATTGAAGCATTTGCACTCGAGGCCTTTCTTTCTGGTATCTAGCAGATACTATCTACCAGCAACTCGAGATGTTTCTTAGCGTTCTATTGCCATGAATTCTAACCTATCATTTATATCGACACTTGGAGCACCAATGAAATTAAACCTAAGGAAACATTAGGTATCGTATATTTGCTGCGTGAAAGCTAATGGCGATTGAGAGTCACCTCTCGAGTGTAAAGGGTTAATTGTTCGAACGTCAACGAGCGCATTATCGTTAAAGGGAAGAAGTGGAGCGACTCGGTTTCGTGCTCTGTTCTAATTCTTCGTCCTTTAAAGCCGGTTTTAAACGAGTCGGTTGTCCGAGAGTACACGGTACGTTCGACATCTAGATATCTAGAGCAAGCTTTTTCTTCTATGGACGCGTGACGGACGATGCCTGCTTCCTGGTCGATTCGAAACGAGATCGGGAATATCGATTAATGTTCGAAAGAAAAGTTCGAACGTTTAATTTAGATCGCAGCAACCGTCGATGGTTTTCGAGAGAAATCGATATCGTCGCGACTGTCGCGATAACGACACCAGTTGCGAAACTGATAATTTCGTATTAGAATCGTCGTAAAGTAAACATTCCTCTGACACAGCGCGAACGATATTATGCATACTACGTCTATTATTAGGAAATATAGAATCTGAGAAGAAATTATACAATACAACGTGAAAGTTGCGTGTTGCGATAGCAAGAGGAGGGAGTGACTTTGCAATCCTACCAAATTCTTTATTCTATTTCGTAATTACGTTTGCAACATCCTAGTTGGGCATATTAGAGCAGTGCTTAGCGTATCTGACTACCACGCTGAGAACCTGGGTTCGAATCCTGTTTCGGTCCGCCAGGTTTTTTATGATTAAATTAGAGCTCAATAAAAATATGGAAGTACGGAAAATAAGTATGGAAAAAGTCTAAAGGCGAGAAATAAGGAATAAGGACAGTCTAAATAGCAAATAAGGGTGCGAATAAAGGTCCAGTAGCTCCCCCCAGCTACCACAATAAACTCAACAAACAAATAAATTTACTCGAATAACGATCTTTCTGGCGTAAGCAAAACGCCGTAGATTACGCGTCGACTAATATATCGCATAATCGATCGATAGAATTTACGCGAGACCTTGTCCGCGCGTTAACAAGAGAAACCAGTCAGTAACGCATTATCGCGTCTAAGGCACTCCTCTAAAGAACAGTAAACAATCTCTATTCATCCGTATCAGTTAACTATTACGATTAGATTCACCCACGATTATTTATGGTTTCATTTTCAAACGAAATACTCCACGTAGAGTATAAATATCTATAAATATAAGTTTGAAGCGCAAGCATTGTGCCAAAACGGGTATAAGTAACGTTGAAAATTCAACGCGTGCGCGAACATCACAGCATCCGTACTTTAAACGTTGTCGATAAAATTTAATATTTCGTCGAGCATCGCGATTAGAAATTTATTATTCCACGCGTGCAATCAATTCTCACCTTGAACGTCAATGGAACGCCTATGGATAATCGCGTCTACCCCAAGTAGCAGAATTACCGATACTAGTCGAATCGATGCGAATCGCGATTACGCGGAAATTAGTTGTAGTAGTATTCGGAGTAATATCGGCTTTGATATAATCCATATACAGTCGGTGTAAGAAGTATTCGTATAGCAACCGATTTAAAATAAAATGAAAACTAAATTAATAAGAAAGGAAATACGTAAGAGGTTAACATTAAAAATAATAAACTTTAATTTAAACACAAATTCTACTTTAAAAATATGTAGGAATGTTGATTATTTATTTTTTCCCATAAGATTTATTAATCAAATAAATGTATGGAGTTTTATTATGAATTGGTTCCTGTACGAATATTTATTACACCGACTGTATATAATTTCAACGATTTACTATTATTTTAATATTTAAATATGAATCATGGTACTCTGTTATACTTTTCGTTCTGTGTATCCGATAGTAGTCCGAAATAGTACGCTCGCTATTTTTATTAT
>NC_071980.1:10029406-10097479 GCF_026283585.1 Hylaeus volcanicus
TCCGAAATAGTACGCTCGTTATTTTTATTATGAATTGGTTCCTGTACGAATATTTATTAAACCGACTGTATATAATTTCAACGATTTACTATTATTTTACGCTTTCCGAAATAGTACGCTTGCTATTTTCTATAATTTCGTTTCCATTTTGGCTATTCGATTCGAAGAATGATCACTCACCTGTCGCGAGGAGAACGATGGACCGCAAGTTGTCAAAATGTACGTGGCATGGCCGGCCGTCTCGTGGACCTCCAGGCACGCGTCGTCGAACGCTTCTTCGCCGGTCCCCGAAAATTCATCGAGATCGTTTGAGGTCGAAGTAACGTCTCGAGATAAAAGTGGAGATTCTCGATCCGAAATGGTCCCTCGAGAGAATCGACCTCGTTCGAGGTGGCATCGGATTTGTTCGTTCCGTCGGCTACATTTGGCGACGCGCGAGGTCCGCCACGGAAGAACACTCGAAACACTCGAAACGTCGGACGATTTCAAGGCGAACACGACGATGTAAAACGAGTCGAACGGACGAACGGTGCGCAACAGGTAAGTCGGCTGTTGCCTTGTCCCGAGGACCTTCTGACATAAGACTGGAACGTGGTGGCAGGTTGTGGAAGTGAAAGAAGCTGCGCGCGCCTCCGACACTTCATCTTCGTTTCTTCGCCAGTCGTCGATCTTTTTTCCTCTCCCGTTATCCATCCGCTTTCGAGCCGTCCGCAGAAAATTCGAAGGTCGCGACGAATTCAGGTACAATCGCACCTGATAGTAATCTTATTAATCGGGCTGATACCAAAACGTTCCTTGCGATATCCTGTGCCCTGTATTTATTCAAGTGTTTCGACTATGGAGTTATCGATAGACTCCGGATCTATATGCATTTACATTAATTTGAATATCCAAGAAATGAATCCAAAATGATTGAAAGTAAAGTTCGTGTTATAATATTTGCTGAATAAAATAAATTCCGATTTAGATTCAATTTTTGTAGCCACGTTCGAGAAGATTTTATTTTGCATAAAGATCCGCAGTCTAGGTATTACAATGACCCTTTCTTCTTAATTATACGTTTATCCGTATTGCTCTTAGATAAGGGAACGTCGCCAAGTGCGCATCGAATGTTTTTCTATTTTATACTAACAAAATCACTATAATAGAGAATTCACGGTACGAAACACACGAATACATTTAGATTCAACGACTGCCTGTAGTCGACTAACATTGATGTCTTATAATTCTGTCCTACAGAAGAAACCAAACGTTACAATTCTTGGAAATGCTTCGACGCTTTGTGTTTGTTTACATTGTGATGGAGCTCGCGAATAGTACTCTTTCATCCCATCATCATTTACGCTACGTATACAAGCATATACAGGATGTCCCAAAAGTCGGGGAGGAGCCGGAAATGGGGGATAGCTGAGACGATTCTGAACAACAATTTCCTTTGTAAAAATGTCGGATGGGGCTTCGTTAAGGAGATATTAAGAGAAAACCCCGACCAATCAGAGCGCGCGTAGACCGTTCAAGCGGCCGCGGTAGCGAAGGCTACGCGCTAGGCGGCAGCGTCAATGTCCTTCGATGCACGTCGAGTCACTTGTTCGCGTACAAGCGCGGCCGCCAGCGCGTAACCTTCGCTACCGCGGCCGCTCCAACGGTCTACGCGCGCTCTGATTGGTCGGGGTTTTCTCTTAATATCTCCTTAACGAAGCCCCATCCGACATTTTTGCAAAGGAAATTGTTGTTCAGAATCGTCTCAGCTATCCCCCATTTCCGGCTCCTCCCCGACTTTTGGGACACCCTGTACAGTGATGACTCCCAGATATATTCGGACACTAGTGTATGGTTAGCTTTATGACTTGATATCGTAGTTATTAAAAAAGCAATCGTCTTCGTTACTTTTTCCAATATTAAGTCATTTATTAATGTTATTAAAGACGTATACATTAATCCAAAAATTTACATAAATTACATAATAACAATAAATAAACGAAAGAATATCAGATTTTCGGGTACGATAAAACACGGAGAAGGCATTGTAACGGTGTGGGGATGCATTTCGACTTTTGTCGCTGGCCATTTAGTTTTTATCGATGGCATCATGGTTAAGAATGCTTATTTGAATCTTTTAAGAAGCAATTTAAAACAAAGCGCAGAAAAAATGGGGATTGCCGAAGATTTAAAATTTTACCAGGATAATGATTCTAAACGTAAGTCGCGCATTGTCTAAGAATTTTTATTGTATAATTGGCCCAAAGTCCATCCAAAGTTCATCCACCTCCGCAATCACCAGACCTTAACCCTGTAGAAAACTTATGGGATAAGTTGAACCAACGGATTCGCAAGACACCCATTCGTTCCAAAGAAGAACTTAAAATTAGGCTTCAAGAAGAACGGGCATCCATTTCGACAGGATATTTAAAAAAACTAATCTCTAATATGCCGAATCGATTGAGACATATTGTAAAAGTAAAGGGATTTGCAACAAAATATTAATGTGGAACATACAATGTTTAATTTTAATTAATAAATGTTATTTCTCATAGTGTCCGAATATTTTTGTGACCTGAAAATGCGGTATTCTTTCGTTTGTTTATTGTTATTATGTAATTTATGTAAATTTTTGGATTAATGCATATATCTTTAATAATGTTAATAAATGATTTATTATTGGAAAAAGTAACGAAGACGATTGCTTTTTTAATAACTACGATATTAAGCCAGAACGCTAACCATACACTGGTGTCCGAATGTTTCTGGGAGTCACTGTACATTTTTTTTTTTTTTTTTTTTTTTTAAATAAATGGGGTGTCGCATAATTATGTCCATCAGTGTATCTCGACGCCTTTCGTCGAACCTTTCGATCAGAATTCGACTCGAATTATTCGAGCCATAGAATTCATTTAACGCGTTGATCTCTAGCTACGAGATAACGTGTAATATTTCTGTGCAGCTACGACGAAACTCGTACTATATCCACGCATATGCAAATAGATAGCGTCAGGAGCAGATAAAAATCAAGGTTGACTCGCCCGAAAATGTTATAAACAGAAAATACGATAATATCATCATTAATGGGTTAGTCGCAGTCAGGAAAATGGAAACGGACAGCTTCTTGTGTGTGTGTGTTTTTTAAGCTGTTAAATAATAATTTTAATTAATGAAATGTAAATATATTACAAAGTATGTCTTGAAGAACTATAAAAGAATTTTTGTTTTAAAAAAAGGTTGATTCATTTCGTCGTAACAGGCGATGGCGTGGGTGGCCAGTTGGTTTGCGGTGAGCAAGATTTCTTCAAACTGGTGCACCTGAAAACAAAACTAAAGGTACATTTAGAAAATATATTAGACTAACGGGTCTCTGATCGAAGGATTATCTATTTTCTCGTATACTTTTCTTTTTATCCTGTATTGAATCGCTTAATTTTAGTGAAAAAATTGAAAATCAACTTCAAATGTACGCCATCTTGTTTTAAATTAATTTTTACCAAAATCCTTCGTTCAGGGGGGCCCGCTAGACTAATCTATTTTCGAAATCTACCTTTGTTTTTGTTTTCCGGTAAACCAGTGCAGAGAAATCTTGCTCACCGCAAACCTGTGCTTTTAAATCATCGTCTACGTCATCGCTCTTATGACGATACAAATTAAACGTTTCTTAAAACAAACAAATGTTTTTTAGTTCTTTAAATCATGCTTTACAATATACTTAATTGTTACTTATGCAAATTATTATTTAGTAACTAAAAAACAAGGAACTTCCCGATTTCCGATTACAGCGCCATCTATCGCGAATGAAAAAAATGTTTGAAACTAGTGTTTTGAAAAGGTCTCATAGCCAGCGTTCACAATGCATGATAAAAAATGAGGTGTCCGTTCAAAAAATCATGTTGACCTTGACGTGACTTTGACCGGTCCTTTGAAGGTCAAACGGACACGATCGTTCAATAGAATTTTTGAAACCCTAAAACATTTCTCTAAACCATTTTTCTCACAAATGTTCCATTTTGGAAATATTTGACTGTTTCCATACTTTTGGAGCACCCTGTATGTGTATATACATGTGTTATACAAATGTAATAATAGTAATATATATGTATATATATTATTTCCGTTTAGTTATTCGCTCATAAATTTATATTCTCCCATCTAGATTGCGTTATGGAGTTAAGTTTTCTTAAAAAAAAAACAAAAAACTAAAAAACTACTGGACCGAATTGGAACAAAATCTAATCAACTCTAAGTTAGATTGATACACATCGATTGCATCATCGATCGTTTTGATCTCGCTAGTAGTTTTTTTAGAAAACGTTAATGAAAAATTTGTTTACATACGTACGTACATACGCACACACACACACGAACAATTTGTTAAAAATAGGCTAAAATTACTCCAATGACCTTGAAACATGGAGATCCGCTAAAAAATCGATTCTTCATTTTAGAGGCAAATACAATAACTTCCCTATAAATCGGAAAAGTTGAAAAACACAAAGGAATGTCGTTTTTCCTCTTCCTGACTGCGACTAACCCCTTAAAGGGGTTGTAGCATCTAGATAATCTATATAATTTTGTTTTATGTAAAAATATTCATAAATGAATGAACAGCAGCTGTTTGAAGTTGACTTCTCGAAAATGCGCCGTGCAACGCACAGATCACTCTAATTATTTGAAATCAAAAATCCACCAATTTCTCGTTAAAATATAGTAACGCGCTTTGCATCAACCTAGATTAAAAAAAAAAAAAAAAAAAACATTTTAAATTTAAAATTTCACGCCACGTTAAAAGAATCTTGTCAATAAAAAAAATGATTAAAACATTGTTTATTTCAATTTTTATAAAAACCTTCAGGTTGATGCAAAGGAGAATAGTTTGGGGAATATTTTGTGCCAAGTTTCATAGCAATCGGCTGAGAAATCTCTAAGCTACATTGCACGGCACGCGAAATTTGGTGTTTTGAGAAAAATGCGTTTAATGTTTCAGGATCTAAAAATAGTCCTTCGTGTACCGTTTGGAGCGCATCACTTTGATGACTCTGTAGGTACACTTAGACTTCGAAGTTTTACCTGAAATGGTCGGAGCACAGTCTCCAGATGGTAAACTAATTTTCTAAACAAACAAAAAAAAGGTCAAAATTTTGAATTTTACTTGACCCTCCCCCCTTAATACAAAAATTCACCGAGGACAACTTGGACGATTTTGTGCTTAAATATTTTAATAAATCCATGCACGCGCGCGACTGGTCAATGATGCGTTCCAAGCCAATGACGAAACCCCGCGCGCTTAATTAGCGAAGGACCGTCGACGCAAAAAGTTCGTCTGTTTATGCGCACGCTTCCCACCTGTGCAAGAGCCATCTTATCTTAACGCTGTCACCGGATGGCTCCCGTGATATTCAGAGAAAGTGTCTTACCTTCGATTTCCATTCGCGGCGTTCACTTGCCGCGGTAGCTTTCGTCTTTAGTCTCGCTTTAGCCTTCGTTGGCTGCTCGTCCACCGAAAACAGCAGTCCGTCGCGGAAATACTGGACGATCGAATTAGCGTCAAATGGTCGGAATTAGGGTGGCGAAGGTGAAACGAGCCCTAAGCGTTTCCTGTCAAGATCCAACGGAACTTTGAACGACAGATGACCACGGTATCGCGTTCGCAACGTGACACGATACGAAAGCTTTCCAAGCGCTTAGGTAACGTCGCAACTTTCACTCATTGCATTTCGACGGAAAAATATCTTTCGATACGCGAAATAATTCGACATATAATACGTGTACAGATATTCGACGGTGATAATTACACGCGCGATAACAGCGTCGGATTAGTTCGCGATAACAGCGTCGGATTAGTTCGCGATTAATTTTGTAATAACCGCTCGCAATGATCACGCATGTAAGAAATCGCGAATCGGTTCTTTCTTCTGAAATTGTAATCTTTCGGAGCAACGTGATCGTGTCCGAGTATTCGGTAGGTACAATTATCGATTAATCATCGATCCATCGATCGCGACATTTTTACGTTCGCCTATATCTTCGGTCGTAAATTTTTCGAATGAAATCGGTTAATATTAGTTCGTGCTGACTCGCTACTACTAGCGCCACATTTCAGAAGAATCCTTTCGGTTTTACAGGATGTACAATAATACGTGCTTAAAGCGTCACGCGTTCAAAGTTGTTTTACGAGTTTCGAAATTTCCTGCTTCGGCCGTTGGGTGGACGAATATTCACAATCATTGTCATAAATTCGTCACCGCATTAATTGTTATGCTAAAGATAAGGATGTGATTATCACACGGGGAAAAATACCCGGACGATACAACATTTACTGACCGCGGTAAACGACGTGTTGTTATGCGCGTTTGTAACTCAAAAACGTACGAATTCTAACTGCAATACTTTCTAACTATTTTGATCCCTGGTTCTTAATTGTTCCTACTAATAAACATGGGTTTATTAGTTAAAGCATATTACCAGTTGACGTTAGTCCAGTTAGATTCGTGGCAATTGAGAGGCGGGCGCAAACTCTACCGAAGTTTGTTATAATCGCATTTTTACGTTTGCTTGTTAGATATTCCTAAAACGAAAGAGGGAACATGCAACGCACGAATAAGCGAAACTTATTTTACACGATGCACAGTGCGGAATAACTGGACAAAATTCAATATTAGTATATATCACAATGTGAGGCACATTTCTATCGTAGAAAATGTGTGTCAGCGTGGAAGTTGTTATAAATAATCATGTATCAATCATCTGTATCCATAATACAATCTTTATCTTTGAATAAGCACACAGACAAAACGGCAAAAAATATCCTGAGTTCTCAACATATTTGGATACATTATTTGTTATATTTTAAGAAACTTACGAGTTTTCTTATAAATACTTGGATCGTTTGGTTTTACATAATTTTTAATAAGGGACCGTACTGTTGGTGTAGGGTCGCAATTGGAAGTTAAAAATTTTGATTTAATTCATTTATGGATTTCTATAAAAATTATTTCTCACATCCTCGGCCAAAGCGGAGCATATTTTGTTAAATAACATATGGGTGCAACTTCCATTATTTATGAGAAAAAAATTCCTAAAGAATTCGAAATATGGACTACTAAAGCGACAATTTTACAATATTACATCATTTTCCTGTATGATAATCATAAACTCATACGTACCGTTGGATTCAGAATAAAAAGAACGCTTTTACTGATCCAGAAATAAATCATAATTTTCAAAAATTTCGAGGGGCGGGGGGGGGGTAATTTAAAAAAAAATTTGCTTTTTTTTTGTTGTAAATTTCTTGGTATTGGTTTATAGGCCTCTAAAAACAGTGTAATGTTTATTTGAACATTCTTTTTGAAATCTCTAATCTCTAATTAGAAGGATTAATTTCTCCCTCAAAATGCAAAAGTCGCACGTACTGAAGATGATGTAATTCATAAGAAGGTCCCACAAACGAGTATACAAAGTTTCATCAAAATCGGGATTTGTTAATTTTTTGTTAAATTTCTTAATTTCGTTGTGAATTTATTAATGTTTATGGTTAATTTTAATTTTTTTTTGTGAATAAATAGCAATACATTTACATTAGTAATGAAATTTTGATTTTTGTCCACAATTTTGCTATTTGTCCGCACTGTGCGATGGCTCGTTGCATTAGGTGTCCTTGTTCGCAACGGTAATCACTGTTTACGTAGACAGTGCCGTAACAACGGCGCGACGAAACAGGCGCAGCTGTGTTCGGCGCGCGAAACGAAGGATATCGACTCGGTTGAGAGTTGCACGTGGTTTTTATTTTGCTTGATGTTAGACACATTGGACGTTGGGAAAAGTATTGTAAAGTATATATCTCAGAAAAAGGGCCTCATTCGGTTTTGAGGACGACAAAAGGATAGAGCTTGCCAGAATTAAAACAGTCTTTCGTAATAATCGTAAATGCACTGAAACCATCCCCACCACTGGTGGGTATACCCCTTGGGGGGTCCAGGAGTTCGAGTAGTGTTTACATGATCGTATATTCTCTTTTTGCCGACGAGCTTCGAACGTAGAGAAAGACAGTGAATAAAGAAGAGGAGAGAGCGAAAACACCGAGGCACGTCGGTGAAATAACGTAATGCAACGATGAAACTTTCTTATTATTAACTTTTTTGTTGTGAAACTTTCACCATCATATTCCTGATATATTTCTGGTTAAAATGAGACCAAACACGACGTAACTCGCAACATATTTACTTGTAACAACTTATCATGTATCATATATCGTAGAACACTAACTAAAAAAAAAAAAAATATGCATGGTAAATATCGTCCGAATTGTATCGTGTTCGGTCTCATTTTAATCAGAAAAATAACAGGAATACGATGGTAAAAGTTCTACAACGAAAATGTTTCACCGACGTACGCTGGTGTTTTCGCTCCGTCTTCTTCCGTCATTCGCTGTCCTCCTTTACGTTCGAAGCTTATCGGTAAACATCAGATAACGTACGAAGTCTAGTTCAGTCCGAAGTTTATGCATTTATTATATTATTTTAACGTATACCTATGTTTCATATTTCTTTTATTCTGTCGTCATTGAATACGAATAGAAAATTTGTTCTTATTTGGATCGTACATTATTCATACAAATATCTTGACGAATAGATTATTGTATATACAGGGAACTCATTTAAAATTAAAAAAAATTTCCTCGTATAAATATAGTCCTCGTTACGGGACTGTACATAGATAACGATTGTTTATCAACAAACACGAGCGATATATAAGCATGTGTAAAAAGGAAACAATTCTTTCGCGAGTTGTTCCGAAACCCGAATGCAATTGAGTCGCGTATATGTTTCAGAAAAATGATGTTACAACTTGCGTTCTGGCTACTGATCGGTTTGCTCGTGGCTTGGCTTCTCCTGAACAACGTCGGAAGCGTCGTTAGAGCATTCTGGGAATTTCTCGTGCCGTTAATCAACACGAAACCGATCGATCTGCGCAAGAAGTTCGGAGAATGGGCAGGTGAGCGAGCGTCGACGCATTCGAGGGAATTTCGCGGTTTTCTTTGACATTTTTTATTGAAATTTTAGTGGTGACGGGATCCACCGACGGGATCGGTAAAGCTTACGCGAAGGAGCTGGCCGCCAGAAATTTAAACCTAGTGCTGATCAGCCGAACCAAGGAGAAGTTGGAGAAGACCAGGGAAGAGATTTTACAGGAGAATCCGAACATCGAAGTGAAGATCATCGTGACAGACTTTAGCGAAGGGAGAAAGGTGTACGGAAAGCTCGAAGAAGAACTAAAAGACGTACCTATCGGTATTTTAGGTAAATAATCGAATACGGTTACTGACATTCTTACAGGGTGTACCAAAAATGTTGGAGGTCCCCGAAAGGGGTGGTTCGGGTGATTTGGAACAACTTTTTCCTTAGCGAAAATGTTGTCTGAGACTTCGTTGAGGAGATATTAACGGAAAACGTCGAGCAATCAGAGCGTCCGTCTGTGGAGCGCCCGCGGTAGTCTATGCACCGTGAGCGCTCCACCGCGGTAGTCTACGCACCGCGAGCGCTCCACTACGGTAGTCTACGCACCACGAGCTCTCCACCGTGGTAGCCTACGCACCGCGAGCGCTCCACCACGGTAGCCTACGCACCGCGAGCGCTCCACCACGGTAGTCTACGCACCACGAGCTCTCCACCGTGGTAGCCTACGCACCACGAGCGCTCCACCGTGGTAGCCTACGCACCGCGAGCGCTCCACCGCGATAGTCTACGCACCACGAGCGCTCTACCGTGGTAGTCTACGCACCACGAGCGCTCTACCGTGGTAGCCTACGCATCACGAACGCTCCACCGTGGTAGCCTACGCACCGCGAGCGCTCAACCGCGGTAGCCTACGCACCATGAGCGCTCCACCATCACACTCGCGCTCCGATTGGTCGCCATTAATTTACGCACGGTCATTTTCCAGTGAACAATGTCGGTACCCAGTACAGCTACCCCATGTACCTCGGCGAAGTTCCCGAGACCGAACTGTGGAACATCATTAACGTGAACGTAGGAGCGACCACGTTAATGACACGATTAGTCATCAAGCAAATGCAAGAACGCGGAAAAGGCGCGATCGTGAACGTGTCTTCCGGTTCGGAACTGCAGCCATTGCCATTGATGACTGTGTACGCCGCGTCGAAGGTGTACATCAACAGCTTTTCCGAGGCGCTCAGAGTCGAGTACTCTCGATTCGGGATAACTGTACAGCACTTGACGCCATTCTTCGTCAATACGAACATGAACGCGTTCAGCGATAGACTGCAGGTGAAGTGGCCGTGACACGCGACGAATAGATTATTAAACGAATTATTGTAATATATTGTCGTTGCAGGTGTCCAGCGTTTTGGTACCGAGCGCAACAACGTACGCTAAAAACGCAATCACCACGCTTGGAAAGGTAGACACTACTGCTGGCTACTGGGCCCACGGGATCCAAAAGATTTTTACTCTACTTCCACCGAGGCAGCTCAGAATTAAACTTGGCATGTTACTATCTCGGAGTTTCAGGCTGGAGTACTTCAAGAAACAAGCATAGATCCTCGTCTACCTTTATCGTTTCATTTAGATCTCCATATACTAATTCACAAACCAAAACGCGCAACAAATGTACTAATTTTCTTATTAAAGTTTGATCCTGACACGTCGTCGATCGTGAACAGCGAACGATTAGATTTTAAGAATGCAAACTCCTTTGCGAATGCATTTGAAACTGTACGACTACGATAGGTTTTCTAAACAAATAAAGAACATTGTTTTCCTTTGTTTAAATATTTATATCAAACTAGCAGCTCCCGTGATTTTCGTAGAACGAATAGTCGTCATTCGTTCATTCATTTATTTAAAGTGCCTAACTTATTATACAAAGTTATTGCACTAGTGCTTACTTATTACTACCTCATTTCCATTTTTCTTATCATCGTCTTACATGACTCCTGCATTCTTTTAATACTGTTTGCAGTATATCTTACTTCTCATCTCTAGCTTGGGTACCTCGGGGTTGCTAAGCCCGTACTGTAGCTTCAAAAAACACCGCTACAGCCCCTGAGGGCTAATATCGAATGATACTCCTCGAACATTTTCATTCAGATACATGTGTTACATGCAATATTCCTTTAACTGTACCATAAATTTCTCTTGAATAAAAGTGGGCCATAGATCGCGTATTTCAACTTTCACGGTGCCTGCGCAGAAAATCCACGAAAACGGCTCGAGCCGAGCACACTTGCGTACGCATTCGCGGATCACGTGATCGAAGCGGTCAAATTCTCGGGGAGGCGCTCATTCCTCACTCATGCTTCGCAAGAGAAAGACGTTCGAATTTTCTGTACGCTTTACACCGTGGGCAAGATGAGTCAGTAGTTACACGAGCGGCTTGCACACGCAAGTGTGCCTACACAACAAATTACCATGGAGTAAGTAATATTCGTTAAGGGCTCGTCCGGATCCTCCTCCAAACGTCCAAGCGATCGCATGGTGTCGAGTCTGCCATTTTGTGAATCATCCTTCCCGTGACCAAGCATTAACATCGCAATGACGCTCTCACCCTACGATACAATCCTTAACTTTGCATATCGCGATATCAAGATTGTATATCACTTGAGAAAATTCAGATTTAGGCGTTTTAATTCTTCGCGGTATAGCTGAAAAATTTCACCAAATTTGACTGTTTGGTGTTGCGTCATAGGACGTTGTTTGTCGTATTTTACAACATCGTTACATTTACAAGTTGTTTTTAAGTTACATAATGCGATCGACAAGATTCTATGATTTATTTATTTATCTAGTTCATGATCTTGTATATGTAAATTATTCTTTCCTTCGAAAACTCTCCTCTATACCCCAATTTTTGTAACTGGCATTTAAATGAAAAATTAGACTAGTACTCGCTTGAATTATAACTGATATTTGTATTTAACATTTTCAGAGCCAATATGGCGCTCACTTCGAGCTACGTCGTACCAAACGACACAAATTTCTTTTCATCATTTCTTAATACCACTCGGTTGGAACCGTATCGACAATGCCAGCGAGTCAAGACCAGGAGATGTGGACGTGGAAATTCGAGCCAGTGTCCCCTAAGGGGACATTGTCAGATGTAGAAGAAGACTGGCTTTTATTCGATGATAAGCCTGTTGTAGAGCCTGCTAAGAATGCTGTTGAACCTATCACGTATGAAAATAATCCCACCCGTGCACAAGTTGCCACCAAACTGTTAGAAGAATTAGACGAATGGATTAAAGAAGGTAAGCCTTTGCGTGGCTATTGTAACAATCTTATTAATAGCATTGATTGGGAATAAGAAGATTCTGAACCAAAGTAGAAATATACAGAGAGATATACATCTTTATACATGTTTTTATTATTACTATGCATTGAATCTAATTTTTGTTTGAATTTAGCTTGCAGTCCAAACTAATACATTTCAAGTTCAATTAAGGAAGAAAATCAAGTTGTGTCACAATGTTTATATAACTATAAAAGACAAAGTTAATTGAGCATTTTTAAATGCTAAGATAGTACTCGCAAAACCAATGTATAGTATAGCATGTGTATAGCATGTATTTTACAACAACAACAAAAAATATATATATACAGACATATATATTAATTAACAAGTAAATAAACTCGTCCGAGGATAGTCCAAATTTTGTTGTTCGGATTGTCTAGAGAGTTAGGAGAATAAATACGACTAGTTGCGAGACTATCGTAACACGCGGCGTATGAAACGAATATTAGATAAATACCGTGATGTTGATATATCTTTGATTATCAGACTGTGCCTAAGAGTAGGCGAACGTTTACAGAGCACGTTCGTTCTTATGCATGCATCTATTAATTCTGCGTTCCCAAGTTTTCAGAACATTGCGTACGCAAAGGACAGAAACTAAACGTTACCATTTTGTCCCGACTGCATTCTCGATATTCCTATCGCATTCGTTCTTTCTCGCTTCCTCCAGCGCGCGGCTCATTTTTCTTTTTTTTTCTGGAAAAAGAGAGTGGGACAAACTGGTTAACCTCTATATAAACGGCTTTGGTTGAAGGCCGATAGGGGAATGACGTGTGTTTAATAGCGTCGGAGTGGGGGCGGCTAAGGGGAAAGTCCAAAGATAAGCAGGAGTGGTCTCCCAGTATTGCAAACTGATCGTACGATTCCGTCGATTAGTCTTCGTTACAAGTCGTCTTTCCAACGATACTTAATCGTTTGCCGGGTTTAATGCACTTTGTTATTGTTTTAAATCAACGAATATTTCCATCGGGCCCGTTGCTGCGCCAGTGAGATTATTGCGCCTCTTTTCGGCGAGGAAATCAGCCGCATTCCTGACTTATGTATGAATCGACAAACCGCGTTAGTGATCTTAACGACAGAAAACCAAATGTCGGATGATTCTATGGTGAATCGTATGCTGTACCATATTGTTGTTCTCGGCCAGCTAGAGATATCGTTCGGTTAAAGAAAGTTCGATTGATATCGTTCGCGACAGAATTTTTGGTAACATACGTTAGTGCGTTCGCACGTGTTCGTAGGATATATATCTCCAGCGAACGCTACGGACCGTAAAGACTGCGACACTTTCTGGGAATATAAGATCTGAGATTGTTCTTGGACGATTGAGACTGCCGCGAACGGGTGATCTTTAATTGATCGCGTTGGATGACGATCGATAAAAAGTGATTGGTGAAGTGCGTAATATATCGACGAACGTTTAACTTGAATCGACTGGGCGAGACAAAATTCGAGTATAGACCGGTACTTTAACGATACTGGCATCTTTAAAAGTGACCCAAGGAAAAGACGCCTCTCGATGCCCGAGCGTGCTAATGTTGTATGATAGCATGCAGTTCGCATATCGCTACACGTGGAACCGAGAAATCATTGTAAATTCCCAAAAACTGGTAAAAAGACGTTGAATTCGGACTTCTCGCGTCCCTGTAGGTGGACTTGGTTGCTTCGCACAAACAAACAAAAATTACACCGTGTTACCGTGCATCAAGAACAATTTTTCAATCTATATTCTCCCCTACTCCTTTTCTTTCTTAATAAGGGTTCACGCGAAAACACTCGCACGTGATAATGGCTGCTACATGCTTTAGTGGTACGTTTCCTTTCTCTTACTTGATTTCCTCTCTCTTTCCAACGCTCGTTTCGATAGAAAAATATCTTTATTACGCGTATCAACGCACTGTTGCCACATTGTCTGCATTATCGTGCAGCAGAATTGGATCGAATCGTCTCTCTCTTTCTCTCGAGTCCCGTTGCTATCGAATTATTTTGTCAAATTTCGCGCGAATAATAGTACGCAAGTACTGCGAGACGCACGATCGTGTATCGTCTACCATTTTCGATATTGTATTTATAACGAATTTTTAATGAAAGAAATATATGTTCGTTTGATAAATAATATTGTTTGTCGAAACTGAACTCGTGACTCGAGGCAATCAGAATATATACTGAAAAAATCACCCTAAAAAAGTCGATGTAAAAGTTGACCATAATTCGCACAACTGAAATAAGAAATAAGAAATTAAACTCAGTAGATTGAATTATTTTTAGAACATATTATAACAATTAATTTTGTTCAAGGATAATGTTTACCTTGTACGAATTTTTATAATTTCGAGGAAAAAAAAAATCTTATCTAACCTCGTGCCCTCTGTATTTGAATGAAGATAACACGTATACTTCGATTAAAGTCTGATCAAAGTTGCACAAATAAGTAGGTTAGGGGTAGTTTGGAAAACTTCAAGTTTTATTCGTAGTAACATATATATGTATCAACGAATAACATTTCATTTTCAGTTTACAAATGTGGATATATCGATCTATAAGAAAAAAAATTGACATGAGAACTTATAGATTCGAAAACTTCCTGTTTACATTTTTGCTGAAAAGTTTCCTTGTTCTCGATTCGGTAAACATCCTGCAACAACCTTCAGTACAAATTAAAACTGATTTTTAAAATTTGTATTACCAAATAAAAAAAGAAACATTTTTTATTTCGAAATAAATTTGAATGTCTTTAAGATCGAATTGTGCTCGAAATAATATATCGTGTCAGTATTGGTTGCAGTAAATGCATTGGTAGCTAAAGAAATTGCAAATCAAGAACTTGTTTTTCTAGTTGATCTAGTAACGTCCATGAAATTATACATATATACATGTATCAATGCACCACTCCTACTTATTGTTCATGCAAGACAAGTAAAAGTACTGTTAACTGCTAAATGTATATTGACAAAATAGACGAAATAATTTAATTATTGGATTTAGAATTTAAATGTATAATATTTAGTTATGAAACCTATCATTTCGGAATGCTCTTAATATTTTTACTATAATAACATTCTGTAAGATAATTAAAAATATGTTTGTTAATAGATATGAATATATCTGATTATCAGAATCAGATATAAAGATACGGATGTTTGTTTGATATCAAATTTGTATGCATAAAGTCAAACAGGATCCAAAGATTAATTTTGTCTATGTTTCAGCTTCATAAAGGTAAACAAAAATTTCTATTTACATCGCAAATAATTTTTCTTATTTTACAGAGCCTTTCTCGGATTGGCTAGAGGAAAAAATTGAACTTCCCATTTTTGAGGAATTACCAGTCCCCGAGAATGTACATCTTAAACCACCATCGTATAACGAAGTCACGAAGATTCCTCAACAAGATCATACCCAAACACTGTTACAAGAATTCGAAACTGTTCTTGGAGATGTGGAAGCTTGCCATCAAATAGTCCCTTCATCGAGTTCCACACTTACGCCTCCTCAATCACCTCCACCACATAAATCGTTAAGCGTAGATACCCAATTACTCGTTACATTGCAACCAGTACCGCCATTATATTCTGATCACCAATCTACCTATGGTGTGGTAGTTTTCGACGAAAAATCATATGTCAACGAAGTACCTGTTCAATGGAACTCAAAGAATATATCATTGGATCCATTAAACACAGATGTTGCGCACGACTTAGCTGTGGTGGACGAGTATGTACGTTTACACACGGAAGATATTCCACCATCTAGCCCATGTACCAGCTCTGGTGGTAGTTACACGTCATCTGAAGATTCCGTGGATGATCCAGATTGGATTTTGGAATCTGGAAGGAAATGTGCATCGGCTAGAAATCGCCAGAAGCCTTACTCCCGCCCATCTGTCGAGGACAAGAAAGTACGGAAAAAGGAACAAAACAAAAACGCGGCAACACGTTACAGGCAGAAAAAAAAACAAGAAATAAAAGAGATACTGGGCGAAGAACGTGAGCTCGCTGATCATAACGAAAAATTAAAAGATCAAGTGAAAGATTTGCAGCGAGAAATTGGATACTTAAAGGGCTTGATGAGAGACTTATTTAGAGCCAAGGGTCTGATCAAATAAATAATCCATATATCAAACGATATTATGTTTAATCGCGTTTATTAAATTTATTAACTATATTTTTCCACACTAACTATTTTACAATGGTACTAATAATGTATTGTAGTACATAGACTTAAGATATTGATTGTTACTCTCTTCTTCTTTTATTTTTTTTATTTTTTAACTAGCCACGTATTTAAACGTAAATCTAAATTCTATCACAGCTTCTTAGTAGGACTACAGAACTGTCATCATGTAATCCATTAAATATGCACCATCTCCGGATCGAAGATTCGTTAAGATTAGTAAAGGAAATGCATTAAATAACGAGAGAATTTGTGAAGTATACAGCCCTATGAAACTCTACCGAGTGGAAACTTGCTGTTACCGAGAATTCTGCGAGTAATCTAATGCATCTTAATGATATAAATATTTTCATTCCAACCAGTTCTAACCCAAATAAGTTATGAGTTTTCTTACAAGAAATATTGTATTAGAAAAATAATAAATGGTTATTGTGTAATAAACATCGGCAATATTGTGTCGAAACTATTTCTGTCTTTTGATTATTTCAAACTATTGACCAAAACCGTCTCCTTTCATACGAATAATCTAAAAAAATATGGAAATATATATATCAAATATAACTGATTTCAAAAATGAAAAATAAAAATCACTCATGTCGTTAATATAATTCCCATAGCTGAAATGATAAAATACAAATTGATGAAAATTGAATTTTCTAGAGTTGTTGCTCTTCTATTGTTTTTCAAAAAAGTCAAAATTATATTACTTAATATTTACTGGAAATATTTTATATCAAATAAAGCAGAATCGAATTTTTATAATGTATATCTTAAATAGTTTTGTTTATGCACACTGCATGTGTATCCAGTAAATTAAGGCAAAATAAAGTAGTATTTACTACGAAAATTAAATCAACTGTACAAATATATTATTAATAAATATAATGTTAGATCAAGCTTACAAAGCTTATCAAAGTTATATAACATTATATTATTGAAAGATTTTCATAGAAATCATAAGAATAACGTAAAATTTATATGCACTGCAGTTTTATGTGAATTCTAATTATTTCGCATACGTGTTTTTCGAATTGCTCAAAGATAAAATCAATTTAATTAGTTAGAATTACGAATAGTTTCTAAACGAGCATTGACATAATTATAATATGGGAAAATCATACCAAAGTAGGATGTCTGTAACATTAATAACTTATTGATCATTCTATTATTAATTCAATAACGTACAACTAGATAATAGCAAATGAATTGCTACATTTATCTTCTATTATAACTTGTAATCAATTACATTTTTATTTCATATGATATACGAGTTGAAATGACTCCCGTGCATAGTTGCATCAACAGATACAAATATTTACATGTACATGTATGTGTAATCTAAGGACGAAGTTGCATGTATATATAGACATATGTGTGTACATATATATATATACAGAAACCAGTGCCTTTATTTACAACCAATTATAATCGATAAGATAGATTAACAGATGCTTAATAAAGACTTGCATGTTTCATGTAATTTAAATAATTTCTCGTCCACTAATGTACTGTAAAGGACGACCATATATCTCGATTAATTTACCTATGGATATATTAATTTATAAACTATTCACATGTGTGTATACGTACGTATACACATATAAAACGAAAAATATCTTTTACCATCGCGATAATAATGTAAATTTATGAATTTTTTTTCCTCAAATAGAAAGAAATGCTTTGCCAAGTATAGCATGTAACTGTTATTAGAAATTGAGTGGTCTGTCATATATGTTATAATTATCTAACTTTATTCGTTATAACATGGTGCTCTTACTATTCGTGGCCTAAACTATTATGAAGTCGAAGAATTGAATTTCGATAGCGTTACACCATATACAGAGCAATGTTCTTTTAACCCTTTGAGAGTGCGTATATTCCAGACAACGTACTTCTACCATTTTTGGACACGCGTCAGGAATTTCTCGTAGCAAATCGATGAAAGGTAGTACTTGCGTGTAACAGTTTATTAAACTTGAATTAAATTTACACATCGAATAAAGTTAGCTTTAAACCGTTTCTCTTTCAAAATCGACCCATTCCGTTCAAGACTCGTATTTCAAAACGTTCTTCCGCAAAGGGTTAAACTAAGAAATCGTTTTTGTAACAAGTATATTGTTAATAATATTAAGTATATTAAATACGTATTAATAATGGAATTTACAGATATTCTAAATTTGAAATTTTTCACAAATATGGTAGAACTTACGTACCACTTAATTATATATATATATATGTATCTATAATAATGTACATGTAATATACATGTAGTTAATTCTGCAATATAAACAGAGGAGCACTCGAAAAATAATACGTTACGAAGAAGTTATGCGATGTACCCGATAGTTAGCAAATTTACCAATAATGAAATACCTTAATTATGCTGAATTCAAACAGACGTGCATATAGATATACATTGTTCATTTATTAATTTATGCTTATTTATACTCACAAAAACTTTACTTTAGATTGACGACAACCAACGAATATTAAAAGTACACGAGTATGATGTGTCGAGTATTGTTAAAGATTTTACAAATGTATGGGAAGCAATTCACGTATCTATAAAAAAGAGCTGATATAATTCTGAATATGGCAGTACATCCGATGTAAACGTAATTTTCTGGAATGTTATGAACAAAATTCATGAGTATTTATGATGTGGTGTATTAAACTCGTTTAAATGTAAATATTATTAATAGTATCGGTAAAAAAAAGACATTACTACGTCTCAAAATCTAAACTTATAACTGTCAAGATGCAGTTAAGTATTAAGTAGCTTTCTGTAAACGTTTTAAGTTTTTTTACTTAAAAATAATCACACTAGAAATATGTACAAATACGTGGAGATATTTTATTGTAAACTCAAAGACTTGAAACTAACTTGTCGATAATCAAAATATCTTTTGATTATAAATAAAATCCTAACGTAGTGTAAAATAGAATGTAATCCCTTTATCACGAGGATTTTATACGTGTGATTCACAGATGTTTTATCTTTCACATCCCCTATAATATAGGTGGTGCGATGCTCTAGATACAATGTATATCTATATAAGTCACCAGTGGCATTCACATACTGAATAATGTAATTTAACTGTTCATCGTACTAAAGAGAAATTGGAGGAATATTGAAAACCTTTTAACGTTCCTATGTCGTAGTATCACCTTCCTCTTGTTCAAGTCTAGATGAACCACATACACGACATTTACAGCAAACGATACAAGGTGCAGCCAATAAAAGTAACGGTGATGCAACAAGCAAGAGTAACCCAAATCCAGCAAAAATTCCAATGACCTGTGTTCTGTGCCAAATAACTGACGCACGTGAATGACCCAATTTATTTTTACATGGTCCTTTGTCATAATGTCGCAATAAAAAGTCATCCTGTAATATTCGTATAATCATAAAGATAGAAAATTTTAATGAGGAAAGCGATTCATATATAAACATACTTACATCTAAAGAAGCTAAGCAATACCAACAAAAAACATGTTTACATCTTTTGCACATCATTTGAGCACATCCTTCATCCTTTTCGATAGGTACAGAACACATAGGACAGCATTTGATGTGGTCACCATCGAATGGTATACCTAACGAAAGATCAGAACATGGACCGCTATGCCAAGACTCTCGACATATAGAACAGAAGTCTGTAGAGCAATTGGGACAATGAACAGGTCCGATAGCAGTCCCATTTGATGCGGTAGCATTTATCGAACATATCGTTTCACAACCTGCGCGTGGACACCAAGCACGTGCTTTGTCCATAGATACATCTGTATGTTATAAATAAAATTATTAAAACATATATATATATCATGTTAAAACATATATTAAGCTTTACATACCTCTATTCAAGCGAAATTTATGATGCTTCTCCATAAGTTCAGAACTAACCAGACTTGTTATTTCCTTTATAGAAAGTATTGCTCCATGTTCACATTGCGCATCTGGACAACTAATTTCATATGCACCTTCTTCAATCTCATGCTCGACATACTCTTTCACACACTAAAACATTGTAATATACAATATTACTCTTTTCATACCTTCTCACAAAATATACTAAAAAGAAAGTTACACATACATCTTTACAATAAGAACAACCACAGCCTTCTATTTTAAATGTTTTGGAAAGAGAAGTGTCGACAAGACATATCTTACAAAAAATTCGTCCAAGCGTTTGCTGAGAACCTGCAGGGACAAAATTGCCTGCAGCTAAACTGTAGCGTGAACTAGATGCCAATGATAACAAACTGGAACATCTAGAGCACACACGACTGCGATTTATGGGTCTCCCTTCTAACGCAGAAGTACTTAATCCCACTGTTGTTTCACATTTTCTCAATACTCCTGGACCCATGCTTAGCCAGCTACTACCACGGGCCTCCAAACTCGCGCTACTTTCGGGTCTAAGTAAAGGTGCATCTACTCCTTTCCCCAACACAGTTCTTTCCGTCAATGAAAGATTTACAACGCTTGCTTCCTTGCGTAACAAAGGTAATCTGACTCCATTAAGTTTATTTGACTTGTCGGCTTTCTTTTGATTGGTAGCAATTTTAGTAGACGGATTTACAGATGTTACGGAGCTGGTGGCAGTACCCATATCCATTAGTGGAGCTCGTCGTACGACGAGCGAATGTAGGCTGGGCATCCCCTGATTATCAATGTAGATTTCACTACCGATTGTATACAAGAACCGTGCTTACTGACCTTATCTAGACAGTTTGCAACAGCGCTTGCCATATAACAAAGGGCACATATAAATCATTAAAATTAAAAATGTCACACCCATAAAACGATTTGCCACTGCATATTTCAATCTGTTCATACTGGCACAACTTCACAATGATCGTCACGTTTCATTTTCTTCTGCATAATTCTGGTCATTTTCGAGGTAAATAGAAAGAACATCAATTTTCATTAAATAGGTACGACACTATGCGTTTGTAGAACGGTTGCACTATCTTGATACAAATCTGATAGCATGTGAAACTCTTTACTTAATCTAAGAAAAACCTCGAGATTCGCGACAGTTGTTAAAGAAATGATACAACAATCGATCAACAATATACAAATTTCTCGAAAGAGATTACAAATCGCTAATGAAACGTCTGATGAGTATTGCTGTCGTCGAAACAATATTTATGTTGTGCTTGTCAATTCGTGATATATTGTAAAGGTAAGAAACTTGCTACGTAATATTTCGCACATATTCATTAATCGAAGCAGTGCGCATCGATGCTTTAAATATCATTCATTTGCATATCCTTCGATTTTATGGTTATTTTCATAATTTCACAAACTATTCATGTTCTGTGTCACGATGTACAGCAAATAGTATACACAAATTACCGACTAACTACTTCCGCCCCCACTTGCTTACACTTTTTCTTAGAATATCGGGAAAAAAGATTGTCGTTACGTCTGTGCTGCGATATCTTTACAGAAATTGCAATTGTTCTTGCGGTTGACATAATACTGTATCGTTCTGACTTTCTTGACACGTACGAATGGTACAGCGACAGGCAACAAAATATTGTGACAAACATCAAATTAAAAATACGCTCGGAAGCTCGAACTCTGGTAAATTTTTAACGTAGCGTTATCTAGTAAAATTACTCATCCCGGTAGATAATACCTAACTGTAAGTAATAATTTGATAAAATATTCACTGGTTACTCTTTTCCCGATATACTTTCTACCATTGCTACGTGGGAAGGTGGGAAGGTAACAGATTTAAAGATACAGTATTATAGGTGTCGAATTTTGTTTGTAACATTTAGGTTCTTTTTCAAATAATTTAATATCTTGCACGTTATGCGTATTCTGAAGTTACCAATGCAACATTTTGTAACAATTATATTTGCATAAGTCTTCAAACGATATTATTGGCACGCAAATGATAAATAAAAAAAAAAAGAACAATAATCCTACATAACAAAACCCGACAACAATTTAAAGTACCTTACCAATTCATGTTTCATGTTCGCTTTGCACATTGATCCCTAAATTAATTAGGAGGAAATTAAAATATAAACTCCATATGCATACATGCAATTATGTCTGTATGTATATGCACTATTAACAATTGACACAATATAGGAAAGAAACTTATCCACGAAAAGAGCGGGAAATGTAAAATCGTGTTAATTATGTC
Organism: Hylaeus volcanicus; assembly: GCF_026283585.1. Taxonomy (NCBI): domain Eukaryota; kingdom Metazoa; phylum Arthropoda; class Insecta; order Hymenoptera; family Colletidae; genus Hylaeus; species Hylaeus volcanicus. The sequence goes on from NC_071980.1 coordinate 10,052,035, forward strand.
TCATACATTGTCGTCCTTTTCAAGATTTTTTTATATATTTTAATTGATGAAATTAACTAACTGACTAATTGTTTGTTGTAATTGTGAAATTGACTAATATAAAATTAGTTAAATATTTACGTAATTGAATGGGTCTTTGAATATTGCATAACATTTAAATATTAAAATTGTTTACTAAATCTGTATAAATTTTTTTGAAATTAGATAAATGATGATTATAATTCTTTAAATTTCTTATACTTTTATAGTGATCTTATTAGCTTACTACTAATTAGTTGAAGTAACTATTACATGTATACTACATTCAGTATCTACCCATCACTTGATTTTCTAAGAGACTTACTTATTTTATTTCATTAAAACCCACAAATAATTATAGGAGTTATTTTTCATTATAAACTTACATACAAAATGAACAATCACTTTATTATACATTCTTATCACACAAAACTGTTCGAAACTTAGACACGACGTATTAGATAATTATACTATAGATCATATACATCCTAATTGCAAATGTTAAAGGTCAGAATATGTAGAGATTAATATTTACAGATACTGATTCATGGCCTTTCTTTACGTAATTAAAATCTACATTGTATATATCACGTAACATTTATAATTTATTACAATTGTATAAAAATTGAGCAAATTATGTATCAGCAAGACTCGTTTACAAAGTAACAATCAGAATAAACTAAATTTAATGAACGAATTAAAACAGATGACATTTAATATGTAATGCAAGGAAGCCACATTTTTTGAACACCTCCAGTGAATAATAATATCGATATCAGACTTTTAAGTAATTGCGTATTTGTTTTTAATTAATAGCAGTCTTTGCGAGATGTGAATATCGAAACAATTGCTAAACAATTTTCCTGACTAGAATATTTTATATGATTTTTTTTACAGACATGAAATTTCACTACCACGTTAATGTCATTAGTTTAGTATGTATCAAGTTTCAAAACATTCTTTTATAATTCATTATCGTATGCTACCGGGTGACGTATAAATAATACTTCATGAAACATGACACAAATTTTATAAAATCCTTATATTGCAAGTTTTTAAGCGAAGACAGAATGGTAGACTATACATTGCCAGAATTAATATTTATATTTTTTGATTTTGTAAATTAAGAGGCGTACAAAAAGAACAAGAAAAATATGTTAGCTACAGTCTATCATAGTTACCAGCAATTGTATGAACAATAATTACTTATAATTAAACAAATACTATACAATAGATTCATTCGCATGTGTATTCCATACAACACACTTACTTGATTACAAACACTCCTGTAATTTTTGTCAAATTTATCTTATATGCAATTGATTATGATAAATTAAGGCGTCTGGTCACCCTGTAAAAGAAAAAAATCCAATTGCTATTCTCGTGCGACAAACTCCAGAAACAAACTAATATTTTTTTTTTCATTTTCAAATGCAACCTAAAGAATATAATAATACCTTAATGATAAATTAACCTTAAATGATAATTTCGAAGACTGCAAGAATTTGTTGCTATACGAGACACGATTTGTTACATTATAACTGTGCGTTGAAAATAGGATTGAAATAATAATTAGTATTGGTCGTATATCTTATAAAGAAATATTGCCAGGTGTGCTATACTGTCCTTTTCGGGAATGTGTATCAACTGCACGGACTGCGAAGTAATAATTATTGCCTTCGGAAAACTGTGAACAAAAAATAAGCGATATTAAATGTATCGATATGTTTTATAATGATTACTGAATAATGATTCAAATTACTTGCGTAAGAGTGCATGCCATAGGCAGTGGTAAAGCTCGAACATCTCCTACTTTTTTCCATAACGACATACTAGGAGAGATTCCAGCAACTTCTTGGTATGCATACAATTGGTAACTAGCGATATCCGCATGTTTGTCGGACAAACTCATATTCCACGATAGTACTATGCCTGTATAACAATGATAGACGTTTTATATTTGTACTGCTCGAGCCTCTTAATAAATGTAACTTCAATAACACACCATTCGAAGTTTTAGAAATTTTTAGTGACGGAGCTGGCGGCGGAAGCTTCAAACTAGGATTCAGAGTATTATATTTTCGTGTGTCCGGTAAAGGAGCAGGATGCTGAAAGAGAGGTATAACGGACGTTGTTAATGCTATTTAAACAGACGATAAAAACAATTAAAAATACGCAATACCTTTAATTGTACCGCCGGAGCGGTAGCCGATGTTGTCAAAACTCTAACCGTTCCATTTGCAACCGTTGATATTCCTGCAAATAGAATTGAATTGTATCCGCTATTTATATTATTCGTTATAGTGTTTATATGTTAGGTACGTATTTTAGCATGACATTACCAACATTGCCAGGTTTGTACGTCACAGTCGAAAACGAAGCTCTGTTACAAGAAGTCACTGGCCGCATCTAAAGTAATACATTTTTTTGTTTTTATAAAACTACGAAACAATTGCGTATACTTAATTGTTTAAAATCATTTTAATATGACCGTGTCAACGTTCACTTTACCGGATTGGAATTCGGTGTTATTAGTAACTGCCGCGTTGGACCTACACCGCTTTGCATCACATATGCTAATCGAGGAGCGTTCATATTATTCTAAACAGACAATTGCATGCAAATGTTTAACGTGCCGATCATGTATTTTCAAATATTGTCTTTCCACGTACCACTAAGGCAGTAGGTGTCGGTTGGCTAGCGGGTTGTACTACTCTTATACTAGGAGGTTGACTTGTTATAGCTACATTCCCAGGAATAGTTTGAATTACCCTTTGGAAGCAAGATTGTGTTTTTTGTGCTAAATTTATTTGTTGATCGGTTATCGTAGTAGTAACAACTGGTACATTGGCAGCAACTATAAATTACAAAGTTTTTCGTAACGTACGTTTTTGTTCGCTATTGCTAAAGAAGAAAGCGGCTTAAATGAAAATTTACGTACCTTTACTTTTCTCTTCTTCGTCCGTAAGATCGATAAGGTCGCTTGTTCTTGATTTCGCAATAGCCACAGTAGTATTTTGACGATTTATTTGATTCGTAAACTTTCCATTTAAAACTACGGTTTGCGTTGGTTGTTGTGACTGTGGCTACAATAATTACCAGCATATTCGTTCACAAATTCGATCGATGTATAACGAATTTTAAATACTTACTGTTGATATGATTTGTTGAACATTAGACTGAGTAGGTAACGTTAAAGTATGCTGTGTATCTACAGGTTTAGCTACAACTAAAGCTGCGGGAGTTATAGTAGGCATAATGTTTGGCGACTGGGTGTGATTTTGCGAGACTCCAACAGCTTGTTGTCCAGCTGCTGGTTCAGATCGTCTTGGAGATCTTACTTTAATTCCTCTCCGTGGACTAGATCCGTTATTTGTTTCATTGCTAGACGTATTTGGTGTATTAGAACTATTTGAAACGGGTAGGGGTTTCATGTTACAATTCTGTTGTAGTTGTCGCAAATTCTGCATCCCATGATCCTGTACAAAAGTAATCGAGTATAAAATAGTATAAAAAAGTTTTGTCAGATTTAATCGAACATTTTATTAAAATTATTGACACATACCGTTATGAAGTTAACTTGTAATCCAACAGATCTATTGATTTTGATTGGTGGAATTGGTTTGTCATTATTTGCTCGCCGATCCGCAGCATTACGACTTAAAACCATTTCGAAGTCTTTAATCTGCTTCGCCAATTGCTGACACTTTGCACGCGTTACTTCTTGATTTCTTTCCGATATACGTGCTTGTTCTCTCAATTTACCGATTTCACCACGCATCGTGATAGTTTCAACAATTTTCTGTATTAGAAGTTCTTCGAGTTCCTTAAATAATTTGTTTGGATTAACATACAATTTTTATTATCGATATTGTGTTATTATTATTACTGTTGAACTACTTTTAAAAAAATTCGTATATCTTCAACATACTTCCTGCGTCAATTTTGGCAGTTTTTCCTTCAGATCTCTTCGGAAGAACTTGTGAACATAGTCGAGTTTTTTAACATTATCAAGATTATTTTTCTCTACTACTAATTCATTGGATGGAGTTTCGCAATTCATTTTAACTTTTTTAACGCTACCATTCACAGTGGCGCCATCAAAGGCGGTAAAATTTCGTTTCAAAGAGGGTGGAGATAAAGGACGTGCATCTTGATTCATTTTATGATTCACAATTACAAACTTTTCAGAGCCGTCGCTCGATTCTAAATCGCTATCATGATTAAGATATTTCTTCCTTATTATTTCTTCTGCATTTTTAGCCGTTCTTCTCTTTTGCCTTCCACTTTCTTTAACTATAACAAAATGTTGGAATAAAAACATTTTAACTTGCAAATTTGACAAATAATTTGTAAAAGATCAATTATAAAAAAGATAATTGATTAAATATTAAAAATAAGCAAATACACCCCAAAAATATGATGCAATTTACAGTATTACAATAATTATTTTTCATATTGTGGTTGCTTTAGAAATATGAACTTTAAATTTTATTACATTTTTTTTTTTATGGGCAAACGTTTTTGGTGTAAATTTTTTACTCTTTCATGATATTGAAATATAGTCTTTAAACAACTTTTTACAAACACAACTTGTTTTTTCATTGAAGAAGTGTGAACAAAAAAAAAATGAATGTTAATCGTATGTTTCAATTTAATTGTTTTCTTTTATAAAGGAATACTAGCTCCTTTGCTTTTCGTATCGTAGACTGAAGGAAAATATTTTATTTTAATTGACGATATCTAATTGCTTTCCTTAGCTAAATAATAATAAATGTAAATTTATCGTTTCCTGTAGGTGTTACAAAACCTAGGTGTTCCTATAATATATTGTACCGAGTTTACATTTACTTCAATAACATAAAGTATGCCCTACCTTGCTTATCTTCATCGCAAGCAGCTTCTTGCGCTGCGGCGATCTTTTTTTTTGTTCGCCTTCTTCTCCTTTTAGTAGTTACTGGAACACCAACAACTTTTTTATCACTATCACAATCACCACTATTGTCTTTAATATCGATAACAAGACCTAATGAAACATTATGCGAGTTGACACCAGGTGAATTATTTTCAGCCAATGCGGATCCGATGTTTTCGGTTGGTTTTGATATATTAGTCGCTGAATTTATAGCTGCACTTTCTTTTTCTATAGATTTTGTATTTTCATCAACGATATCTTTCCTATGCTCCTGAAGACTAATTTTCGAATTAATTAACCGTTCTTCAGGAACAAGTAGTACTTGAAATAATTTAAAAGCATTTGTACTATTATCGCTATCATTTAATTGGTCTTTATCACATTGTACGCCATTAGTAAGTGGTTCCGAAAGCATATTATTTTGTATTACTTCGATTTCTTTATCACCTTCTACAGTACTTAATTCGTTTAATTTCGTAGTATCCGTTTTGAGAACATTATCTTTGTTTTCTTCATTCGATGTCATGACTCGCACAGAAACGTCTTTTTCACTTCTTGTTACTTCTTCCTTTACTATGGAATTAGTACTCGTGATATTTGCCCCTATTAAACTATTAGAATTATCTTCGATAGATTCTATTCTATGATTTGTTTCTGCAGCCTGGTGACTCTTGTTAAGTTCGTGCTTTTCTAATGTAGGAATACGTTTGATTCGTTCACTTTCATTCGCATCTGAATCAATTTCAGTTTGTATCATTTCATTCTGTTTTTCATTACTTTTAGTATTCTCTGTGGTACATTCTATAATATCGTCGTCGTCAGACTTACATTTTGTGCCATCCGTCAACAATTTTTCCAATATGTTGAAATTGTTGGAATTATCTAAATCATTGCAATCAGAATCAACATGATCCGTGCTAGTTTTATCTCCTTTAATTATTTCCTTATTGTTATCATGAGAATTTATTAAAGAATTTGTGTTCTTTTCCCTAGAGGACTCGTTAAAGGTATTAGTTCCAATAGTAGTAATATCGTTACATTCAACATTATTAGATGGTGGTATCGTTTTCGAACTTTCTTGAGCAATTATTACTTTACGCTGTACTTCCAAGGTGTTATTGATGCAACTGATATTGATAAAACTTTCCTCGTATAATATTTCAGTTTTACTATCTGCCAGATCTTTTTTCTCTACTTCATTTGAATTCGCAGTATCTTTGTCGGTACCGATCGAAGAACATTCGCTATCTAACGCATTACACTTTCCATTGTTCGTGTTAGTACTGTTTTCACATTTGATACTGGTGTCAGGTTCATTTTTTGAAGACACATCTGTATTTGAAAGAGAGACAAAATTTTTGTCAAATTCACTTGTAGGATTAGGTTTCATCATAGTAGCAGATTTGTAAGGTTTCTTTTGTTGTCTACTGCCATACATGAATGTATAATACGAATTAAATTTTCCGTTGCCTCTTCCTCGTTCAAAAGGAAGAAATGCATTGTGAAATCTGTTATTATAATCGTATAAATGACCTCTATAATGTCCTCTAGGTGTTGAATAACGATGCCTGGTATAAGAAATATGATTGACACTACAAAATGAGCGATTACGAGGGGTACTTCCAAACCTCCATTGAGAATCATAACTTGACCATGGATAACGAGGCTTGGAATTCATTACTGGCCTCGGAAATCCATTTTCATATCGTCGGGTACTCTTTTCATGATAGATTACTACTTTGTCATCCGTGGAAAAATTACCTGTGTAACGATCCTCTTCGCTTTTTTCCCTCGCTGTTGAGTCATTCCCTATTATTTTTTTTTCTGGAACAGGAGAAACTTGCATGTCTTCGCTTTCCGCAGATGTCACTTCTGTAATGTCAATAAAACAATGAACTTTGCGTTACAACTGTGTATCATAATAACTAGTTTGGTTACTAAAGATACAAAATATAAAACCTACCAATCTTCTTATCTTTTAATTTTGGAGTTTCATCTATGATAGATGGTAATTCAGCCTCGTCGTCGTCGTCGGACAGTCTCAAACGCATACTGTCATCTGATAATGCATCTTCCTCATCGCCATCATCACCTGCTCCATATAATAGTTCGTCTTCCTTTTCTTTCGATAAGTCATCAAGATGAGTAGCGATACAAGACAATGAATGCATAGAATCGGGAGTATGTACTGTCTCATTTCTTAAAGCCTCCATTATAGAAGAGATGAGATATATAAGACGATGTCACAGGTCATCCATTTATCTCCAAAATTTACAATTCTTTGATCTGTAATTGATTATTGTATTTGTTACATCAATTTCAAATGTAAAATAATTATTTTATGTGTATATAAATATATTTTATTATACATATAATAAACATTTTCATAACAGGTATCTTTATGTATACAATCTTTTAATTAACAAAAAGTAAATTCAAATTCATTGTAAGTATAAGTAATAGAATATATAATACTGTATTCTTCAAAACTGTATGTAATGTTATATATATTTGATTATAAAGAATGAAATAGAAAGAATCTTTATCGACTGTTCAGTTTTATTTTCTGAGTTTATTAATGATCATAAATTCACAAATAGTACAATGTTACATGCTGTAGATATTCCATCGTATAATGAATAACATTTAACAAGTTAAACAAGTTGAATTTAGAGCGTGTACAAAAGACAAATCGAGTAATGAGTCCTGCATAAATTCAAATAATAATCACTGAAAGGTGGTCATTCTCATTAAAAGAGTAGATTTTCATATCAGAAATTCACTTTTTTTTTTTCAAAATCAATGTTCCTCCACAGGATGTCAATACTTCACTAGCACGCATAACTCGTGCGCGAAATGATTAAGTAACATCAACCGCGCGAAGCTTCTCGCAATACGTCTGGTACACAAAACTAATTTTTCCGAATACAATCGAAGATAATACAATATGGGCCCCTTGATGACGCGCTAACATGTGTCGTCCCTGGCCCATAAGTACTCAACTAACAAAAATGGCGGATTGATGCTGTATCGCGAACGACTGTTATTGCTTTTCACGTAATACACGTATCATACAATCGAAATAAGATGTATTATAAACATTCGAAAGTCATAGAGATGAAATGTCAGGTTCGTGTTCGTAATGCATCGAGACAATTATTAATCCAAATAACAAACAAATTCATACGTTCGGCGTCACCAACAAAGTTTCAATTTTAATAATACAATAAGTAAATATACACGACACAAATATTTACAATAGATAATCACGTCAAAGTACTGTTAAATTAATGTAATTTAACCTACGAGAGTTTAGGTTCGGAAAGACGGGATTCCCGATAAACTTGCTATTGAACGAATACTGCTGAACATAGGCCCCGACATGCGTCCGCACGAAAGTCAACGATTGTACACGATGTCGTCCAATATGGCGTCGTAATTTGCCCCCTGTGAAACTAATTTCTAATATAAAATAATACAGACGAAACTTTAGAAACAAGGCTTCAAATGTTAAGAACATTTAAATAAACAAGAAAGTTTTACATGAAAATTTTGCCCTTAAAAATCTAAACTGTGTAGCACCGAGCATTAACAAACAATGTTGTGCTTACAAAAGTACAATTCCCCCACTCCTTTCACGTGTTTAAGCTACTTAACGTTACTTAATGATTTACGGTATTAACATTAGTTTTAGTTTCGAACAAATCGATCGGTTTAGATACTTTTGTTGTTACAATCATGCTAACGACTTATATTTGCAAATTTAACAAATTTAATTAACCTCAAATAAAAGTAGTGTATGTATATGTAAAAGTAATGTACTTCTTGTTTCACGATGTAAGTATATGTATACATTTATAGAGCTGTTATCGATCAGTTTCTGCCATTAATTAACTAATTAAATACTAATATTATATTTGTAGGCGAGATGCATATAAAATATAGAAATAAGTGTTTGTAGATAGTATTTTGTAATTTGCAAGTACTCTTATATTGAACGTTTGATAAGTAGCCCCACCCCTTCCCTTTTCTGCGCCTACTGACGAGGTCAACATGCGTCACACTGGTAATACAACGCTATGCTTACTGAGTGGGAGGGAGAAACTGTAATACTTTTATAACTCATTGGAATGGTAAATTTTACAGATATGTGTAGAATGTACTTAGTAAACTGTTTTGTAATGTTTACACACGAAAATGTAACTTGTTCTTGTATAACGATGTAACTCAAATATTTGATATATTTAGGTTAGTGACATTCTGATTTATGCATTAATGATATTGTTATCTATACTTTTTAGAGATAAAATAAGGTAGTTGTAATCGAAATAGAACATGAAAGACGTTGTAATTTCTTTCCAAATTTGTGTTATTTTTTCCTTTTTTCATTTTTCTTTTTTTTTTTAAATTACATTGCACGGAATACATAAAGAAATACCTAATTACGTAGTAATCATGGATTTGCTTATGTTTTATAAGCTGTATATTATAGTAACCGAGTGTTCTTTTATTAGTGTTTTACTCATACGTGTCACATTCTACGCATGCGCACAAGAGTATAGCGTGTGTATCACTAACAAACTTTCGATCAAAACAAAATGTTATAAGAAAATAATTCATAAAATATATTATTACGATTGAGAGATACGGTAATATGTATAAAAGAATGATTAATATTTAGCAATTGATCGAGTTGCAACTAACCGGAAGCTGCTCATTTATAACCAACAATTCTGTGTCCTTGAAATATTTTGACTAATAAAATACAGCGTGAAATCAATGATCAATATGAAGCGGAACATAAATGGTAAATCGCTCAATTCGGATCTCCTGTAATGCATCATTAAACGAGTACTATATCTCTTCGATCGATTACCTAAATATTAGACATTTTGTAAGCTCATCGAGAAAAAGAGCTATTTTGCATTTTTAACAAGAATTTCAATTCAATTTTCATAGTGGAATATCGACAAATACAATTAATCTCGGATATTGATTTCACGCGTTACAAACAATACACGCGAATAGGATTAATTTTTCTTTGGACTATTCCAAAAATTTGATTACACGTTAAATATTTCGTAAATATTCGAATTTTTACGAGTACCGAAATGCCATAACACGTTATACGTACAATTTTCTCTACAAATATAATATTTTTTGTATTGACGTTAAATTTCATTATATACCACTATTGAAAGGTTATGTATTCGATTACAAGCACGTAAGAACCAACTTTCATTTTGTATGAGAGGACAACAAAATGGCGTACGTATGCTATATAAAATGGCAGCTTTTCATATATAGCATGACATCTGCAATGGCCTCGATCGTTACATTTGGGACTTCATGCTCAGACCCAAATCTGTATACATCATGTAAATAGTATTAAGCATATTATCGAATAATGTTCGCTAATGTTTGACGAGCCAAAGTGAAACGTACCAAACTTAACGGTACGTTTGGTTCGGTGAACCTATTAAGATGTTGAATTTTCGAGTAAATTTTTAAAAAGTTTACATTAAAATCTTTCAACGTCAGATATTCACGTGATTCCGAGTAAATGTGTGTAACGATTTGGATCGCATAACGATTTAGAACAGAAAAATAGTGTGACCCACTGCTGAACTGTGACATGTAAGTATGTACACAATTGATGAACTTACGTTATGTTATAATGCAGATGATCTTCAATCAGTGATGCACATGTTCTTTGTCTTACAAAATTACGTTATATTTACGATAAATGCCAGAAACGAAGATACACTGTGATACCCGTGCATCGAGTATCTGCAACACCGCAACCTAAACAAGCGAAAAGCAACGTTGCCACTTTTCTTCGTAACCGTTTGCATGTGCTGTCCATTCGGAAAGGGTTAAAATTTGAATCGAACTGATCGTACTTTTGTATACATTTTGTACTCGGAACGTGTATGAAATTCTAAACTTTTTAAAATTGAATATTATTAGAAAAATTTACAAGAATTATCGACCTACATATATAGCGTGGTCTGTACCTCAGAAAATTTCAGCAACGCATGCGCTGTGACGCAAAATACTTTCGGAACTTATAATATTATAAGCGAAGTATGCAAAATACTTTCGTTTAGAAACCAAAATACACTTTTAAAAGCATACGTAGGTACTCGAAGTCAATAATAATTAAACGAGAACGATATGTTTATTATACGTTTAAATATACATATATATATATATATTTTTTTTATTTTTGGTTTCGTATGAATAGTGACTATACCTTCGAGTATTTTCCGAAGAATTCTATAAAACTTAGTATTTATTACAAAAGCGTATATTAAGATTAGAAATATTGCTGGAATGTACAATTGAAATAACTATCTCTATATAATAATCGTATGCAGGAATAGTTTCTTAACATTTTTCATGTTCGTATAAAAACTGAAAAAATAATTTCAAAAGTACTATTTTGTGTTACTTCGAAGATTATAAAGAACTAAAAATGATATAAATACGTAACAAGATTACTATTATGATATCTATACGTATAGTCATAGGAAATAGGCATCTTTGATTTGGCAACATCGATTGTTATTGTTTAAATCAACATAATTGTTCGAAATGATACATGAATTGTAACTTATCGATGACACCGATCCAATGATAATGTTTTCTAACACAAGAGCACACAGGAGTATTCTTGAGTATTCTGTCAAGAAAGATAAGTCCTTGTAGAGGGCGACACTTCCGATATTTTGTTTTCCTCTGAATTCCTTTGAATGTTCGTATTATTAATTATTCAGAAATGGTATGAAACATCGCAAAAATATGTAAGGTTTTAGTAACCTATTGGCGATTGGATTTTTGTAGTAACAACAACCTTGATTTTTAGAAAACAAGGTTGCTGTTAAATCAAAAATGAAACGAACTACAGAGTTTGTATTTCAATTTTCATATTCAAAATACATCATTCGTAATTAATTATCAAGAAACACCTGTGTTGTAATCGTTCACACACATATAGTTATAACTTATAACTGTGGGAAGTTTCTATCTTGAGGATCAGCCTTACAAAAATGTTCGTATCAACGAATCCGTAGTTTCGGTAAACGTGAACTTGATATACATTAATTATTAACACATAATATTTATACACGAGTTACATATTATATCCATTTTCTTAACTAATTATCCATTTTACTAATTGCCACGATCCAATAAACTCAATATAAAAATATTCGAGAAGACGATAAAAGATGCTGTAACTTTTCTCGTTGTTTTAACTGTAATACGTCACGAATGAAATAGATATTTATTCTGTAATAATTTCGATCGACAATTTGTGCTCATGTAAAGACGGTATAATGCATCGATAGAATACACCTGAATACACTCTGGAAGAATGGTGGAAGCAAGTACGATTCTGAAGATATGCAAAGAAGAAAATATTTGTTTGCTATTCGAGAATAGTTAAACGGTCAATCAGATTCTAGTAAACGAGTAACGAGCGATTAGATTCGATAGAAAATACATCGGTTCCATTGAAATCTAATACGCCCGCATGCGTATTAATTACTTCTTTTCGCGAACTCGATCGAAATACATTATCCGACGGGAGAGCACTCTTTGGGCTCCAGAGGAAAGAAAAGTTGTTGTAATGGCTGCCGTGTCATGAAATGAAGGTACCGAGCCAGTTTTGTGGTTCCACGATGGAGGATAACTCCAGTTCTACATCTCAAAATCACAATGGACAATTATCTAGTGGTGCAAATGTTTCACTGACAAACAATAAACATCAGGGCAGTGACAATGGTAGCAATGGCGATGCCAAGGATCAAAAGCCACAATACTCTATGCCTAGCATTTTACACTTTATTCAGCATGAATGGACTCGCTTCGAACTTGAAAGATCGCAATGGGAACTTGACAGAGCAGAATTCCAGGTATAACTACGATTTATTTTGGAAATTTACGAAATTCATGTGCCCGCTTTTCCTTAATGCACCTCCTTCTTATTGTCACTTCAACTGTCATGTGACAGGAGATTGTAAAATCGCAACTTATTTTAATGGGTGTAAAATATTGTAATAGCGCGTGTAAACTTCAATAAAATGAGTACTACAGATCTGAAACTTAAACTAAAATGTATTTTACAGGAACATCTCTGTTCATTATTACGATGTATCCATTTAATGTTTGCATGACAAATGTTATCATATTGTTACATCAAAAATTGTATTTCCATCAAGATTAATAGTAATATCTATATACAACGTAGTTATCAATTTATATGCATTGTACAATTAACTTGTATAGTAATAAAATTTAATGTAGCTATTAATAGTTTATGTGAAAGTATAATTGTTCGTGAACAAAGCTTTGCTTTATTGTGCACAAACCGGTTAATACAATTGGTGGATGATATTAATTGTTGATATTTATACCTTATATTCATGTAAAAACCATTTTGTGAAACGAGCTCAAAGAGAATAATTGTTTTTACTAATGTATCTAAACATAAATTGGATTACAAGTATTTAATCAAGTATAATATTGGATTACAAGTATCAATACTAGCATAAAACTTAAATATATTAAGTATTTACTTACAGGCTAGGATAGCTTTTTTACAAGGTGAAAGAAAAGGTCAGGAAAAGTTAAAAAATGATCTAGTAAGAAGAATAAAAATGTTAGAATATGCGCTCAAACAAGAACGGTAAGTGCTGCTCCAATAATATATGGTTATATTTTATACAGAGGTGCATATAATATATTTGTCATTTTTACAGAGCAAGGTACCACAAACTGAAATATGGCACCGATTTAGTAATTCAAGGAGATGTAAAGCCTCCTGTTCAGGATGAAGGTAGTAGTACTTGCGCTTACTCTGAAGTTGGAGGAGGTGGCGACGGGGAAACACCCTTTACTTCGGTCAATAATATCAGTTGGAGACAAGGTCGTCAACTTTTGAGACAGTAAGCAAAACTCGATATCCACAAATATCTATTTCTATACAATAATGTCGATTGTTGTTAATGCTTATCTATAATTCTTATTTTTAGATATTTACAAGAAATTGGTTACACAGATACAATAATAGATGTACGTTCAAACAGAGTGAGATCTTTACTTGGTTTAAATAATAATACAGATTCGGAAGACATGAATACTCCTGCATTAAATGGCAATGAACCATCAAATAAACAAGTAAAGGAGAACTATGTCTGCAGAGTTTCAGAAAAAAAGGTAGATGTAAATAAGTTTTTTCGCGATTAATTATTTTATACTTTTAGTTAAATTAGAAATTCATTTGACAGTTTAATTTATTTTAGTATTAAATATAAATACTTTCAATGTTGATTAAATTTTATGATAATGTAATCACAGTCGTGAATATAGCTACGTATGTTTATGCTAGCAGAACCCGTCTTCTATAGCAGAAGCAATGATACTAGATACAGAAGCAGCTGTTTTGGCAAATTTTGAATTTCTGGCTCAAACAGATATGGATATGGAAGAAGAAGAAGGAGACGTAGAAGATGATACCTTTGATTCAAACATGGATCCTAAACCAAATAAAGTAATGAATATTTTTATAATTCTATTATATAGTATTATATACAAATAGATATTTTCTTCGGTAATTGTATCATTTATAAAATACAATATCTTTTTTAGACAATACTTCGAACAGAGGATGTTGATGCAGAGGCAGAAGAAGTTTTAAATGAACTAAATCTTCTCACAGAAATCGAAGAATCACCACCAGGTTCCGTTCATTTGGATATATATTCGACCGATTGTAGTTAGTATCGACTTCTCCCACCATTCCATTAAAAGACTCTTACCGAGTAAGAGTTGTAGTAGTATAAAAACAAATAACGATCAATTTGCAGACGCATTACATTTACGATCAGATCCAAGGTGTCCGAATAAAGAAGGTGATTCCACATTAGAATTGGGTGAATTAGAACTATTGTGCGTTAACAATGAAGCGGAGACCTCATACGATGTGAGTTACATTGGTTATGCTATTGTTACGTAAATGTACGCGATATATCATGTTGTCATCTTTTTTAAAACAAATAATAAGAATAGATATATATTGATGTAGATGGTAGCCACTACAAAGGAGACCTTCAGAAAAACATGGAATGTAAAATATACGTTACGATCTCATTTTGACGCTGTTCGAGCTCTCGTCTTCCACCCCACAGAAGCTGTTCTTATAACCGCGAGCGATGATCATACACTCAAACTGTGGAATCTCCATAAAACTTTACCAGCAAAGAAGTAGGCCGTTTAAATTTCGATAAACTTCCGACTCCTTTTTTCGTTTAACGTTAAGAAAGTCTCTGTATCGTATTCTTTTGATTACAGATCAGCTTCGTTAGATGTAGAACCATTATATACATTCAGATCGCATACTGGTCCTGTTCTATGTTTAGCTATGTGTAGCACAGGGAATCAATGTTACAGCGGTGGTTTAGATGGTATGATTCATTGTTGGACACTCCCATCGGCTAACATTGATCCCTATGATTCCTATGAACCAAGTGTCCTTAGCCAAACATTAAAGGGACACACAAATGCAGTGTGGGGCTTGAGCATGTATCAACCGCGATCGCAATTGTTATCGATCAGTGCCGATGGAACTGTTAAATTATGGAGCCCCCAAAGCAAATCTCCGCTACTTCATACATACGTTTCCGAACAAGGTGTGATATTTCTATTGCCATTCAAAAATTACTATTCTAATAAAAGTTAAATGTCATTTTACAAAATTACGTATATATATATATATCTTTTTTTTCTTTCAATCTCTTTGCAGACGGCATACCAACATCGGTAGACTTCATAAGAGATGATCCGCATAAATTAGTCGTAGCTTATGAAGGAGCTTGCGTGGTATTTGATACGGAAACTGGTGAGAATATAGCTCGTCTGGAAGCTAACGAGACAAAGGGAGTGAATCGTGTCGTGACACATCCAACATTACCGCTAGTTGTCGCGGCACACGAAGACCGACATATTCGATTTTATGATCATCGATCGGCTACTCTTGCTCATGCCATGGTTGCTCATTTAGATGCAGTTACTAGTCTTGCTGTTGATCCCCATGGTTTATATCTACTTTCAGGAAGTGAGTAACGATAAACTATACATATAAGAAAATGGTGATCGAATATTGATGCATCGCGGATTATAACATTGATAATAATTTCGTTTCAAGGTCACGATTGCAGTATAAGATTATGGAATATGGATAATAAAACTTGTGTTCAAGAGATAACGGCACATCGTAAAAAGTTTGACGAAAGTATTTTAGACGTAGCATTTCATCCATCGCGACCTTTTATAGCAAGCGCAGGGGCTGACGCTCTTGCCAAAGTGTATGTGTGAGATGTAAATTAAGGTACACATTTCTACTATCGACATGCATCAAGACGGAACACATTTTGTACTCATTCTTTCTAGATAGTTTTACCTGTACGTGTTACACTTCCAATTTTGTTGTAACTTATATTGCTCTACCTTTGAAGTACCACTTTAAAAAAAAAATCAAATCTGACGTATATATATATATATATATATATATGTATATCCATGTTATAATACTGAAATTTGCACATAACCCGTGTCCGCGACAACTTATCAAAAACCGTAATTTCGAATACAAACGCTGCTTATCAATGAGATCTTTATTAAGTAGCTATATTATTTGGGATACCGGAAGGGGTGTGTCTTGTAGAATACTAGTTGACATAGTTCTGATAATTAGACGAAGAAATACCCCTTACCCATAATCCAGGAAGCACACTGCCGCAGTAGCATAATATTTATCCCTATGTTAACTATTTATTACCAATATTACAGTTACTGTTGCACAGCTACTGGAGATTAATACGTACTATTCAAGGATAAATTTTTCCTAATAAAAATACATCAATTAGTCTCCCATTATATAATTTGTATGCTACCTTATATATTTATCGAGGTTAGCATATAGTAACAACAGGATCAGAAGCAACAACAATAATAATAATTATAACCATAAGTTAATTATACTGTAAGAGATATAATATTAATAACAGTAAATTATAACTGTGTGTTTCTCTGTAATATATTGTATTTAAAAATAGATGAACTGTGTAACGTACTATAATTAACATGTTTTTATTAAAATTTAATTCCATTTCTATTATTTTATTTTTTTGTTTTACCTCAAACAGATATAAGTAACTAAAGCTATGCTTACGCGAACAAGAATAACGATTTAAAATATTTATGAAATAATTAAATTTACGAACAATGGTAAAGATTAATATATTCTACACGCGTTATGTAATAACATAATGAAGAAAGCGATCTTCTATTCTTATCGCAGTAGTAAGTTGAATACACGTATAAAGACATGTGCGATATAATATGTATACAAATTTTACATTATGTTATTTCATTTACATTTGTTCTATAATTTCTATCAAACATGATATTTCTTTTGTTTAAAATCGACGTTATTCTTTTGTGTAACGCCCTTTAACTGTCCAATCAGAACGAGGCGATGGTATCACTCGGGTCAAAGCCTATATAAATTGTTATCACGTTGATCAGCTGAGCAGACATTTGTAGTAATTTGTAGTGCAAGTGTGACTTGTGACACAAGTTATTTGTCGTGAATAAACTTGTAAAATTGTATAATATGATTATTAGAAAAAATATACATTGAAGAAAAATGCATGTCTTTCAATTATTTCAAATGTGATTGCATTTAGAAAGTTATCGGAATGTATTAATCAGATTGTAGTTCAAGCGCGATGATTGATAATAGAATTTTTTTATATTTTAAGAATGTACGTAACATATTTTTATACAAAATAGTCTCGGTAACTATTATTATTAACGTCTAGTGACGAATTCTCTTGTGTGTCCGAATAGGTTATGCGATTATGTCGCTTGAATTGTATCTAAATTTCTGTTCCGTAAATATCAAAGAGTGGTATATTTATTGCGCTTCGTAAGCGCCGATAGTATTTCGGAAATTAAGAATGGAACGAAATGGCGCGAGGGAAATGGAAGAACGAATGTGTATAAGAGATACTGGCAGAACATTAAAAAAGTATGGCAGTACGGCCAAACATATTACACGACCTGAAAATTTAATAAAACACACGGTATCAACAACTGATACACTTCAAGGAATTGCTCTAAAATATGGAGTTACAGTACGAATTCGTTATTTTGTTCTACTTGTTGCTCTTTGACAGATTAAAAGCAATGGTAACAGCTATGGCAAATACCTATATGTTTCTTTTATTTCTTGTTCTTATAGACCGAACAAATAAGAAGGGTCAATAGATTATGGGCTTCTGATAGTTTATTCTTAAGGGAACACTTACTTATCCCTGTTAATCCAGAGAGCCCTTTGTCCTTACCTACCGACAATACAAATGAAACTGAACATAACGAAGTTCAAACTGTAATTATCTTTTTATATAAACTGGCACTGTATGGTTAATTTATATTATATAAATCTAAAATATATTTTCAGGTTTCTAGTCCATCTTCGATCACATCATCTATAGATGATGACAGTTCAGTTAATGATTTTTTAGCTAAAATGGATTCTTCTATAGCTAGTGCAAAAAGGGAAGTTAAACGAACTCAGGGGAATAGTGAGTAAGTCGTTTATCATTAATTAATAAATATTGAATATAAACGATTGTTGCTTTTGTATTGTAAAATTGATGGTTTTTCGTTTGTTATAATTTAGATTTTGCATCGAGGGTAACGATGCCTATGTACAGCGGCATAGAGTGTCTACTAACCTACGTAACTCCTTTCCTATGGCATCAAATACACATGCGATATCATCCACTTTAGAGCCATTAAGACCATCGTCTTCTAGTGATATGCATAACTTTCCAACTGCTGTAGTTATGACTCAGGGTAGAAAAGTGAAGACATCTTTACAAAGACTTCAACAACAACAAGATGAAATATTTCAGTTGTAGCAACTAAATATTATTGGACTGTAACATGTTCAAAATTATCCAGTGTCATTAAAGAGCTTGAAGAAAAAAATATATTGGATACTGAATAATACATTTGAAATAATAGAAGATTATTTCATATTTAAAAATTGGTTGATCCGGTATTAATGTAAGTTGTACTCATTCTTTCTTATAAAGTCTCTATGATATTTTGATTATTTTCTTATCGGAAATGATTGTAAAAATAATGCCAGCCAATTATATTCTTGTAGTCTCAGTACTACCAACAATGGATCAACTAGCTTTCATATTGTCCAAGCATATTTTCGAAATATTTTCAATAATATTTCTTAGTGGACCATATGTGCCTTTAATCCAAATCGATTGTGCAATAATTCTGTCATTGTCCTTCAAGATTTTTTATGTTACGTATAAAATGTCGTTTTTGCATGATATGTAAAAGTTAAATTGTTTTCGTATTAACTCCGCGGGCAATGGCACATACAATCACGATTAAAACTTCTGTAATACAAAAAAAAAAGAGTTAAGTTAATTCAAACTTTTCTTATGACTAGTTATATTACGTATTTGCATGACAAATTGTTACTAGAAATTACGGTTCATTACATTAATTGCAATTTAATGTTAATACTCTATAGTAAAAGTCTATTTTCTCTTGTCTTCCTAGTAGAATGCTCACGATATTATTTTTTTAAATAATTTATTTCGTTCATAAGGAATTAAATACTAATTTAGACAGATCCATGCAACTTGAATGACAAACCACTCGTTCGTGTTATTAGTAAAATATGACATTCAAATTCGTCCATTCAAGTCTTTATAAAATTTCAAACGTTTATACAATTTTTCAACGAAAAATAACTATCTGTATGAAATTAGAATTTTAAATAGTATTGCAATTAATAATGTATTCATTAAAATCAATATTTAATTCCAGTCACAAACAATTCCAGTAAACAACTCTTTATGTTAGTTTAATAAAAATATTGATTTAAGTTTCAGAAATAAATAATGAATTTATATATAAATAATGAAAATTATTTGTAATTATTTTGGGGGTAATAAAAATTTACTATTAATGTGGTTATTAAAAATTGTATGCAAGAAAAGATAGTACCTGGTAATGTTGTCTATACATAGTACTTTTACATTCTTATATTAATGTTACTTACAGATATGATCCATTATCTGGTCTATTACTGTTATATTGCTTATATTATATTAGGCATAATGTACTCGTGTACTATATGAAAGCAACTATAGCCTACTACAATAAAATATTGAAAGAATAAGTTCTGTTAACAAATCGTGATTTATTTTATAACATAATAAAATAAATAGAAAAGAAATATATATTCGAAAGTTTATATTAGACAAATGCAAAACAATCTAACTTATTTTTTCACTTTGTTATGAATTCATAACGATTAATTAAAATCATTTTTAATGCTGTGCATTAATTATTAATTGTAAGTACATTAAGTAGGAAACATTTCGCGTATATTATATAGTTTACGAATTGTACTATAGTTTGAAGCAGTAATTGTGGTGCATATGAAATGAATACAGTCAATTTTTATATTCATTTGCATAGTATATACATATATACATTAAATAACCATTTATGTTAAAATGCATACATGTAGAATAAATATTATTGGTTGATAAAAAGTGATACATATATCGCGACATGTGATAGAGAACATGTAAAATTGTATATAAATTATACAAATTACTAATGTTCTATATGCTCAAGGAAGGATTTGATTTACTATGCATGATTATTGATTGTTAAAATAGGTGCTTGTAAATTATGAACACTGTTATATTAATTTAACAAATTTTACATATAAGTAGCTCCAATGCCTATAAATGAATGCATAAAAATATGACATTCTAAATAATATAAATTAAAATTGGCAAATATATATTAATTTATTATTTCTGTTTAATACTATATAAGAGCAATAAATTTATTGGTCACAAAATGAATTATGATGTTCTGTTACAAAAGTTTGTTTGAAAATACTAGTTTATGTTGTACATTGGTTGGTTGCAACAGTTAGTAAACTATTTAGAAATTTTATAGTTACCATGTAATTAAAATACTTCACAATAAAATACTTCATTCAGTATTGAATAAAATATCTACTTTGCTATTAGTTATCCTAATAGGTGGTGTTATATATTTACCACAATCACATTTTGTCTCATTTACAAAGTTAAATGAACCTATGCGATTATTACAACATGGACAGTATAGCCTACCCTTTGTCCAAGATTCCTGTAACAAATATATATTGACTAGTATACATTTTGCTTCAAGAGCTCTATAATGAACATGCATTATATATTGTCATTGAAATTAAATTAAATTTTTTTGGATAAAATTGTATATTTTTCATGTAATGAAAACTTTACTTGATTTATTTTGTATTCAATCCATTCAGGCATATCTTCCATTGACACATACGAACAAGATTCCGAATTGTTTGCTGTACATCCTACATCCATCTGATTCTTTTTTATTTCACTATGACAAGTTAATAATTGTATCGATTCCTTATTAAAAAGATTCTTTCTACAATGCCTACACTTCACATCCATAACCTACGAAGTTTCATAAAATAATCGCAAATATATAAATATATGTGTATCTCGTAGAAAAATCTTTTCAATTCTTTTGGTGACTGATAACATTGATACAATTTTAGAGGTTATGAAACAGGGGCGAACTGCAAAGAAACAAACTTTAAACTTATAAGTACGACAAAGCAAACATGTATGTCCGTACAAAAATAATACGAGTACAATGGATTACAGGTTAAAGATTAACGTGTAGATGCCATTAACATTATTTAATAAAATTTAACACAATATACATTTTTTATTGTAAATTATTTTTTATTTAGTAAAGAAACTAAGAAATGAGAATTCATGAGCTATAAATAAGTATATATATTATGTATATATATAAACACCACAAAATTCACCTACATAATGCTAGCTTTGTTTACTATACATAACGAAAGATTATAATTTTTTATAAAGTATTATGCATATTCTATAACATAAATTGTTTTCATCCATAAAAGCTAGAGTCATAGGTTGGCTTCAATTATTTGTTCCTCCAATAACATAAAATTATCTAATCTTCACCCGCTGGAATGGCATCCTCTAACCTTTTAATAAATTTAACACGTAATTCATTTACATTATCATTCTTAAGCTGATCTTGTATAAACCAACAGGCAATCTCCATCTGCACCATTTCACAAGCTCCCCTAAGTATTCCAATTAATATATTACAATACTTTAGATTTAAACAGTGATCCGGTAATTCTACAAATTCGGTTAACGGATTTGCTTCAAAGCATAAAGAAAACTCATCCCCAGCAGCGCTCCAATTTGCAATCGTCGGTGTTATACCCAAGAATATCTTGAAGCCAGTCTGTATCTTTTCTGCTGTGTCTCTAAAGTCATAACAACGACCAGATCCAGTACGTGCTAGAAAATCTTCTATTAGACGAATTCCCATATTGTAACCCATTCTTTCTAATTGCTTATTCACATCCTCAACATTTTCGTAATCTTTTAGCAATTGGGCCACCAATGCACCATACGTCAACGTAAATAATTCAGAGTTCTGAAAATAAAATAAATATCAATGTTAAACTCTCTACATAACCTTACTTACGATTGAATTCATATCTCTCGTTAGTTATCTAATAATATAACGAAACGTAGTAACGTAAGATCCGACTATTTTTCAAATTAAAGTAATGTACATTAACGATGTACTAACAACTTTCTTCGAGTCGAGTTTCGTGCCTGCTCGTGACATGTTTACATACGGTATATGGTTCATATACTGTACGAATGACAGCACAGTATACCACTGGACAACTGCAATATTTTTCATTTAATCGATCTATTGACATTCTAATTAAATATAATTATAAATACATATTTTTCTATCTTACCGTTTCAATCTTTCGTATAATATTAATATAATGCGCATAATAATGTATTAACTTTTTGCAAAACGGATCATTTTTAATAGAAACGTTAGGAAAAAACTCGTGAAAATTATTTTAAATAATATATAAATTTTACTTTAATTTAACGATTTTTGCATATGCATTAATAAAAGAAATTTATATCAATTTATGGTAGTAGGTTTATAAAATTGTAAATGTCCTTTCAAGTGTAATCATACACTGCCTGCAAAAAATTAAAAATAGTTTTTATGTAATTTGAAAGAAACGTTATGCATAATAAAAATGAGAAACAAATATAAATTCAGAATTTGTAAATTTCAATCATACATATACGTTATAGTCATAACATTTATGTAAACATTATTTATTATAAAATGTATCAAGTTTGTAATTTTCACAGTACTTATAATATTTTGTTTGTAATATAGCTTATATATATAAATTCTACATGTTTGTATACAATTCCTGTTAAAACTGAAAACATAACCTAGGACGGAGTGCCCAAACTGATTTTAGGGTAATTATATAAAATGTACACATTAGTTTTTCTGTTTAAGTGAGTATTTAGAAATCTTCCATAGCTGCTATAATGTTATATAATGCTGTCCTTGCATCACTTTTTTCAAATACACTTAAAACTTCCATTGCTCGTTGAGAGTGTCCTTTTTGTAGTTGTTTTGTTAATTCAACTCCAGGTCCCGTTGTAACAATTTTGTGAACCTATGTATTAAATATGCAGAATAGAAGATTTTATTAAGTAAGAATATACGGTATAAATATTAATATTTACCTTAGCATAATCTACATTGTTTACAGACTGTAATCCTTTATCGATTTCTGTCAAAATCGATGGATCGTGTTCAATGTGAAACATAATTGGTGCAGAACACAAATTGAACATTGTGGTCTGATCTTTTACAATAAATGGACCTAGGTCTAAACAAGCTTGCCAAGCCAATGCTAAATGTTTCCCAAAGTTATAACCTTGCTCTTGTATTTCATTACTGTGTCCAGCTAATTTCAATGTACCTTTACAGGACTTTCCAAGTAAAGCACCAGCACTCAATACATTTCTAAGAGTCCATTCTTTTACTGCGTAATCTGTACGATTTTCAGGAGGTACAGGAGGTAAAGGATTATTCTGACTATCTCTACGTCCCACAAATTCTGCTTCTGCTAAATCTCGTACTGCGCTTGACATTAATTCTACAATCTAAATAAAATTTCTGTACAAGATGAAGTTGCATAGTTAGTAAGAATAGTGAATAATGTGTATACATACATCTTGATTACGAAGATTTGCTAATTCCGCACAAGAATTAGCTAGTAAATAATCTCCACTTAATAACGCAATTTTGTTGCCAATATTCATGTCATTTAATTCTGAAGTTTCTAAATGAACACCGGGTTCGATATTTATTAGCCCTTTGTGAACAAGATGACTGGTTCTTATCATTTCTGTGACTTCTGCTAATGCCCGCTGACTAAATAACAACTTGTTCAAAAACTATTTCATTTATACACACTTTATTAGAAATTATAATGTAATACCTATGAAGCACTCCAGCAGCTTTATCTTCTTCCATGTCGTCTACATTTAAATGACCAGCAGCTTTTGAGATCAACAGTACGATCAGACCCCATGCTTGCATATTATTACGTCCATTGAAAATGATGCCTCTGTTACAAATAAAAATGGAAAATAAACAAACATGTAAATGTAAAAAAGAAATTATAAGCTTTGAATAAAACGCTTACTTAGCTGTTTTCAATAAAGGATGATTAGATCCCACTAATTTCCTTAAATGTAATGCTACATTTGCTATTTCATCGCTTAAAAGCCATCGCAGACTCAAAAATGATGTTGGATATCCAACAATTTTTTCTGCTTCTGAAACAGCCCTGTTCCAATCTGGTTTTTGATTTCCTGCGAGTCTTGCTTCAATCTTGTTGCATTGGTACAAACGAAATTTGTTTTCTGTAGAAGTATGCACAGTTCTTTGTTCACCACAATATACATTGTGATCACTACACAAAATTGATCTGGCTATGCTCCCGTTTCTCAGGTAAGTACAAATAATTTTGTTCGTAGACATTTTCCTACTGTACACACCCGTGGAATTCGTTTTCTCTCAACATTAACATTGGTCACGTATGCAACAGGTATAACGCACATGATTGACGTTTTAAAACTTTCCCTTTTGACCTTATTATGTAAAGAAAACACGCGATCCAACTTTGATAAAAAAAAAAAAAAATTATGTATCAACATTACAGGGATGAAAATATATAATATTGTATTTATATACTCAACTTCGTATGTAACGTCTTATTTCATTCATTAATGAAAATAGTGCATTTTCTTAGTAAGTAAAAAAGAAATTGCACTAGTGAAGATAACGAAGATAATATTTAGATCTTATCTACACTCTATACCGGGTGTATAATGACTTTTGTCGGCTAAAAAGAAAGTCATTAATTCTCTATAGGTGTGGCGTTTCAATTGGTCCTAGAAAATTAAACAATTCTTATTTAATTTTAATAAAGTTCAGTATCGATGATTTTTTGCAGTTATGTACCTGTTTCTAAATTTGGAGAACAATAGATCATTGGATATTTAGATAAATTCGAATTAGTTATCACATGCAGGAGAATACGCAAGAATTGATAACAGAGTATGCGTAATGTTTTGGTGGATAATTGAAGAGACGTCTTTAATTGTGAATTTTGTAAATGTGTCGCAAATGGATAAGTATAGTCGGGATTGCGAATGTCGAGTACAGTAATATTTTGCAGTGCATTGGTGTGGGTTGTTAAAAGTAACTGGTCTATGCCATGATCCAATAACCTAATTTTCTGAATATCATTTTTTGTATCTTCATTTGTGAATAAATCATTCTGAGATAATGTTAAGCATTGTTTTATGCCGTCGCCTGCCACAAGTGGGATCTAATGAAAGGAAACTTTGGATTAAATCTTTTACTACATGTTCGCTTAAATCACGACGACAAATTATTTATTCCGAAGGAGATTTCTTTCACTTTTCTACTCGCAATCTAATGCTTCCAGCGCTTGGAGTTAGGGTAATATTTCTGATATATATATATCTATATATATTTCCACGATTCATAGAATATTTTGAATATTAGTTTGTAGTAGAATTATCTAATATCTTTAATTAAATCACATTATTAATTAAAATGTCAAATAACGAACAGAAGACATACTATGATCGTACAATTCCTATAATGTATTTCCATTAATGAATATTCGCTGATTGACACAGATCTTACAATCAATAATGTAAAGTAATGCTTCTACAGATATAATATATACTTATACATAATGGGTAGAACGTCAAGAAAGCGTCATCAAAAGAAGAAGCTAAATGATAAAGAAATAGCAAAACAAGAAGAATGTTTGGCGCATCTAAAATTGTGGTTATTATCGAATAACTGTTTATCAGTTTCTGATTTACTTCCATTTAATTTTCCTATTACTGGTAGGGGATTAAGAACGTTGAAGGATATTAAAGTCAATGATGTATTGATCGAAATACCATACGAGATATTAATAACAACAGCAACAATATCTTGGAGCTATATTAATATTATTTTTTCAGAAACAGAATGTTACAGTCCTCATTATATATTATCAGTATTTCTCATATACGAATCCCATCTAGAAAATATTTCAAAATGGTATGATTATATTAATTGTCTACCACAAGTTTTAACAAATCCAGATTTTTGTACACCTAAAGAAAAGAATATATTGCCAGCCTTTATTGTCGATTGTATGTATGAATCTCACAAGATTCAAAATGACTTCCAGTTATTAATTAAGTCTATGAATAGTTTAAATTTAAATAAAAAACATAACTGTCCTCATTGTGATAAAGATTTAAAAACTATAATAACATTTGAAAAATATAAGTGGGCATATTATATAGTTAACACAAGAGCTGTCTACATAGAATCAGATCAGATAAAGACAAATAAAGATATGCTTATTAACATAAAACATCCCAATAATTTAGCACTAGCTCCATTCTTAGATTTGTTTAATCATGATATTAATGCTACCGTCAACGTGTCTATGGTCACAAATAAAGATGATAATAAATTTTATAAGATCACTACGTTACAATCTTTTAATAAGGAGTCACAAGTTTTCATCAATTACGGTGCACATAATAGTCTTCAGTTGTACGTTCACTATGGCTTTTTTATACCAAACAATCCATTAGATGAAATTTATTTTGATCTTTTTGACATACAAGCATGCACTAACATTCCAGAATTTAAAGTCGATTTTATTGTATGTAACAAACTACAAAAAAATATGGCATTTACAAGACAAAATTTAAATTATAATGCAATTTCAACATTATTCATAATAACTACAAAATTACAAAAAGAACATTGGTGTGCAAAAATATATGGAGATTCTCTTACTTCAGAGGATTTGTTTGATATATACAATGTAGCAAACAAAATTTTAAATTTAAAAAAAAATGAATTAATAAATTATTTGAGAAATATGCAAAAGTACAAACATCACACTCATGGTTTTTCAATTGCGATACACCTTGTAGAAGAATACATTACGATATTAAATGAATTATCAAATAACATTTGCATACATTGTTAATTGGAATAACATAATTGATAAGATATATACAAGAAACATGTATTGTAAATTAATAATATACTCCGGGAACTTTGTAATATTTTAATAAAAAAATTAAAATTTCGGACTAAACTTTGTTTATTTTTTCATTATTTAAAAGTGTTTTTACGTTTTTTTTATTTATAATTAAAAACATTCGTTATAAATGTTCTTACACCTTTTTAGCAAATAGCAAAGAACAACTAATGCAGAAAGAATAGCGTTCTAACGACAACTTCAATGATACTTTAGTTAAATTTATTATAAACAAAATTGTATAAATAACAATTAAAAATTCATAAATTATTTTTAGTGTTGCAGCGGAAATGTAATTGATCGCATCCTAAAAAAAAAGAGAGTATTGCAAGCAAAATCTATTGTGCCTCCAATTAAGTTTCCACTAATAATTTCTGGATTAACTGGAGGAAAATCGACTCAACAAAAGAGAGATTGTTTTCATCCGGGTGTATCCAGTTTAAGTCGCGAAGCTATCCAGTTTCAAGATAAGGAACCTGTTACATCTACAAATATGATTAAAGCGATGCTAAGATACATTTGGCCAAAGGTAAGTCATCTTATGTAGTTAATTCATACTATAACAATATATGTTTATTACATTTCTTTTTTAGGATGATCCCGATATAAGAAATAGAGTTAAAATGGCTGTTGGTTTACTTATCGGTGCAAAAGTTTTAAATGTCGGTGTTCCTTTTATTTTCAAGTATGCAGTAGATACTCTCAATGCGCAAAGCATAGCAAGTAGCGGTAACGCTATTCTAAGTTTAGGAACTGCACCAGAAACTGTTGCAACGGTAGCAACATCGTTACTCGTAGGATGTATGTATAATAGATTGTTTTAAAAGCACTATTTTATATGTGAAAATGACTAACAATAATTTATTTGCATCAACAGATGGCATAGCACGTGCAGGAGCGGCTGGATTTAGCGAACTACGAAACGCAGTATTTGCACAGGTTGCGCAGCATTCTATTCGAAAAATAGCCAATAACGTTTTCCTACATTTACACAATTTAGATATGGCTTTTCATCTGTCTAGACAAACTGGAGCATTATCAAAGGCGAGATAAATTTATTTTATCCTTGTAAGAGTTTATTCACTTTCAGTATTTAAAACTTATAGTATCATTTATATCTCTAATATTTTTGTAGACAATAGACAGGGGAAGTCGTGGTATAAATTTTGTATTAAATGCTATGGTATTTAATATCATACCTATAGTTTTCGAGTTAGCATTAGTCAGTACAATATTACATTTGAAATGTGGTCCGGAGTATGCAGGTGTTGCACTGGGTTGTGTTGGAGTTTATGCCATATTTACATTAGCTGTTACACAATGGCGAACAAAATTCAGAATGTACATGAATCAAGCAGAAAACGAAGCAAGCAATAAAGCGATAGATTCGCTCATCAATTACGAAACAGTAAAGGTATATGGAAAACCTACTTAGTATTGTAATTAGAATAACTACGTATATACAAAATTCTATTGCTACTTCTATTAGACAAACGATTGAAGATTGTATTTTTTATGTTAGTATTTTAATAACGAAAAATTTGAAGCGAAAAGATACGACGAATCGTTAAAAAAATATGAGGCTGCATCGCTTAAAACAAGTACAAGTTTAGCGATGCTAAATTTTGGACAGAATGCTATATTTAGCGCTGCTCTAAGTTTAATAATGGTATTAACATCAACAAATATTATAAATGGTAAAATATTTTTCTCTATCTTTCTCTATGTATGTGATTCAAAGAATATATTGTAATGGAACAAAATGAATTTAGGTACTATGACAGTTGGAGATTTGGTAATGGTCAATGCACTTTTATTTCAATTGTCAGTTCCTTTAGGATTTTTGGGTTCGGTATATCGTGAAGTTAGACAAGCCCTCATTGACATGCAAACTATGTTTACTTTAATGACAATGGATACAGCTATCAAGGTATTTATTTTCCGTTTCGTACTTACGAAAAATATGTTGTTTGAATAATTAACGTGTTTTCTAACATAACAGTCTAAGGAGAACGCGATACAATTCAATATAACTCCGATGAATTCAAACATTGAATTTAAAAATGTCAGTTTTCAATATTGTGAAGGCAAGTCTATTTTTAAAGACATCAGTTTTAACATTCCAAGTGGTAAAAAAATTGCTATCGTCGGAGGATCCGGTTGTGGGTAAGATTCAAATGAAGTATCTGTAATTTAGATAAAGAGTAACTCGATGCTTAATGATATATCTTTTTAGTAAAACAACAGTGGTACGATTATTATATCGATTCTTTGAACCGCAGTCTGGAGGTGTTTATATAAATGGACACAATGTTCAAGACATAGAGTTACATACTTTAAGAAAATCGATAGCAATTGTACCTCAGGTAATTAAACTGAACGAGATAAATAAATATGTACGATATATTTGTAATCACAAGTGTAAACAAATAATTTCAGGACACCGTTCTCTTTCATGAAAGTATCTTTTATAATCTTCAATATGGAAATTTATGTAAATCGAAAGAAGATGTTTTCGAGGCTGCTAAGATGGCAAACTTACACGATTCGATTCTTAAGTGGCCGAAAGGATACGATACACCTGTTGGTGAACGTGGACTAAAATTAAGCGGAGGCGAAAAACAACGAGTAGCAATTGCCAGAGCGATTTTGAAAAATAGTCCGATATTAATCTTTGATGAAGCTACATCCTCTCTAGATTCTATTACAGAACACGTAAGTAAGATATATTGTGTTTTACATGCTATTAATTTGTATTTAATAGTAAAATATTTTTAAATGATATATTTGTAGAATATTCTTGAAGCATTACGCCGAGCAACTGTCGGACGAACATCTATTGTTATTGCACATCGTTTATCTACCGTTATGGATTCCGATGAAATTTTAGTATTAAATAACGCTACTTTAGTAGAGAGAGGAACTCACGATTCTTTACTTGCTATGCCGAATTCCTTTTACAACAAATTGTGGAAAACTCAACACATAGGTATGCTCAAGTCTAATAAAGAGCAAAATAATAATTGTAGGACGCAAGGAGTTTAAGTGAACAGATTACGTAAGACACAGGTAACAATATCTATAAAGAGTTATGATTAAAAATACATAATTAAGAAATGCTCATTATATTTTAAATATGTTTAAAATGAATTTGAAACCGATTTGTCAGGGAAACAACTCTGTTCAAGATCTATGTAAAGATTGTCGTTACGTAGCGTAATGACACGAAATGTATTCGAGAATGACTATTTTAAAATTATAATTTTAACCGCGTGGTTAAATTTTTCTTAATTTTAATATAAAAACAGTTACGTTTATCATAAAAAATGAAGCCAACTATCTTTCCTAGTATTATGTATTATAAATACAATATGCAACAGTAAACAAGTCATTAGAAATATGTGTATTTAGGATTGTTTCATATTCATATTACAAAGATTGTATTACAAGAATGCATGTGCTGTGCGCATGTTTATTTATATATGAATAAATTGTATAATATCCATGTTTGTAAAAAAAAAGAGAAACGATACTCTTCGTTAATTTATTTTTGAATAATATAATTTGTATACTATATTATCTGTAAATATAGAAGGAAATTCGGAATGACATGGTAGATAAAAGATGGTTCAACTTCTTATGTTACCAACGTGTATATACTACATCGAACAAAAAATGCTTCTATAAATTTAGAATATTCTTATGTTATGATAGTAAAAACGAAATAAAAGAGTAACTGAACACTGTTATTCTTTGTTATTACTTATTACATATTCATATCCTAGATATCTCTCCTACCGAGATTTTAAGACGAAATCAAGTTACCTTAAATATTTTTGATTGGACGTATTTTTCAATGTATACTTTTTACTATTTCTGTATATATATTTTTATCATAAAAATAAAGGAAATGATTAAAGAATTATTTCAAATATGTATAATTCTAAATAGCATTGATTAGTGAAATGTTGTGTAGGATGTTACCTTGGAAACCACTTAACAACAACTATGGATGCTGATGGGTCTTCAATAAGTTTTTGACAATCTTATAATAATTTATTCTTATAAAGATATGTTATGCAGACTTGAGATGATAATTGTGATGCAGTATTTACGAATGCAAAATGCAAACTGAAGTGCCTACGTTACCTATAGTACACTTAAATGACCAGACAAACCTCAATAGGTAATGAGTACAGTTTAAACACTTTACATGTTAATTGACATATCTATTTCATATAATATATTATTAGTATCTTTGTATATTTTTATTATTATTATACATTTAAACTGTGTACTAACATTCCTACTAATAAAGGATAAGTATACATTACTATCAATTTTTTAACACGATACGTACACAATTTACAGGAAACAAAATTCTAACTTAAGAAGATCAACAGTGCAAACGAAAGCTAGTACACAGCATAAAAATATAGCATGCATATCATCCAACAAAAAGAACTTGCATCCTTTACTTGGTTTGTATTGAAATTAAGTTAAAATGAATATTATTGTTTATCTATTTTTACAGTTTGTATAATAATTGAATTTATCGATTTATACTTTATTCTTAATTATTATTTACAGGACAACTTTACCAAAGTAGTATTCGACAGAAGCCTCTATCGGAACACTCAAAACTTAATAAAAATAGTATAAAACAAAGAGTTCTGTCAGCAAAAATGTTACGCATTAAAGAATTGCAAAATCAATTGGCTGATGCGCATTATCAGTTAAATGTAATTATTCTAACTGCTGTATTTTATAAATGAGATATAAATATATTGAAGATACATTTATCAATTAAAAATATACATTAATTGCAGGCATACTGAATATAATTATATCTTTCTCTACAGGAGTTAGCTAATGAAAACAGACTATTAAAGTCATTACAAAAACGACAGGATTCTGCATTGAAACGTTACGAAGGAACAAATGCAGAGCTACCACGGATCATTAACTCGCATCACGAGGAATTACGAGTACTTCAAATTAAGTATAAAAAGTTGAAAGTTTTACATAAAGAAACGTGCAATTTATTGAAAGAAAAAGAAAATGAACTTCAACAGTTACAGGTGAATATCGAATGTATGTAATACTTTTAGTTATGAATAAATGAAAGGAAATCAATGTTTGTA
Organism: Hylaeus volcanicus; assembly: GCF_026283585.1. NCBI lineage: Eukaryota > Metazoa > Arthropoda > Insecta > Hymenoptera > Colletidae > Hylaeus > Hylaeus volcanicus. The sequence continues at coordinate 10,084,811 of NC_071980.1, forward strand.
TACTATTTTGACAGTCTCAAAACAAACATTTATTACAACTCAGTAAAGATCGTAATTTGGGAGAAAGAGAAAAGTTACAACTACAAGTTTCTGATTTAAATTACAGAATACAACAACAGCAAGACACTATACAGGTGAATTAAAAATTTAATATTATCGTATATTATTTTTTATTTAACGTTTATATATTTTAATATCTCATTAGACGCTGCACAGAAAATTGGCTCTAGAAAGTAAATGTTTGAAGCAGCAATTATATACAGAAGTTTCCAAGCGAAAGGAAACGCAAAAGCACTTAGACGAAACGATAGAAAAATTGAAAAGTTTAGAACACTTGCTAGATAATAAAGAACGAAGATTATATTATAGCGGTCAACTATTACACCCTAATAAAAATAGACAATTTGGTACACAGTCCCTCACAAATTTAAGGGATATTAGGTATGTGAAAAATGCAGTATTGAACTTTTTTCCATATAATATTTTTTACATGCATTAATACACATTTTAGCTCATCGAATCCATTGAAGTTATCGGATCAAAGTAGAAGATGGCAAAGAGACGTAGAAGAAAGTAGTTTGGTAAAAGTTGTTCTTATTAAATTAATTTCTATGTGTTTAAAATTCTGCTAGGAATAAATTTAGTTATTATTAATTTTACCATTTTTAGCCTGTACTTTGTACATCCGAATCAAATGATAAAAGCACAAGAACAGATGAAAGGATAAATTTAAATCAAACTACAAATTCTTTGAAAACAGAAACGATGACTAATTTAGAACAAATAAGAAAGTATCGTCTCCAAAAATCAGCACATCGAAAAGTTCCATTGAATGATTCCGAAGAAAAATCTAAAGAAGTAGGTTTTAAACTAGATAAAAATTCAAAAATTTCAATGCATTCGGATAGTTCGGAAGGACTCGAAAAACAAGTTGAGACCGATGGAAATCAGTATGAAATAAGTGCAGACAGTTTTAGAAAAATATATGAAAATCGAAACTATAGTTTTCATGATTTGTTAAAGAAAAAAGTTGTTTATTCGTCTGAAGATGGTGAAAGTGAAGATGAAAGTTTTCAAAATGATCATACGAGTATAGCTAATAATTCCAGAAAACTATGCAGAAGGTTTGAAAATATTACTGTCTTTATTATTTTCGACTTTTATTCCAAATTTGTTTTCCAATTATAACGTTTCATTGCATTTCAGATTAATTAACAATGCGGACGATACTACAGATTCGAAGGAATTAACGTTTTCTAATTCTACATTCAGAGATAAATTGGAAGTTTTGGAACCTGAGAGAAAGAATTCTTATGAAGATGATTCGGAAACTGAATCTGAAATAAGACAGGAATCGATTAAGCATTATTTATCACTAAACCATCAAAATGATGCTCTTAAACTAATTTCGTCTATATGCGATGATCAAACACGTTATAGCTCTGATGAAGAATTGGAACAATCGACACCTTCTCGTGGGTTAAATGAATCATACACAGCGTATCAAAATTTAATTAAAGGAACACAAGTAACAACCAAAAACGTAAACAATGAAAATTTGTATAATTTGCGGTATGATGAAGATCATACTCATACACAACAAAGCAATGTTACTCATTTAATAAATAATGTAAATAAATCTTCGGAAGATTTACACAAATATATGCTTGAACAATCCGAATCTAACAAACAAGAAGATAACGCTGCAAATACAAGTACAAACGAACTTCAAAATAAATCATTCTTACAAACATCTTCTACAGAAGAGTATAATCAACTTGAGACATCATTTAAAGCTTCTGACACGATACAACTGACAAATATTAATACAGAATCATTATTAGATGCACACGAAGTTCTTAACAATTTGCAAAGCAAACCATCTAGGAAGAATTCATTAAAAACGTCAAGCTATTTGGACAAAGGACAAGTAACAAATGTAACGTACAAGAATGAAACAGAAACAGTATATGATAACAGATTTGCAGGCAATCACAATGTAGAAACAAAAAATAAATTGAATAAGCAAGAAGTAAATAAAGACTTAAAAAGTGCCGATGTTTTATTGAACAATTCGGAATCTCTTAAGACTGATTCAATCTATGTTGTACCTAGCAATGCTGATGTTAATAGTACAAATGAAACCAGTGCCAGAACAAAACCGATTAATTACAATAAAGAGCAGTTGTTGGCAACGATGAAGGCTATCGATGATAACGAGAATATTGAATTTTTAAATCAAGATTACGAGAAACATAATGCAACAAGTAGAAAGCAAATAACAGAAAATTTGTTTCACGGTTTACCAACTCACACCAAGAAAAAACAAGATATTATTAAGGACATATTTGAAACCGATGGATTTAAAAAGGAACCTGCAAGTAGTTATAATAAACTACACTAATGTCGAAATTGACAGACAAACACTAAACACTCTGTAAAGTCGTAACGAAGACAAAAAACGTTGAATTTAGTATGTATATTATTTTTATATTACAACTATTAGTGTCATATCCAAAAAGTTACAAACTTACAACTTAATGTAATCAAACATTAAGAATCAACAATTAGAGAATTTGTACACCATTCTGAAATATGTATTACATTGATTGTTCGATAAATTGTTAGTTTTATTTTTGCATCGACAATGAATTAGTATATATACATATTTATATATAATTTATTCTTTCGTATCAGGGCATATTTATTTGTATTTTAAAATTCACTGATAGTGATAATAATGACAAAAAAAAATACTGTGTAATATGTATGTATGTATAAATGAAATAAATAAATGACAGTTGATAGCTATCTTTTGAATAATAAAATTGTTTATCAAAAATCATCCAATAGCTGTAGTAACCCCTAAATATCTGTTCCTTTTTTTTTTAAATAAAAGAGAAAAAAATTAAAGTTAATCGTTTAAGTTTACTGAAAATATGTTGATTAATTTCAAATGACGCGCCATAAAATACGTACTGCTCAATTACCAAGAGACACAATGAAAATTAGAAACTCACAATTTATACAAATTAAATAGTTTAAATTTTAAGTTTGTATATACGTTAGATTACGTTAAAATTGGCTAAAACGTACAACAAACTGAAGAGAAAATGTTTGTTTTGCGCGTTGGCAATGCTGTTCTCAGGATTGACAAGAAGAACAAACTAGGAAGCAACAAGAACGAACCTGTTGTGCACAGAAAGCAGTGGAATGAAGACACGCCGCGAATACGAATGCCATAATGAACACCAAAACAAACTATGAATACACTTCTAATTCATATAATGGAGGTATTTGTTTATTTATTTTAAGTGGCAAAAATGTCTGCCTTCCAAATACATTACTATTTATGAAAAATATATACATTTTTAAAGATGATAATAAAGATGAATTGAAAAACCGTCTGCTGGGCGTACTTATGGCGTCTGCTAGAATGACGCTTGAAAAATAAGAAATTTAAAGACGAGAACAATTTCATGTTAAGGACAAATGAACAATTTTCATCTTCGTACTTGTATCTTTATTTTTGCTACGTATTGAAAGATGAATAATCTCTTTATTGTATTTGTAAAACTAACAATTTTAATGTTTCGTCGACTGACTGTCATATGTCATGATGTCAGCAAAAGATCACATATTCTGTTATTATTACAAGCATGTTACTACTTGATGCAACGAATAAAATAAAGATGATTTGTACTTGTAAATAAGAAGATAAAAATTGTCAATGAAATCGTACAGGATTTTTATATCATAATAACAATACACATATAATTGTTTACTACATGCAATTTTGTATGTAGTGGAATATTTATTAAAAAATCACATACATATATATGTATAAGTTACATATATTCTAGTCATCTATTATCAATTTTTCTATTCAATAAAATCGTTCTTATTAAAAATTGAGAAAGTATTTGGTCCTGTATAATAGAAAAATAATATTGATTATAGATGAATTTTGGTAATTACTGTGCGATTATGTTTGTTTCAGGTATTATAAGAAATGATAGTCCCGCTGCTTTGTTAGACATGCTTGCAGAAGTTGCATCTCAAACGTTACATTCAGAAAAGAAACATAGTAAATCATTGCTGGCTTCACAATGCAAATCAAAAGTAGAGTGTACAAAAAGAAAGACTCAGGAATCATTGTTCAATGTTCCGCAACTTTTGTCTATGCCTGCATCGCAATTAGTTAAACAGTTCTCTATTTTTACAAGCGACGAATTGAAAAGGCAATACTCTTATACATGTGCTCTTATTAATGGATGTAGTAAAAAATATACTAGTTTTGCGAGTGAAGGAAGAGCAAGAATGTCTATCAAAGTACATTTAGCGGAACACCTAGAATATTTAAAAACAAACAAGGAAGCCTGTGAGTAACCATACATATATATATATTTATATAAAATATGTATACAAATATATTACATATGAAATTGTGTGATGTTGTTTTGTAGATAAGACCTTTACTACAAAGTCGGTGAATTATAAGAATCATAAAACAAGCTTGCTAAACAAAAAAAGTAGATTACAGCAATCAAGAAAACCCCAGGAGACTTTGAATAAAGAAAATAAGAATGTTATAGTAGAAAAACCCACAAATTACTTGCGAAATATTCTACTAAACGATTCTAGTTTTAAAGAACTAAATAAAAATAAAAGCTTCGAAAGAGTAGAGAAACCTAAAAAATTACATAATTCCGAACAAAAAGATATAGATAGAACAGAGTTTAAAGTGCTTGGAGATCACAGTTACTTTGAACGTTTGAAAGAAGAAATCCCCAATGGCAGTGAAACGGAATCCTTCAGCAGTATTCTTGAGAATACAACAACAGATGAGAATGTAAGCATAAATGTAAAATATAAGTACAACGAATTATTATATAAATACTAAAAGTGATTTTCCTCTATGTAGATTGTTCTTATGGTGGTTGGCACAGATACTGTTCATATGAAGGAATATTCTCATGTTAATCAAAAATTGTCAGAAAAATTTAGTCAAGAGTCAGAGACCATTTATTTACCAGGTGAATATACAAAATATCTGTGGTACTTTTACACAATTTCAAATGTTTTTGTTCTGTTGTATTTATATGTGTTTTGGTTTATTGTTAGAAATGACATGGTTAAGCGAAAGTTGCAATAAAAATGCCGACACTATAGCCACTAAACCTAAAGGAAAAGCAAAATTTATAGGCACTAGTAAAGAGGAAAGAGAAATGGCACTTGCCTTCATGGATCGTATTAAGAAAAAAGGGAATCCAACAGGGAGTAATCTTCAATGTCGAATTTGTAATCCACCGCGGAGTTTTACGGCACCTACAACATTAGTATCTCACTACCGCAGTCATGCTGGAATAAAACCATACGAATGTCGTATATGCAGAGCAGTTTTCACAAGAAGGCATAGCTTAAAATATCATATGTTGATTCATCAAAATCAGACACGATTTACTTGTGCTGATTGTGGAAAGAAGTTTAGACATCCATCGCATTTTCGAGAACATCGACGCAGGCATACTGGAGAAGCGCCATTCGGATGCGATGACTGTGGACAACGGTAAATGAAATATGTTAAAACATGTTTATATTATAAATATAGAGATGTAAATGTCATTGTATTAATAAAAATGCTCTTATTTCATTCAGGTTTAAAACAAGGAACACGTACAAACGTCATTTGAAGACGCGACACGGAAAAGTTTTAACGACCACCGGAGAGTTGTTGTATCTTTCCGAGGAAGATTTTCAGAAAGTTCGAACTAACAGAAAAAAGAAAAACGATGTAAGCAAAGAACATGTAGTAGACGAGAGCATAATTGCAGCAAAAACGATTATGCATTATCAAAATGATAATAATAATCAACTGCAGGGTATCGTAGCTGACGAATATATTATAAAGGAAGGTACCGATGACGATAAAAATTGGGAGTCTAACGATACGATACGGATTATTAAGGACTGTTTTGAAACTTATGAGGTTTATCCGGAATCTCAATTAAAGACTGAACTTGTAGAGACTGAAGTATCTATAGATAATAAAATTTGTAATAGAAACGAGAATAATTTACCAGAAGAGTATATAGAAGTGCAAGAAAATTTATCCCAATTACAAAGTCTTTCTTACAATAAATTAGAAGTAATTCGAGATGAGAAAGATGAAATCGTGTGTCATGATAATATTAATCAATCTGAATTAATTCATCGCAACATAAATAAGCCGTCGTCGTACATTGAAATAAAATACGAAGACGATATACAATTTCAAGAAAATGTTGAACTTTCAGAAAATCGATTAGAAAGTCATGTTGAAATAATGGATCACACTAGTAAAAATTATGGTGATGATATATTAAATAACTCTGTGACTGAACAACAAGTTGACTATATAGAGAATGTAGAAGAAACTGGAGATATTTTATTAAATCAGAATGACGAATGCTTGTTAGAAGGAGATGAAACTTCAAGTAATTATCAAGCAGGAATAACAGATTTAACGAAAGATCAAGCGATTGCATCACCAAGCGATGTTCTCCAAAAAAGTCAAAAGCTGTTACATCAAACTAAACAACGTTTATATATTCATAATCAGCCTTTAACTGGTATAATAGTACAAAATAAATGCATCAATATAGTGCCGCATCAATTAAAAGCCTGTAATGATCAGGAAAATAAATCAAAAACGAAACTCGATAAAGGTCAAAATTTTACATTCCTTAATAAATGTATGCAAGCAGTCAATATAAAGCAAAATGTAAATGAAAATACCATTTTATTATTGACTAACGATACTTTACAGAATAGTGTTCTTAAAATTGATCAAAATAACACTGCCGATAATGAAATTAAGAAACAGACATTTGAAAGAAGTAAGTAAAATGTAAATGGTACAAAATATTTGATTTCAGTGAATTAAAGATATTCTACAATAAATGCACTTTTAGTAATGGTTTAAATACTTTTGTAGTAGTATAGTTATAAACAATGTGCTAATAGTGTGTAAAATTTGGAAGCAATGATTTGATTTTTTTATGTGTAAATATTGCAAAGAGAAATGTAGATTTAATACTTTCTACTATCTAAACAAATTTTGGACGTGAATAGACCACTGTATAAAAAAAAAACAATCGAATCTAATAAAGTATTTTTTCATAATTTTGATCGTAGAGAGTGCACAGTATTGTCGTAAGTTTGATATACAGTAAGGTTTCGATAAGCGAGCAGAAAATGCATTTATTTTGTTTCTTGCGAAGTAAAATTGTTTTTCAAATTGTCAAGTATGGATCTTATTATTTTGAAAATTGAATCATCGCGTATTAGGCATTCCAAGTGTTAAGCTTAGAAAAGGACAGTCTTGTTGAACTTGCTATAATAATCATGTATGTACATATTAACAAATTAAGTAAGTAAAATAATAACGAAATCCAATTTACTTAAAGGTATTAATACAAGATACAGTTACTTAAAAGTTGTAACACTTATTTCTGTGCCAAACGTTGGTAGTATAAATTTTGAATTTGCCTAATAAGAACGAATATTGATAATAAGTTGTTTTGAAAATTTTCTTATTATATTATGCTACTATTTGTAGCACATATATCTATACGCACATAAAATATACATTCTTTAGTGCTAAATGAACTGCACTTTAAAAAAATGTAAATAACCAAGTTCAATACGTTATGTTCTTATGTTAATTTGGAACACTTTAACCACATATAGTTGTATCATTTACAATAGTTACAATAATTTTGTTGAAATATATCTGAAAAATGTCTTCCACAGAACTCGATAGATTTATTTTGACATTACATTCTCAGTGTCTCTTTTGAAAATATAATAATTAGCTGATAATACAACGATAGAGATGAATATAAATAGCTCGTAGGTATAACAGTTATTACTAATTTTGTACAAGACATAATGTAGGATTCTGAATCTATTTCAAAATATTATTCACATAATACTTTTTAATACTTTGTTAAAATATACTAACAGTATGTAAAAATTATGGAAATACAAAGTCTGAAAATTTTACGTTGATAATCGTTTATAAAATCACTTTGTTAAGTTACAATGAACAGAGATTTGTAATGATATAATCATTAGTAGAATAACTCGTAATGAAATATTTTAAATACAATGTCTAGTTCAGAATAGGATTAAATAGTGCCTCTTTTCCTAATTTAAGGAATTCATATTTTTTTACTGTTTAAGCTTTAAAAAATTAAACAAAATCTAAAAAGTTGTATATGATAAGTAACTATCAACTAAAAATATTATTTTTCTAGATATAAATCTATTCATTTTGATTTGTTTCTTTGAAAGCTGCATTTTTTCTATGTAAGAGAGAAGTTTAATTTTCTTTAAGTAATGTAGAATTAAATTAACGTTTCGATATTAACACGAAAATTAACGAAGTACTTTCTGAATATCGTACAACATATTATAAACTTGTGATTTGGTTTAGATACTCAAAAATTCTTTTTAAAAAAGAAAAATTAATCTTTCGTTAAATCACCTTCTGTAAATAATGATCAAAAGTATGTCTTTGCTACTGTCGGATTCTGCATATACAATGCTATAAAATTGAATTAAAATCAACATTCCTAAGTATTCCTTCAAATTCCTAATATTCTAAAAGTCATTTAAAATATAGCCCACTTTTAGAAATTTAAGTAATACAAAAATAAATAATATAATAATACATAATTAGAATTAAAAGCTTTCAGCAATATTAAAATTGGATTATCGAATACGGCAGCTAAAAAGGAATGAAAACTACGCATTTGATAATATTTTAGCACACAATTAAAATTCTACATTGATAAGCATCAGTTTTAAACATACACAATGTTTTTAATACTCGTAACTCGTATGAAAAAAAAAATGTAAACATTTGTTGTATTCTCATGTGTGTGTATATAGTAATTAAAAACAAGTCAATTTTTCACCTGCTGTAGAAAACATAGTATAGTAATTCAGAAATTATATTCATGAACATTTGTTCATTATAAACTATATGTGCCTTAAGTGCATTTTAAAACTGGTTGCTTACAATACAATAATTATATAAAAAATATTCATACATATACTTTGTACTAAACATTTTATTATTTGTAATAAACATTACATAATAGTACCGATATTAACGCGAAGAATAACTTTAGTTACATATTGTATTTTTATACCCATTTTGTACTTAAAACAATAAAATACTTGAGAATTCTTTAATAAAGTAACTACGAAAAATGTTTATTCCCGTCTGCTAACACTCTTCGAGTTATCTTTTTCCGTTACCTTTGGCGTTCCGAGTCTCCTAATATTCTTTCAATTCCCAGTTTTTTATATCTGTCGACACTTGACAGCAACAATAAAGAAAAAGAAGTAAAACAAGCGTAGCATGCCACATATCTGTAATAGAAAATGTACAAGAATCCCTAATCGGTAATCCGAAATTTCTGTAAATTATAGACATTGAAATAAAGTGTTAGAACTAGGTAATACCATGTAATATTCTGTAAACATAAGCATGTCCAATTTCTTCACCAGCAAAAAAGTAAAAATTAGATATTACCGACATTGCTAGCAAAGGACTCGCTAATATACAATTGAATCTTCTGGCATTTACTGGCGACATATACTTTGTTTGCATGTTGGAATAATATTTACTTCTCCCAGCTGACTTTCCTAAACTTTCAATATTTAACCCTATAAAATTAAGGAATGCCCAAATAAAAATATTTCTTTGCATTCCATGCCAAGCAAAAACAAATGCAAAGCACAAAAATGAGGCGAATACTCTATTGAAATTTGACTTTAATAACGGTGTGTAAATATATCTGAAAAATATTAATACGTCCTTTTTCCTTTAAATACTTTTTAATGCATTAGAAGTAATTGAAATTTTTATTCTATATTAACACATAATTTTTCTCATATACTCTACCTTATGAGAAATTTATATAAACCTTTATCAAAATACTTCCACATATCGGAATATAAATGAATTCTTGCTACACATTTAGGCTGAGAGGGTGCTTTTATATGATCTATCATACATAAAGTATGGTTCAGTCCATATATCACAACATATTTAATTAAAAAAAATTGTCCCATACAATATCCTAATCCATATAGAGCCCATGGATTCAAGAATTCAACAATCTGGTACACGAAAAAAAAATGTAATTTTAATTAGATAAATCTAATTCCAATGAAATTAGATTTAAAAATGTAGTTTTACCTTAACATGATACTGCATTGCATTAAAATAGAAGAAATGTAAGGAAAAATTGGCAAAAAATATCCAAAAAATATATCTAATTATATTTAAAGCAAAATGTTTTAGATCTGCTAATTTCCAGGTCTGAAACGGCCCTTTTATCTGTGAAAATTGATGTATTATCAACTCGTAATAAGTCAATGGAAATATAATTGTAATGCAAGGATAAAATGATACATACAGAATCAATGAATTCGTGATATAAAATCAATGGTCCTAAACATAATGTAGGCAAATATAAGCAATATGCTAATCCCCATAAAAAGTTTTTCCATAAACGCGATATATTATTACATCTGTTTTCTGAGCACGTTTGTATGTTATCTATAGCGAAACTAATGCTTCTTAGTTGAATCCAACACATCGTAAGAGTTAAAATGTAATGCTTTTCATCATTGAGTTTTAATATACTTTGAAAACTACCACCCGGTATTTTAAGGAAGTGTATTATCAATAAGAATAATACGTTTATCAACCATACTGTAGATTTGTTGCGTTTGTATGTTAAAATATACAGTATGCTTGGTTGAATCAATATACACAATGCGCCTAATTCTCCAATGTGAAACCATAAAAATGAAACAGATGTAAAAATATACCAGCCACATAATAACTGTAAAAATATACAATCCTTATTAGTTAGTAAATATAAAACAAATAATAAAACATAAAATGATATTGAAGTATCACACCATTCTATTTGATCCAGCTTTAATGGTATAACTAATAAGATGATGGCAAAATATCCATGGTATTAATTTAATTAATAATGGTATCAATATTCCCCATTCTTGATCAGAAACATCTTTTTTCCTACCGATCCACGCCCAGCCTGGTGCGAAATCATTGTACAAATCATGGTAGTTATTAAAATCTAAAAATCATTTGTGACATTGAAAAATGAAAGATTGATATTGCATAGAAAAATAAGTAATTCAAATTCTTACAAGCACCGGTTAAAAACACATTATAAGCAGAATAAAAAACAGCACTGATCCAACAAAAGAAGTAAAAGGAACTTTCATATTTATTCAAATTAGTAACATTGTTTGTTATCAATGTCATATTTAATTGCAGTTGAATTTGCCGCTTCGTTTTTGTTTACAATCAACGAATTTGCATTCTTCAAATGTAATGCACAATAATACACTACAGTTTCGTTATACTGCACCAAAAATTAATTTATCGAATAAATATAAAACCTCCTAAAATTTTACTTAGGGAAAGTTTATGATTAAGATAACGATATGAAAGGTTTTGTTTTGTTTTGTACAATATAATAAACCTCCTATCTATGAGATCCAAGGGTGGAAAGGTTGGTAGCAGTTAGTGATCCTCTAGACTCTAGATCCCTAGATCCCTATCGCTAGTATCAGTAGAGTCTGCATATGCATATATGTACATTAGCGGGTTTTTTAAAAGAAGAGAAAGTGAAGACGGAATTTGAAAGATTTCCGTCATTTCAAAAATTGTAATTTTTGAAACGACGAAAACCCTTCGAACTGCTTGTGCACATTACCTAACTTATGTAGCTTGAATAGAAATAGAAACGAATAAGATATTTATATAAGACATTGTTTATTACGTCTTATATAGTATCGACTTTTATAATAATAATGATAATAATAGCATCAATATGCGTTGATTCTAATTCCAAGTTTCCATATTTTCATTTACTTGTAAACGAGAAAAATTGCAGCCATTAGCTCATATTACTTGGTATGGAATTAATAATGTCATCTGACCCTTAGTGGCGATGTGCAGTTAGCAATTACATACTTCAAATAATATAGAGGGTCCAGGTCTCACCACGTGGAGGTTACTGCATATGGAGACCCAAAAAAATTGAGTGGCCAAGACAAAAACCACATCCTAGCCACCTTTATCCTTAATCTAAATGTTGTGTGTGTGTATGTGTGTATTGTGTGACCTCCCCCCTTCCCGGCCGGGGATGTATTTAAAAAAATTAAAACAAAAAAATTGACACCAAGACTTAACCTGACGACGATTTCTGAAACATACAATGTATACTTTATATGACAGTGTTTTTATTGTCAAATAGTCCATTCGGAATTTGGTTCAGTCACCTGCAACAGAAGAAACGTATATTATTCTCTATTCTTCAAAAATATAAACAAAAATCCATGGGAGGTCTCCTTTTTTTGTTCTTGGTCTAACTATAAATACAAAGTTACTTCAAAACGGACGCGATGTATCAGACGCGACACTAATAGCAAACGCGATTCATTATTATTCGCAACACTACCCTGAAAGAAAACGCGAAAGACTTTATTCAAAAGCAAGACTCTAAATAATAACAAATCGGACGGGATCAATATTCATTTACTTAAACGCAACTCTAATAGCACTCGCGG
>NC_071980.1:10107479-10221444 GCF_026283585.1 Hylaeus volcanicus
CCGCGAGTGCTATTAGAGTTGCGTTTAAGTAAATGAATATTGATCCCATCCGATTTGTTATGATTTAGAGTCTTGCTTTTGAATAAAGTCTTTCGCGTTTTCTTTCAGGGTAGTCTTGCGAATAATAATGAATCGCGTTTGCTATTAGTGTCGCGTCTGATACATCTCGTCCGTTTTGAAGTAACTTTGTATTTATAGTTAGGCCAAGAACAAAAAAAGAAGACCTCCAATGGATTTTTGTTTATATTTTTGAAGAATAGAGAATAATATACGTTTCTTCTGTTGCAGGTGACTGAACCAAATTCCGAATGGACTATTTGACAATAAAAACACTGTCATATAAAGTATACATTGTATGTTTCAGAAATCGTCGTCAGGTTAAGTCTTGGTGTCAATTTTTTTGTTTTAATTTTTTTTAATACATCCCCGGCCGGGAAGGGGGGGGGGTCACACAACACACACACACACAAAACATTTAGATTAAGGATAAAGGTGGCTAGGATGTGGTTTTTGTCTTGGCCACTCAATTTTTTTGGGTCTCCATATGCAGTAACCTCCACGTGGTGAGACCTGGACCCTCTATATTATTTGAAGTATGTAATTGCTAACTGCACATCGCCACTAAGGGTCAGATGACATTATTAATTCCATACCAAGTAATATGAGCTAATGGCTGCAATCTTTCTCGTTTACAAGTAAATGAAAATATGGAAACTTGGAATTAGAATCAACGCATATTGATGCTATTATTATCATTATTATTATAAAAGTCGATACTATATAAGACGTAATAAACAATGTCTTATATAAATATCTTATTCGTTTCTATTTCTATTCAAGCTACATAAGTTAGGGAATGTGCACAAGCAGTTCGAAGGATTTTCGTCGTTTCAAAAATTACAATTTTTGAAATGACGGAAATCTTTCAAATTCCGTGTGCTCCATAATGTCAACGTATTGCTTATAGGTAACCCTTTGCGCTCGAGTGGAGCCGCTAGGGCAACATATGTAATTTAAAAGTGATTTTTGAACGTACAATTTCAAAATTACTTATATCAAGATACAGCTAATTATTAATGGAAATAATATACATTGAGTCGTGAATGTTTTTAGATGTTTCTTTTCGAAGGAGAGTTTTTGGTTTTACAGAAATTTATTATAAAAATGGGCTTGATTTCATTCTATAGAAAAATGCCTCGAGCGCAAGGGGTTAATATTTGGATTAATTAAAGATAAATAACATCTTAATATCGACAAATGTATATATTAAATCTAATAAGTTTCTTGCATATAAATAAGATATTCTATAAATAATTTTATTCTCAAAAAACAAAATATATTAAGTACAATGATTATAATTCAAGCACACGAAATTTTTTTCTTATATATTAATGTAAAGAACAATTGGACAGTGATCACTACCGTATACCTTGTCTCTAATAACATTATCACAAACTTGATCTTTAATTCGTTCAGATACCAAAAAATAATCCAATCTCCTGTGTAAAAAGATCTATTGTAATATAAAGATTCGTATAGTAGATTGAATAGCTGTTTGTATACTCACCATCCTATGTTCTTAGTACGCGCATTAGCAAAATATGACCAAAATGTATAAGCACCAGTTTTCTCAGGATACAAAGCTCTAAATGTATCTACAAATCCTGCAGCTAAGAAGTCTGTCATACCTTCTCGTTCCTCTTTGGTAAATCCAGCATTTTTTGTATTTGTCTTAGGATTTGTGAGATCTGTACATCATAGAAATAAAGAATACATAAAATAGCCTATAAATTTTCATGAAATTACGTTTACAATAAAATCATATTACACAATATTTTGAGATAGTATTACCTATTTCTTGATGTGCAACATTCATATCACCACAAATAATGACTGGTTTCTTTTCATCCAGCTCTTTAATATAATTCTTGAAAACCTCATTCCACTGTAATCTTTTTGGTAATGTTACCAACTTTTGGCCAGCATTGGGAACATCTGCAAAATTGTTATATTTCAAGAATTGTATTAAATAGACTGCGGATCTTTATGCAAAAAAAAACCTTCGCAAAGATGCCTACAAAAATTGAACCTAAATAGGAATTTATTTTATTCTGCAAATATTATAACATGAACTTTACTTTCAATCTTTTTTATATTTTTGCATATTGTTTGCATTTTGTAGTTTCTTGCACATTCAAATTTCTTATAAATGCATAAACATCCGCAGTCTAGTAATAAACTTTGGTACAATAGAACTGTAATATTAAATCTATCGGTATTAAATAATAACTTACAAACATTAAGTAGATAAAACTTGGGGTATTCTGCCATAATTAGCCTGCCTTCATCATCAAATTCAGGATCATCTAGACCATATTTTACATCAATTGGTTTCTCTTTTGAATATAAGGCAAGACCACAGTAGCCAGATTTTTTACCTATACATGCCACACGATTAATTTTAATTTTTATTAATATAAATTCAAGCATGACAAATACTAAACATTCTTACTGTCAAGAAAATAACGGTGATATCCGCTCAACTTAATTTCTTCTGGTAATTTATCTTTATTGCATTTAGTTTCTTGCAGTGCAACTATATCAGCATCTTCTTTTTCAATATATTCAATTCCACTTTTCTAAGTAAACATAACAATAAAATATTATGAAATTCCATAACAAAAATCGGATAATAAAATAATGTAGTATTCGTACTTTAATAACTGCTCTTATTCCAGAAACATTCCAGCTAGAAATTTTTAAATTATACTTATTTCCTTCCGCATTTAATTTCTCACATCCAAAGTCGATTTCATCCCAATTCGTATCTACTTTATTCATCATCTGCTTTGGCTCTGTCTTGGCACGCTTCGGTGCAGGTTCTTCATTATCATTTCTAGCACGTTTAGATTTTTTACCAGACACTTCTTGTGCTTTCGACGCCTTACTTTGTTTTTCATTTTTGGTTTCTGTAGAGTTTGCCTAGTTTTCGAATGGAATCAAAATACATATCTTTAACAAAGGACTTTGATATCCGGGCACTTTGAATTAGTTAATAATGTATTCTTTATTTCAATAAAAATAATAAAATTATCGATCTGTAAAATTGCATATCTTGATGCTGCATTGTTGTATTATAAACTAAAGAAAGGATATACAGAAATAATAAATGACACAAATGTATAACCTTTGAACCTCGACCACGTTTTGGCGGCATGCCGGTTGTCTTGATGCACGTGAACAGACGCTACGAATTATTGTATTAATATTAACACGACAATAACAATATGAAAGTGATTCTCTTTTAATATTGTTCCGTTTTATTAAGAACTAATCAATGTAACCACTATCTCGGTTATTTATTACAAAAATTAACAGATATATCCAGGTGTATCTGACAAAGAACAACGACTCGATCTTCAACGAAGTTTGAAAACTGCGCGTTGCCACGAAATTTGGCATGTTGAACAAATAATCATATAATTACTCGATATAAAAAATTAATTTCTTGACAAAAATTATTACATTTCTCAATGAAAGACCAACGTTCGTAAGTAACGGAAAATTTTGAGATTTATAAATGAAATGAGAAAACATCTTTGTTTACAAAACAAACAATCACGTCAATATCGATATTTTGGACCGAATCATTTGTTGTGATTGTTTGTTGCTATATACAAAGTGTTTTCAAGTTAAACAATGAAGATAATATAAAAGTGTTTTTCAACAGCAAATGTTTCCAATTAAATTTTTTAATAATTGAAAACAAGGATTGTCTACATTTAGTGCTTGAAAACATGTTCGTGGCGTCTCCTACCAACTGACTGTTTACTAAAATTTGTTTACATGCAGAATACCGGCAAATTTAAAGAAGGTGAACCAGAAACAGCGCACTTTCTCCAGTCTACCTTCTGAAATATATAAATTTTTTTAAAAATTTAAATATAATTCAGAGTAGAAACGTATAAGATGTTTATATAACAACATTTTTACTTTATCTTATATACTCAAGACTTTTATAATAAGACACTTCTTATTTAGATAAATCGATAGTCCTATTTTATTTTTGTTACATTATATAAACAAGAAAAACAGAAATATTTTGTACAAAATTGTGATTTATTGAAAGTACATCTTTTTGCAAATTGTTACAAGTAATGAACATGATCATTTGAATTTGATTACAATATGTATGTATAAATTTATCTTGTTCTTAATGATAGAGAATTAAGACATTTAATGTCATTCGTGACAAATTTATATGATGCGTAAATTTTCAAGTGAAATATTTTAATTACAGTCGAATGTCAAATCATAGAATATTAATTTGGAAAAAGAATATCAAATGAAATAATAGTTGCAAGTTGATCGCATAATAATAGCACGATAGTTTCAATCGCGGGGAATTAAAACTTCTCGTTAACTCGTACCCTTTCGTTGCGATATTATGACATTGTTTAATAATATTATTCGCAAATTATAAAATCTATTTTATAATTTTTCATTATGAGCAATAATGTAAAATTGTTGTCTGAAAAATTTGAAGCAGGTAGTTGCGGGATCTTTGTTCTCTGCTTGGTTTATCATTGACAAATGGATTCAACAATTTTCTAGTAAAAATTGTTACAAACATGAAATCGTTCTTCCTACCTATCCACTTTAAATAATATATATACACGTGTATTAACATAATTCAGTCATCGGAATCACCTGTTCGTTTAGCTCTTCGTTGTCTAGGACTCTGTTTTGGAGTTCTTGGAGACTTATCTGTGAAAATATTATATTTAATTATTAAACATGAACAAATATCTAGTTGTTTTGTAGTATCATTGATAACGAGCGGAGAACAATGTTATTACATCACTTTCCAGAACATTCGCAAATTTAATTTCTTTTTTTTTCAATGGAGAGACTATAATTAATGTAATAAAAATATTAAATTATTCTTTAATTCGATTACAATTTTTCTCTGACAAAAATTTCGTACAAGTATCGAAACATTGAGAAAAGCAAAATGTATTTGTGAATGTTCTGAGAAGTCTAATAATAGTATAGTAATTATTGTTGTGTTACATTTAAAACATAATACAATACTTACTAATTCTATTCAAAGTTTCTTTTGGCAACCAATCGTAATCTACATTGTTAGGATTGGATGTACCCATTTCCATAGGTATTTTACGGGTAGTAGAAGATCGAGATTTGCGGCCCAGAGACGACAGAAGCTGTTGCCCTCCTACGAGCGTTAATATTACACATGCAGCGAGGAATACATACAGAAAAACAGTTTCTCCATCGAGACCATCGTCTAATTCTATAATCTGTACTGTTTCATTATAAACAGCCTCGCTGAAGTTGATGCCATTCTATAAAGAAATATACGTTATTAATGTTTTGAATTAACGTTAGAAAATATCAAATAATATTTGATACATACACTGTCTCTGTAATTCAGATTAATATTGAAACCAAAGGGCCTTCCGGCAAGGTTCTCTGATGGAAGAAACGTATATGCCAAAGTTGCCTCATGTTTTGGCTTCACAATCTTGTTATATGCAACAGTTGAAAAGTTCTGAATATAAAAGTTAAAATCCATTGCATAACGAAAAGATGCATCTAACGATTCAAGAACAAAATCAGATTCACCTTTATTGGTGAAACCAACAAGTAATTCGACTAAGTTCCCAGCTGGTAACTCTAAAAAATACGAATTAACTATTAAAATTACAAATAAACAAAATACACTATAATCAAAGGAGAATTATATATATACCCAACGTTGATAATCCATTGTAAATAGGTTTAGTAAACAATATAGTAGTATCAGCATCAGGTGATGCATTAGTTGTCTCTTCTTCAGGTTCTTCATCCGTTATTACAGAATTTTCTTCTCCTTCTACATCCACTATGTCGTCTATATTTTCATCTTCTTGAGCATGAACTGTAATACAAAATATATATATAATTCGTCCTAATCGAGCAACAAAATAAACATGTAATTCATATATCGTTCAACAAAGTTGACTACGTTAGACTCGAAACTTATTAATTATATTAAACTCATAATTAATAACGTGAATATCAAAAAGTTCTTTTGAACAATATGTTTTTCAACAGAAGTTTGTTGTTAACTACTCGAAACTTTATTTTCAATTTAAACGAAACTACACATAAAGGTTGTAGTTTTCTTTCGATAAAAATTATACATACATCAGCTGAAAAACCATCGAGAACGATAAATGAAAATTTATTCGTGTCAAGGCGTATCGTATACACATAGCACGAATATAAACTATAAACTGAAAAGTGTATTTCCAATAACACTCTATATTTCACATTACCTCTGTTCACAGTGAGAATAATCGGCGAAACGAGTAACAATAAAAAAATGCTAAATTTCTTCATTTTGTTGCGTTATTTTTAAACTAACTATTCTGTTATGAATAGGAATTTATTTCACTTCAAACCACTCACTTCACAATCGACACCGGACTACACGTTTCGGCATAATACTAGAGCCTACCATTGCTGTTTGCGACGTGGAAGCTCAGCGGCGTAGTCGTCAATTCTACAACGTGGAACATCAACGTTTGGTTGGCATGAAATAGTAACGAACGACCACGAATAATTTAATGCTACCAACTTGATAGCTTTAACTACTCGTCGAATAAATCTCGAATAATTGAGCAAAATTAGAACGAATCGAAAGATAATAATGTATTATTTATTATGCTTGATTCTGTTGACGAAACAAAACTTCGATAAATAAAGTTACGGCGACAGAATGTCATTGGACAACTATCTTTGCGTTATCGCTATTGTATAATCTTTAATAAAACAATAAATAATTTGAAATTATATGAAATAGTCAAAGTTCATACGTGTATACATAAGAACTGAATGAGTTAAAGAATTGTTTCTATTGGTCGTTCATTAGAACTGGCTATTAGAATTTATGTAGAATTGTCACCAATTGTCACTGTCACTTTTCAAAAGTTCCTTTGACAGATAACCTTAATATATTCTCCTCTTTAAATAATATAAACAGGTACAACGTATTTCATTCATAATGTTATCATTGAAAAAATATTTACTCTAAATGCTCTAACAGAATGTCATTAAGAGCACGACTCCTTCTACCTTTACTAAATTTATTTGTTTGTTTATTAACAAAGCTATATATATACACGCGATGGTATAAAGTTTATTATATTGCAGATTACAGTGTAAGCATGGATTACGATGACGATTTCTTCTTCGAGGAGGATAAGATGTTCGTTTCATAAAACTTTTTCATTTCTTACTGATCTGTGTTACAACTTCAATTTAAATGTGCTTCTCTCTTCTTGCAACATGCATGTCTGTTTGCCACGGTGCGGTGGAGTAGTTTGAAGGATCAAACACTTTTACCTCCAGATAACGTTACTTTGAGTGAATCTAACGATCAGGAAAATGACTTTTTACTATTAACCACTGTACCATCAGCTAATGCCCAATCACAATTCGCTATGAGGGAGGATCGCATGTATGCATTGTTGTGTTCACTATTCTACGTTTTATTTAAGTTCTTTTTTCTTACAAATTTGATATATTTCACATTTGTTTTTTGGTTTATTATCACGAGATATAGACCAGATGTAGAACTGGTCGCTCAAGATCAGTCTCTTCATCATCTACTTGGCACTGCTATGTAAGTTTTGATGATGATGATGATGATGATGATGTGCTTGTCATTAAACTCATACCGATGTTTAATACAATTATGGTATATTATATGATGTAGTTACATAATATAGTATTTTTTATTATAATATCTATAAACATGTAGTTATTGTTAGACGGTCTGGTGAGAATTTCTTGAATATTTATGTAACATTTATATGTGTATTCAAGTTTTACCATTACTTAATTAACAAGTATAAATTATCAACAGTACCTTATATTTATTATACTTATTTACTACCAGTATTGAACTATTTATATTTAGAGAAAAGTTTATTTTGTAGAAATAATTTATAGCTAACGGTATGTAACTCTATGCATGAAGCAGCATATTAGTTTTTTTTTTTGCTACATAATTCTTATAGATGTGTCTATTACATTTGTTATGTATTTATCTAAAAAATGTACAGTTATTATCCAAAATAGATATTGAATTCGGTAACGTTTTATATGTTTCTTTTATTGTATTGCTTTATGCAGGGGTATGACGATTACTTCGGGCAACGTTGTAATACAAAAAGACAGCAGTAATCTTATAGGCATAAGCATCGGAGGCGGAGCACCGTTGTGTCCTTGCTTGTATATTTTACAAATTTTTGATAACACGCCTGCGGCTATAGACGGCACTTTGCAATCAGGAGATGAACTTGTAGCGGTAAATGGATCGTCGGTTAGAGGAAAGACAAAAGTAGAAGTTGCAAAAATGATCCAATCTTGTGACTCTCAAGTCAGCATCAATTATAATAAACTACACGCCGATCCCAAACAGGGTCGTACTCTTGATATAGCTTTAAAAAAGGTTTATATTACACATACGTAGTCATATATTTGTTTAATAATGCTCTCTCTAACTAAAAAATTGAATTCCAGGTGAAACATAGACTAGTAGAAGGAATGGGAAGTGCAACAGCCGATGCGCTCGGTTTATCGCGTGCTATTCTCTGTAACGATGCACTCGTACAAAGGTTAATGGCATTGCAGCGTACAGAAAATTTATATAGAGGTCTTGTTTCTCATGCTCAATCTACTCTACATGCATTTTTCGACTTAACGCAAATGTACAAAGGTACGTTAGTAAATTTGTTGTGATTCTGAATTTCTATAGATTGTAACAACTGAAATTAAATTACTTAACATTGGTACACGTTTCAGTATTCGGAGATGCGTTTGCCGCGATAGGAGTAAGAGAACCACAGCCACGAGCTAGCGAAGCTTTCAGACAATTTGGTGAACAGCACAGGCAAATGGAAAAGTTTGGTGTAACGATGCTAAAAGCTTTAAAACCCATATTAAACGATTTAGGCACGTATCTTCACAAAGCTATTCCAGATACTCGGTTAACTATCAGCAAATATGCCGATGCAAAATTCGAGTACCTTTCGTATTGTTTAAAAGTAAAAGAATTGGACGACGAGGAACAAAGTTACGCGGCGCTACAAGAACCTCTCGATCGAATGGAAACGGGCAATTACGAGTATCGTTTGGTTTTAAGATGTCGACAAGAAGCTCGCGCAAAATTTGCAAAACTTCGATCAGATGTACTCGTAAAACTCGAGTTGTTAGATAATAAACATGTTCAAGATGTCGTGTGGCAATTGCAAAAATTTGCATCCGGCTTAGGAAAATATTATTCTAACGCGAGAGATTTATTATCTGCCGTGACATTGTTTCCCGTAGAAGTTGACTTGTCGCATTCTGCATTTCAATATAAATCTACCGGACCTCAGACAATAGCCGACGGAGAAGACGTAGATGAATTTGAACCCGAGGAAAAATCAAATAACGAAGAGCTTCTTATAGATACGCAAAACTTCCCACTTATATCAGAATCTGATAATATGTAGCAAAAATAGTAGTACGCACCATTATTAAAATTCTTAAAGATAATAATTGGTGTGGGACAAATTTTCTAATGTACATTTTTTTTTTTTGTTATTTCG
This sequence comes from Hylaeus volcanicus, assembly GCF_026283585.1. NCBI lineage: Eukaryota > Metazoa > Arthropoda > Insecta > Hymenoptera > Colletidae > Hylaeus > Hylaeus volcanicus. The sequence goes on from NC_071980.1 coordinate 10,117,142, forward strand.
AATATAACAATCCATATTCCATTTTCAAAATACCATTCCATTACAAAAATTGATACCAAAGATTATTATTCTAAGGAAATATATATGTATAATAGCTATGTGTACAAAATTATGTATATGTGTAGTACATTTAACGTATATGTTAATTATATGTTTACAATAAACATTAATTGTAAGGTCGAGAAATGCATTTGTTCAATTTTTAATTCCTGAAATAAACTTTTCCATGTTTTAGATAAGAAAAATGTAGTCACAAGCAACAACTGTTGCTTGTTTACCTTTAGACTACGTTATTTTCTATTGTCTGGTATGAAATAATACAAAATACTACATAAAAAAAGTATTTGTCAGTCAATATTTTTTATTACGTTATGATTTAGTTTTGTTATTGCATACAAAATACCCAATATAAAATATTACATATGATCGCATACGATGTTTTCTTTTTTTATGTCCGAGCCGCCATTTTAATAGTTTCCGTGGAAACCATGAAAACAAACGTACATACAAAAACAATGTCAATAATACCTTGAAATTGAACTGAAAGATTGTTTCTTTATTGAAATATAAACAATGAAGACTGTGCCAGCATGGGTTGACAAGGTTCAAGACAAATCGGAATGGTGGTAATTTTAGCAAATCTTTTCTATAATAACAATATTATAATTGATCACTACAAATTTTATAAAACAACGATTGAGCGTTGAATTAAAAATGATTTTTTAACTGTATTATTTTATTTAATTGACTTCTCATTAATACGGTTCTAAACATTGTTTCAGTATATACGACTTATGTTTTAATCCAGATGGTACTCAGTTAGTTATTGCTGCTGGTCAGCAAGTTTTGGTTTACGAGACCACTGAAGGAGCTTTGATTCAGCCATTAAAAGGTAAAGCGAATAGTATATGTTTAATCTTCTCCTAGAGGATTGAATATCATATTTGTATTTATAATTTGCAGGGCATAAGGACATAGTTTATTGTGTATGTTATGCAAAAGATGGTAAAAAATTTGCATCTGGAGGTGCAGATAAAAGTGTCATTATTTGGACATCAAGACTGGAAGGTATCCTCAAATATTCGTAAGTTAAATATTTTTCTACAGAGTACTATGGAGTTTAATTTAATTAATTGAAATGGATTATTTATTGTAATATGATTTTCTATTAGTCACAATGAAGCTGTTCAAGCTATGCAGTTCAATCCTGTATCGCATCAACTTTTGAGTTGTTCTCTATCAGACATAGCATTCTGGTCTCCTGAACAAAAAGCAGTTGTGAGACATAAATCCAAAGGAAGAGTGAACTGTTGTGCTTGGACAAGCGATGGTCAATATTTAGCCATTGGATTGGCAACTGGCTATGTCTCCATTAGAAATAAGGTTTGTTTTTACTTTAATATACATACATAATTAGTTAAAAATTTTTCTGTGATTCAATATAATTAAAATTACTTTGAATTTTAGAATGGAGAAGAACAGATACGTATAGATAGACATAGCGAAGTACCAATATGGAGTTTACTTTGGAATCATCAATGGTTATATGTTCTTACTTACATACAGAACTAATATACGACATATTGCGATATTGAATTTCTGAATTATTCACAGGGAAAATTCTACAGACGTCCTCTGTATCGCGGAATGGAATGGAACTATATCTTTCTATTCGATCGCGGGGAAACCAATTGGAAAAGACAGATTATTAAATTTCATTCCTCTTAGGATGTGTAATTTTGCAGGTGGTCAATACATTTTGATTTCAGGAAGTAATAAACAATGTATATTAATGACGTATGACGGAATACAATTAATGAATGTTGGTGGTACATTTTCCTCTTGGGTTTGGAGTTGTGCTGTACATCCAACTTCTACGCATATTGTGAGAATCTATGTATTCTTATTTATACGAGTAGTTCAATTTTTATTGTGTGTTACATAATTACTTATTAAACAATTTTTCACCTCGCAATTTAGGCCTTAGGTTGTCAGGATGGTACTATAACATATTTACAATTATCATGGAACGTTATACATGGACTGTATGGAGATAGATACGCGTATAGGGAAAATATGACCGATGTAATAATACAAAATTTGATTACCGGTGAAAAAGTTCGAATCAAATGTAAAGATTTGGTAAGTACTGTTATTAATCTAACAGTAATACTGGATAACGAGAAATAACGCGTTACTAGTATTATCATTTTAATTTCAGATTTCCCGCATTGCTGTATATAAGTCTAGATTAGCCGTTCAATTATCAGAACGCGTGATAATTTATGAACCAACAAATTCCAATGATGGAATGCATTATCGTATATGTGAAAAATTGAATCAAGCTCTGAATTGTAATTTATTAGTTGTCACGGCAAACAACTTAATATTATGTACAGAAAGAAGATTACAAAGTTTATCTTTAAATGGAATCGTAGAGAGAGAATGGATACTCGATGGATTTATAAGTTATATCAAAGTTGTTGGTGGACCAGTTGGTCAAGAATGTTTAATTGCAGGTTTGTATCGTGAAAAGGTTCATACATCCAGACCATCTGATTGGTTACCAGTGCATGGAAAATTAAATATCTCCATTCCTTGTCAATCTATGAGAAAATTCATTAATAAATGTTTTTTCCATATCCCTTTTTAGGTTTGAACACAGGGTATATAGTAAAAATATATTTAGATAATCCCTTCCCAGCACACTTGACAAAAATCGAAGGTTCTGTAAGATGTCTCGATGTTAGTTCGTTAAAAGAAAAGCTGGCAGTTGTCAGCGACCAAGGAGTCCTTTATATATTCGATTTGTATGCAGAGGAAAAACTTCAAGAATTCCAAGATGTAAACAGTGTAGCATTTAACAGCAGCTTCGAGGATATAATGTGCTTTTCAAGTGGAGAGTATTTGGTAATTAAAGTAGGAAACTTCACGGAATATAGACAAAAATTTACTGGGTTCGTCGTGGGTCACAATGGATCGAAGGTTTACTGTTTAAATGGATCTAGTATTATTACAGTGGAGGTAATTTAACGAAACCCATATTCATGATTCCGTCGTAAGTGGACCAATATTATGTATACTAATAAGTTAACTATCATATGTTTACAGGTTCCATTATCTCTATTCATGTACCAATACCTAGACATTGGTCTTTTTTCTCATGCTTATCATATAGCATGTCTTGGGGTAGCAGATTCAGATTGGTTTGCTCTAGGCACTAATGCTTTGGAACATCTAGAACTGAATATAGCATATTCTGCCTTTGCTAGAGTTAAAAATCTAAGGTACATAGAAATTGTATCCGAAGTAGAAGAAAAATTAAAATCTGGCGAATGGGGAAGAGAAGCATGCATGGCTACCGCTGCTGCTGCTATGGGAAAATTGAAAGAAGCTGCAAAACTTTATCAAAAAGCTGGTTTACAGCAACACGCGTTGACCATGTATTCCGATTTGCGTATGTTTGACATTGCACAAGAATTTATTGTTAGCGGAAACAGCCAGGTTAGCGACGTACTTATTTATGCCTCGATATTACAAGAAATACAGTATAACGTCAATATTGTAAGACCTAAAATAATGATACGAACTTTGTTTTGATCATTCATTTAGGACCGCACAATATTACTTCGCAAAAGAGCAGAGTGGGCCAAAAGTCTCGGCGAACCTCGTGCTGCTGCGGAAACGTTTCTCTCAGCGGGCGATGTAGATCGTGCCATTAACATAATTGCAGAGTATGGTTGGATCGATATGTTAATAAAAGTGGGCAGACAACTCGATAAATCAGACAGAGACAATCTAACTGTAATCGCTAAGAAGTTAAAGAAATTAGGTGCAACCCATGGGGCAGCTGAAATTTTTGGTCGTTTGGGAGATGATCCTGATGTAGCAGATGTTTTAGTGGATGCTCAAGCTTGGCCTGAGGCTTTTGAATTAGCTGAAAGAAATCCCAAACTGAAAGCAAGGATATATGGACCGTATGCTAGATGGTTAGCAGAGACTGGCCATTTTTCCGAAGCGCAAGAAGGTGAGCACACTTTGTGCACATTTGTAACTAAACAAAATTTCTTCCGTTTAATTTGTTCATAAATTGACCATTCGTCTTTAGCGTTTCAGATAGCTGGACAATCAGAAGAATCTATAATGGTACTGACAATGTTGGCAAAAAATGCTGTTACCGAGAAAAGATTTCGCGATGCCTCCTATTTTTATTGGCTACTTTCTCAAATTAGTTTAAACCTTAACAGAAGCACCGACGAATTACAAATAATGTTTTCTCAGTATTACGAGAAGGCTGATATATATTATGCTTATCACGAAGTCCACAAATACGTTGTAAGTGGAAACCTTGATAAAATATTATTTTACTTTAATTTAATTTTAATATATTACCTTCTTTTAACAAATTATAATTGTAATTACAATAAGAACAATAATAACTTTTTAGGAAGAGCCGTTCACGTCGCTAATGCCAGAGGCGCTCTTCAACATTTCGCGATTTCTTTTAACGAAAACTCATAATATGCAAATAGAAGGAGTCTCGAGGTTTATTATAATGTATACTTTGTTAAAACAAGCTTCCCTTCTTGGTGCTAATAAATTGACGATGCAATTACTCGAGAAATTACGTAAAACAAGAATTCCAGCAAGTCAACTTGGTCAATTGGAAACTTCAAACTTGATAGCTCGAGCTTCCCCTTACAGAGATCCCGAGGAACTTATGCCACTTTGTTATAAGTGTTCAACTTTTAATCCTCTCTTGTCGCTAGATAATCAACAAGGGCATTGCGTGCAATGTCGATTAAAATTTCAATATTCCTTTATAATGTTTGGTAAGTGTTATTTAATTGCGCGTACGGATCCCTTCAAAAAATTAATTTCAAAATAAATAATTTCAGAAATCCTGCCATTAGTCGAATTTGATTTGGAGGAAGATATTTCGGATGAAGAAGCAGAAAAGTTAATAAATGAATCGTTATCATTAACTGACAGTATGACGGATAATGATCAGCTTACCATTACTTCCGAAGTAGATATGTTTACTGCACGTTTAATGAAATACGAGGTATACGATATATTTTTCATACATCGCGATATTTATTATACAAATTTTTTGTTTAATTCCAACTCACTAATTGCGTTGTTCTAGGAAAAATCGAGTACTTCTACTATAATTGTGGGAAGAAGTGTTTTGAAGAGCATGGATCCGTGTACTGTATTAATCGTAAAGTGGCCAAAACCATTTAAAACGAGATATTTTAAAAATCTTTTACCTGATCTACAAATTACTTTCTGTAAATCTTGTCTAAAGGTACGAAAAATATTTCACACTTTCTAATAAATAAATGGTACATGATATACATATTTACAGTTCGTCTCTTTAGAATTTATAAAATTCTCATTTGCTTCTTGTATAGCAACATAATAATAGCATACTTTGTAGGAATGATAATAATTTTCCATCATTGTTTTCAGCTATTTCATTTGGATGACTATGAACTGGCTTTATTGCGATACGGGCACTGTCCATTTTGTAGAACGTTAAATAAATCTTCCGATTAAAATTATTCTTTTAATTAGAGATAGATATTAATTAAATTTTGTTTGTATTGTAATAAATTGTTGTACATATAAAAATTATATATACAATATACATTAATCGAGTAATAATTATTTTAATCTGAAGGAGGGTAATATTATTGTTGTATATAACTGTACAATGCAGACAAATATATGAACTACATATTAGCAATGTACGTATTCATTGTACATATCCATAAAAGTTATAATAAAATTATATCTTATTAACTGAACTTATTCCGTGTTAGGTATTGATAATACAGTTATGTAAACATGAGCAAATCGTATGCTGGCTTTTGTATACATGCTAATTGTTCTGATTCCTTCAGTACCGTTAAACGAAAGCCGTCAGAAGAAGCGAGCTTGTTTCAAACAGTTGCAATTCAAAAGATGTTGTGCATAGTCTCTCTAGTGATTCTCCTTTTTGGAAGCACCGCCTTCTGTCAAACCGTCCAACCGATTAATAGTAATGCCATGGAAATCCAACATTTAAACATGAGGCCAAGATGTGAGTACTTTTTAAACAAAAAAATTAATAACGTTGTATTTGAAGTATTAACAAATAAAATGGGAAAATGAAGTATACGTATAATAAAAGCAAGTAATGTAATTATTATGTCTTTGAAAATACCACTTAAGAGCTAAACAAACAATGATATACTTTATAATGAAATTATTAAAAGTATTTTCAAACAGTTTTCCCGCTATTCAGTGTTGTCCGTTTTGCAAATTCACAATGCCTGGCTAGCAATAACTTAAACGGCACTTGTTTTACTAGAAGAGAATGTCGTGATTACGGTGGAACAGCATCTGGTACTTGTGCAAGTGGACATGGCATTTGCTGTGTTTGTAAGTAAACGAACAACTGGGTTTCTCAAAAATTTCAAGTAATAAAACGATAACTTTTTTTATTACTCGCATTGACAAAAAATAAGATATTATGACTAATTTATAATTAACGTGTTGCAGTTCAAAAGACATGCGGATCTACTACAAATGTAAATAATACATATTTTACAAATCCTGAATATCCAACGACTTACGACGGAACAGGACGGTGTACGATAACAATTAATCGGTGTAATTCGAACATATGTCAGGTGTGTATTTAATATTATTATTATTACATACAGAAAGTTATAACTCAAGAGAGCAAAACCTGTTGAAATCTCGTTAAACCTTTTGTTCTAGTTACGTTTGGATTTTTTGGAATTTAATCTTGCCTCGCCAAACGCCAGTGGAGTTTGCGATTTCGATCTCTTCCTAGCTTCCGGATCATCGACATCGGTACCTCGAATTTGTGGAGAAAATGCAAACCAACACGGTAATAAGAACGTTATAATGTTCTTAACGAAATGTTATAATGTTCGCCATTTTTAAAATAAATTTTTTCAAATTATTTAACGTATTATTACATTTTTCAGTTTACATAGACTTTAATGGTGGATCACCAATTATGTTATCAATCGATACCAATTCCGAGTACTCTACAGAACGTCGTTGGAATATAAGAATTCAACAAATACCTTGCGATGCTACCTATAGAGGTACATAAATTATTGTATAATGTCCTTTTATTAAATGCTCACATTTCTTATATCTTTGTTGCAGCTCCAAATGGATGTTTACAATATTTCACTAGCGTTTCAGATACTGTGACAAGTTTCAATTACGGTACAACACAAAATCCAAGAGGTAAATTAAATTACAAAATTAATTTTAATTATCTGTCATTAATGTAAATATAAAAAAAAATTTAGAAATAACAAAATTCATTATAAATGTTGTAGCGCCAACATATGGTACTCGTCAAATGGCAAACACAAATTATGGTGTTTGCGTAAGAATGGCTCAAGGATATTGCGGCATTGAATGGTCACAAACAACTCCAAGTTCATTTTCTGTATCTGGTGATACAGGCTCTTTTGACTCTACTATAATAGGTAAAACGATTAAATAATAAATATTACATAACGAAGTCTTGTGTAACTCTAATGTAACTTTTATGACCACGTATTACACGTAATTTAAAAAATTACATTAAATACAATGCTTAGTCGGTTATTTGTGACAATTAATAATAACACTACTAACTGATAACTAGGTACTGAATTCGCAGCAGAAGCAGGAACAAATTGTACCAAAGATTTTGTTATCATCCCACATCCATTTCAAAATGGCATTCCAGTTGGTGTAGAACGATTCTGTGGTAATGGTTTCGTAACGAAAACGTGTAAGTACATTTTAAGGTGTAACCGAACTTTATTCTGAAATTATTGTTAATATTTCATTTTCAAGAAGATAATAAGAATCTTTAACTATGTACATACGTTTTCTTATTTTAGCATTTTCAAAACCATTTGTGATGTACGTTGTTACAAATGGAGATGAAATAGGAGAAATTGAAAATAAAGGATTCTCGCTGACGTACCGGCAAACACCTTGTTCAGTATTTTAGATGCATGTGTAATTTATGTTCCATACGGTAATGATTAATCAATGAAATTCCAAGTAAAAATGATCATTTACCACTTCTCAAAAGATTGTTGCGCTCTGCTTTGAATTACCCAGTTTTTTTTATCCTTATTATTTAACAATATTTACATTATATTAGTGCAAATCGTAAGATTTTTATAATCTTTTTCGCATTACCCTCGATAATATTCAAAACACAAACATAATTTTTTATATTCCTTTTATTCTTGTTTGACTTATATTCACGAATACTACGTACTATATAAATGTAAAATGTGAAATGCAGCTGTATATCTAGTTTTTTACAGAAGTATAATAAATTATTTTTTTCTTTAAACTTCGGTTTAAAAAGTTAAAAATAACATTCGATAATTGCAGATTCAATTCATTTAAACGTAATAATCTCAATGAAGATAAGTTAAGTAATACTAACTGATTTCAAAGAAATTAATTGATATTTACATTGTTCAATTAGCCAGGTATTTGCTTCCAGAATGTGCATCCACTTCTTTCATCATAGCATTATACCATGTTTCGAGCTTTGTGTTACTTAAAACATCTTTAAAGGCATTACAGCCTTCTATACTTTTCAGAATTCCATAAACAGCAAGATCTGATAAATTGGGCTTCTCGCCTCCCATAAATTTACCACCGCGTTTCTTAATGGCACGTAACCATTTGTTAACTTCGTCGTAGAGCGATTGGCGCACATCATCTTTTAGATCGTGTCTCCGTTTTAGACGTTTCGATATCATCCACATAGCTATAGCGCCCACATTTATCATTATTAATCGTTCCCATGTCGGAAAATATTCTTCCCATCTGCCAACCTGATCGACAAAGAAATTATCATTCTAATTCTTAAAATGCTTTCAATACCTCGAAGACCAGTTTTATACTAGCAAAACCTTTACAACTCACGTAATGTTATTAAACTTAATTCTGGTAAATACTTACTTCTGAAAACCAGTTGAAAGTATTATAAGCTTCGTCGAGTGTTCTGTATACATTCGGCGAGAGTGTATGGACAAGTTCATCGTCCGCCCACTTTCTCCATTTACGTTCGTTTCTGCAACAATAAATTTAATTAGATTTTGTTACTTTTTCTTTCTCAGCATTTTCAATGCAATTCAATTTAAGGAACCAGAGACAAATAATAAATATCGCGATAACTTACATGATGTCATCCAGGTTCTTATTTTCTGGCAACGTGTCTTTATACATTAAAAAATATTTGTTCATAATTTCATGTTTTAATTTGCTCTTTTCATCGTGCATCGCTATATACGGATAATATTCTACTAACTCGTTAACTTTTTGCGATTTGTCTTTCAAATGCGATGCTATTAACGATATGATCATTGAACTATCGTTTAGAGGTTGATAGCCAGATTCTACTTGTGTTAAAAGTATTGGTACTTTTTTGTAAGATGACCATGATATCTCTTTACGTAATACCGGATCTACTTCCACAACATCGTAAGATAGACCATAGTAATCCAAGAAAACTCTGACCTAGAATATTTTATTTATCAATTTTATTTTATCAAATCTACTAATTACGGATACTTCACCTTACAACAGAAGGGGCATGTTTGATATTGAAAAAGGGTCAGCTTTAATCCACTCGAATCGGTTGGTGAAATTATCTAAAATAAGAATAAATTATTAAATCAACCGTGTTATACGATAAAACACCTTTCTGATTTAAAACGTATTACATTATTAAAATTCTATAGTTTTATGTTTAACGAATTTGAATTATTCCTTTTTACAGTCGTTGTATCCTATTATAAAATTATAAATGAATTCGGCAAACCTGTCTTGAAACTGGTACCGATGGTTTTTCTTTTAGCACTTTGATTTTATATTCCTTTCCATCGAGATGATAAGTTTTCGATTTCTGTATATCCGAATACCACGAGTAACCTGCTGTAACAAGGACTCCGACAGAAATTCCCAATAAACTTGTCTTAAATATTGTTTTTGTTGTCGAGGACTGCCGAGTAGCCGACGAAAAACTTTCATTTCGTCTTGGGCACATTTGAAAAACATTATCGAAAGATTTGAAATTTTTTGGCAATTTCGATAATTTGATTAGTACAGACATCGTAAAGACTCGTTGACTATTGCATGCACACTTTGAAATAAATTAATCACGTTAGAGAACGTGTTGTTGTTACACAAATATTTTTGTAAGCATAACACTTTAGTGACATAACAGTTCGAAATTTGTCGAAAGGTTATATGAGGTTATGTTCAAGCGTTTACGTCGAAAAGTTTCAGAATGTTTCATTCATGTTTATAAATGCGTTATTAAACAAATTTAATAGCTTTTAACTAATATTATCAGCACAGTATCGAAACATTCAACATTTATCAATGTTTGTCATAGATCGTAAAATAGAAAATTACGATTTGTGGGTGAAATAAAATCCAAAATATCTTTATTATAATTATGAATATATATACATATATAGATATGTAGATCACGAAAATCTTTAATTAATGTATAATAATTAGCGATTATGATTTATATGTAGTAAATGGAAAGAAAAGTCTAGGGATTGTTTGTTTTTTTAAATTGAAGAATATGCACGATAATGATCAGTGCACTTTGCGCATAGCCGTATGTATGATGATATGATTTACATTTTACGTGTCATAGATCATGAGTGAGATGCCAGGTGACTGCTTCGATCAGTTGAAAGAAAGTTGAAAATATAAATAAAAGAAATTTATATCGAGTAATTGTAACTAATTGATGTTGAGAGAAAAATAAATAATGAAGGAAAACGTTGTGGGTTGATAACGGTTTAAGTATGAAATGCGAAACATTTGTGTATATATGTACATGTTTTTATCGTAAATATTACGACTAAGTAGTTAATTTAAGATTAATTTATTAGTCACGTAAATATATAAAGTGGAGAAGTATACTTAGGAACGGTATATAAGAAACCTGAGTTTCAGAATCGACCAGTTTAAAGGTTAAGAAGGCCTCTCTCTTTAAAGAATAACAAACATCACTTGCAATGGTAATAAAAATAAATATGTTATATAGAATTTTAACAAAACATATTATTTGTGTACGATAGATAAACAATTTTAATTGTTTCAATCGTGTATTTAAAAATGATTCAGTTTTATTAAAATATAATTATGTAATTACATATTTCTTCCATTTCACGTAATTGCATTCGCTACTCCAAATAACAAATTACATATGGTTTGTAGCACGGCAGAGTAAAGGTTCGAACGAGTGCGGAACAAGAGGCACTGAAAAAGAAAGAAAGGGCTAAACGACTCGCACAGTATAAAGTGAACATGAGCATGGTATTTCAAAAAGTAATCCTTTTTTTATATCATATAAAGATTTTAATGCTGTAAGCTGGTGTAATAAAATAATGATTTTGTTTGAAACATTACAGAGAAAAGATCAAATTTATGATGATGAGTTAATGAAGATTACAGAGCGTTTGTTATTAGAAAATCCTGATATTTATACTTTATGGAATATTCGCAGAGAGGCATTTACAAACAATGACTGGTAACTAACATTAACGATATATTGAAATATAGTAAGATAAAGTATAGTATAGCATAAAAATATAAAATTTAATGTAAAACAAATGTTACTGAAACAGGAACGAAGATGTTTTGAAAGAATTATATCAGCGTGAATTAACGCTGACCGAAAACTGTCTGAAACTAAATCCTAAATCGTATTCTGCATGGCATCAAAGAATATGGATCATGGATCGTATGGATGAACCTAACTGGAAAAGAGAATTAATGTTGTGTGCTAAGTACTTGGATTTCGATGAAAGGAACTGTAAGTCATTGATATTACTAATGTTTTTGGTTTTAATGTCCAAAGTAGTAATGTATATTTTTTTTTGTTTTGTTTTAGTTCATTGCTGGAATCATAGAGCATTTGTCGTACAAAAAGCAGAAATTTCTCCTGAAGAAGAATTTAAATTTTCTACCTCAAAGATTCTAAATAATTTTTCTAATTATTCTTCCTGGCATTACAGGAGTCAACTCTTATCAAAAATATTTAACGATTACACGCAACAGAGTATTGATGAGAAAAAGAAAGATGGTAATGTTGTTATTACATACCAACTATTATACAAAAATGTTAAGTTTGTTTTCAATTAATTTTATAATATACAATGAAAGGTACTGTTGTCTATACTGTTGTTCTTTTTTTTTTAGAACTGGAATTGGTAATGAACGCCACATTTACAGACCCTAACGATACTAGTGCCTGGTTTTATCAAAGATGGTTATTAAGTACTCAAGAATTATCTCCCTCTCTTTCTCAAGCTTTATTGAACGACAATAATGTGATTCTTTTTATCAACCAAAATGTATCGATAGAATCGTTATGTTTGCGAATAAACAATGAAAATGAGAATGTTTCGTGGAAATCTTGGCAAAAAACAAAATTTTCTAAATTGTGGTTTGGAAAATTCGAAAAGCAATTCAACGAAATAAAGGAAGTCCAGATCGATATCAACGGACACCGTTACCCTTTACACTATTTTAATCAAAAGTGGATTTATAAAAAAAAGAAATGTAAATCTTGTTGTAACGAAGACCAGTTGATGGAACAATTAATGAATTATAAGCAGCTCGCAGAACTGGAACCTGATAATAAATGGGCTCTTCTTACTGGTGTACATTTGATGAGAAAAATCGATTTCGTAAAATTTCACGATGATATTTTGTCGAGTTTGAATGTTCTTCTTAATATCGATCCTCTTCGGTCTAATTATTATAGAGATTTACGTAAGTATAATTAACAGCGAAGCTATTTATTCTCGTTATTATGAAAATCGAATGATGACAATTTTTTTTTCAGAAAGTAAATATGTTATCGAGTACAAATTGCACAGTTTATGGAACATGGAAGGAGATCAGGAAATAAAATCAGAAATTGATCTTTCAGGATTAAATCTAACAACATTGAGTAATAATGAATATCTTAGTTTTTTTGAAGAAATAAATCTTGGTGCAAACTTTTTATCAAACTCTATGCATCAGTTGTCTTTTCTGCAAAACTGTACAAAATTATCATTGTCGAGTAATCAGTTGGAAAGTCTGCAGAAATTTCCTACACTACAAAATCTCGAGGTTTTGTCATTGAGAAATAATAAACTGAAAGATTTGGAGGAAATATCACAATTACTAACAAGACACAAATTGAAGTCCCTTGATTTGAGAGAAAATCCTGTTTGTAATATTATAGAATTGAAGAGTACTGTTACGGAAATTGATCCAGATTTAGAATTATACATAGATTAATTTTAATAACCTATATATATAAATTAGAACGTATTTCTATAAATATGTAATAAAATAAACATTTAACGTACGGTTATGGGACGCATGAAGATACGTGTCTTGCATCATTTACTTAATATTTTGCAGTGATTTTTATTCGTGTCTAGATACTATTAGCTTCGGAATCTAAAGTATGCAATTGGTATGATCAAAGCACATGTAAAGAGAATTGCTTGTGTTAATAAAGTTATATATAAATAATAGAGGAAAACATAAATTTGAATAGAAGGAATGTAATGTAACTGATAAAAGGTCATATTTTGTAAATGTAAGGTTGCTGAGTTGTTTAACATTTTTTTTTTTAGTCGACCTTATCAAAAGATTATGCTAACCAACCAGCCTTTAAGTAACGAATGGGATGCATCATTGCCCCAGAGGAATGATCAGTACCATAATTGTTAACAATTGTAGTTTATTATTCATAACATTCATTGCATTTATATTTTGTTATATATAAAAGCACGAACGCCAGGACGCGCGAAGGTATGGCCATCTAATTTTTCACATATATTCAAGTTTTACTTTTTTCTCTATATTCATACAATTTTACATCATAATTATCATAATTCAACTTCTAATTGTTGATTTGTACACTAATAATTAATTGATATCAAGTTCTCTAAATAATTAAGAAAATCGAACGTGGCGTTATCTCTCGGTTAACCGTCCAAGTTTTTCGCAAAATAATTCGTATACTAGTTTCGATAAGAGTTTCGTATCTCCAAAATCGTATAAATATCAAATTTCCTAATATAAATATGTTAGCCAATTGTTATAAAAGTTTTCATATGCGGTAAAATTGATGTAAATGATTTTGTATATTCTAACCTCTAAATGATTTCTTCTGTTAACATTGGAGTATTTTTCGAGTGATATTGTATATAAAAATTGCGAGATATGAACTTTACTTTATCGGACACCGTAAAATGAATTTATTTATCGTATCGACTATAAGTTGTTTTTTAGAATACATTGTTCCAATTTTAATCAAATATGTGAGTATCAGAGTATTCATATCATACAGTATCAGTCTTGTTATTTTTAATTTTATTTGATTTCTATCTGTTTTAGGTTACGTCTCGCTTATATACAATAACGAAGCATGACATGGAATTGCGGGATGATTTGGTTAACCTAAAACACGAAATGCTCGGGATATCTATAGTCGATGAATTTGCAAAATATGCAAAACTTCAACGTAAATGTAATAAAATAGAAGGCATTTTAAAAGAAACAGGTAAAACAGTTATATGATATAGAAAATTTGTTCATCTTGTAGCAAATTTAGCATCCACCAAAATGATTCATCTCTGTGTGATATTTAATTTTTAGCATATAAGCGATTATCTTCCAGAATGAAGATACAACTGTTCATAACTTATGGGTTTCGTATATTAAACGTATGTATTTTTTTTGTTTATTACTTTTTAAATAATTGTTGTCATAACAACGATTCAATAATTGTAAATGTTTCAGGGTTTGTTTGAATTAATTTTATCTTATCTCTACAAAAATAAACCAGTGATCATTTTTCCAAAGGGTATGCTTTGGCCGATACAAAATTTCCTAAGTTGGCCATGTTCTCAAGAAGATTCAATTTCTTTAATTGTTTGGCTTGTAATTGCTAGATTAGTTGTATCCATGTGCAGAAAAATTGATATAACATAATACTGATTATTAATATTAAGATGTACATAATCAACAAAGTGAAACTTCTTTAAAAGATTTCCAAGGCATAGGTATCGCTAGACGAATGGAAATATCTTGAAAAATGTATATAAACTACTTTTTTCCAAATACACAAATCAAATAACTGTTATAATACTTGCTGTACATATAGCAGTAGTTAGAATTTTATATCGTTTTTTATAAGGGTAACAATAAATTTGATGGATATAATAGCAAAAAAGTGACTGTATTTCGTAAAAGCTTGAGTAAAATACATAATACATAATAGTGAAATATATATCTGCATATAATTATCGATAAGTAATAATAATTTTATGTTTTAACAAAACCTTTTTATATATGACAATTGATACATCTATATTTTTCCTATATAACGTAGCAAACAACGTTTTATCCACGCGTAGAGTATTCATGGAACATCTATTTTAGAAAGCTTAAAAGGAATTGATAATTTTGTCTGTTAATTTAATTACATTAGATAAATATTCATTTTATTGTTTAATTTAGCTTTTCTGTTACATTGTTTGCCTTTTTGTTAACGGCATTATAATTTGATATTGCGACACATATGATACCCAAATATTACATGTATTAATTGTATTATAGGAAATTCTATGACACGAAAATTAAATTAATTTCGTTTGAAACCGAAAAACTGAACTATCAACCTCTTTCCAATACTGGACAAAGGACAAAAATAGTATCCATATAACACACTTTTAATAATATATTGAAAAATCTGAAGATTCGAATAAATTTGAGCACCAATAACGAATAATAATGTTGAAATTATTATAAGGTATAACATAAAATTGTTATGATTTACTTTATCACATTCATATAAATATCAACCAAACATATTTTATACATGACATGTTACAAAATAGCAGGTAATGCTGTGACTGAAAAGCGAAATGTGTTTGTTTAATTTTTAGATGAAACAATGTCAAAAATCGATAATATAGACTTCCTTTTAAAATTAAACAATCATTGTACACATAATATAGTGACACGTTTAATATTCCAAATTAAATAGATATTATTTATGAACAGAAGTCATATAGTTGACACCTGTAATCACTGTTAATACAGTGATGTTACGTTTGAAATATTTCAAAATAAGAAAATTTTTGTTACAAATATTAGTAATGTAATTATCTTTCTAAATGTTCAGTATATCAGCATATAAATGCAACAATGTCATGTTTACGTTAACTTCAATATTAGTTATGTTGAACTCGTACATAACATACAAATGCTTATACATAAAATAAAATAAGTCAAGTTATGTGATTGTATACAAAATGAAACCAATAGCATACAAAATATTGAAACAATAAATATTTTGCAAAACATTGATAATATCGATATTCTACAGTTTCTGTTCTTTTTGTTGATAGTTTCATTTTACTTTTAATAGCATACTTTTTTTTTTTAAAGTTAATTGGTTACGTGTTTAATATTTTCTCGCTCTTCTAATTTCGTTACAAACATTGATATTAAAATGAAAAGAATTTAAATAAATTACTATCATAGAATAATTATTATTGAAATATTTTTTCTTACCACCTAGATATTTAAATTAAAAAATATACTTTCTTTCTCACACTACGTTAAATACCAGAAAAAAACCGTACTAGTTTATAATATGTAAGAATAAAATGCAAAAGAAATTAGAAGAGCAGGTTTATTGAAATCTCCTTCTCCCGTCAATTTTTTTTATTGTTAGGCTATTTTGAAGCTGCTTAGAATTTTATAAACGATTATTTAGTTTTTATTATAAATACTGTTTTGCATCGTGTTACTATCAGAAATGTCTAAGCGACTCGATACAAAGTAAAGATCAATTTATAGTATATTTATTTTTACGGATACTTTTTTAATTAATGTATACGCACTGTACTATGAATGTGAAGCAATTAAAATATTAGAAAGTTAGGTATTTTTCTTTAAAATAATTCTCGTTATGTTATACAATCACATAGTACAAATGCATCAACCAAAGAAGTACTTTATATGAATACATGACGAAATATTTGTAATTAGAGAAATTCAACTGACTTATGTTTTAGCAATATCCATTGGTGATCCGCTAGTTGCATTTGTAGCCGTGTTAGCGATCGGTGGACCCCCTGAACTTACAATAGTTGGCGGAATCGCAGGTTTGACAAATCTGTCCGATGTGCGTCTATTGGATGGTGTTATCACATGGCCCTGTTTAAATAATGCAGAATAATATAATACATAAAACGTGAAATTTACAGATACAACGACACACGACTTACCGCAGAAGGAGGTGATGAACTTGCAAACGGAATTGGAGTAGGCTGACCACAAGCGTAACATCGATTCGTGTTAAATCCCTCTCTTGTTGACGATCCTGTAAATAAGTATTATCTTCAATGACTATTAATATGCACTTACAAAAAGTAAAAAGCATACGAAGAAGAAAACAATACATCAAAGAAAAAAATAATGATAATAAATTACAGGGAAATAAAACACAAGAATAATTACCTGGACTTAGCGGTCTAGAGGAACTAGGCGAAGGATTGTACGGCACAGGGCTGGAAACAGTACGATTTCTTATATTTCCACCAGACATCACAATTTCATTATAGTGCCGTTCTTCTTCCATTTCCAAACTAACAAATAGATCAAACTTGAAGTCAAACTGAAATAGTTTCATAGTTTATATACTATAGTTATTTACCTAGATTCCGATTCTGAAAGATGTCTGCATAAAGCCTCGCGACGTTCTACTTCTAACTGTAACTTTCTCTGAAGTCTCAAATTTTCTTCACGAATTTGTTTCTCCTCGTTCACGTATCGCTGTGTCTTCTCCGTGTCTGATGTGGATAACACATAAATATATTAAAGACTTTTGTATACTCGCGCATCTATATTATCGTACAATAGAAATTCTTACGTTCTTGTTGAGAGATGAGCAATGTATGTCTTAGCGTGGCTACTTCGCTTCTTAAAGTTTGAATATGTGTACTTAAACTAGTAGCAGTATCACCGTTATTAATTTCTCTCGGCGAGGTGGGATCGGACACGGGTTGGTCTAATTTTATTTGAAGCATTCTTTTCTCTGCCTCCAATTTATCCATTCGTTTCCATAATTTATTTACTAATGCTTCTTGTTCTTGCTCGAGCGTATTTTCAAGTTCGACCTTTTCTCTACGTAGTTGCTCTAAATTACTTTGTTTCGCGAGAGTTTCGGCCTCGAGTTTTTCTATCTTTCTCATTAATTTATTAACAAGACATTCCTGTTCCTGTTCTAAAGTTTGTTCCAGGCGACATTTTTCTTGACGCAATTGGTTCAATTTTCTCGACAGGTCGTTCGTTAAACACTCCTCCTCTTGTTCATAATGATGCGCTAGCGTTTCTTTCTCTTTCTTGAGCGCTTGAATTTTCTTCAATAACGTATTACTTATAAATTCTTCTTCTTGCTCGGCTTTAGCTTGCTAGAATACGACATAATTATAATGTGTTAGGTATTCAACATTTTTAAATATTATTAAAAAGAATTTATTATTTAAATATAATAACATCTTAAACCGAATATTACATTAACATGAATAACCACATTGTTTTATATCTACAAATTCTACAAACTAAATAGATGGTTTAAAACATTTTGAATGAATGTACTAAGATATTTAAAACATTGTGAATGTATTTTTTGTGTTGAGCAATATTATACATATAGGTGATATCCCAATTTACGACATACTTTAATTATTGCTCTATGTTTAAGGCACATACAATTAGTGTATATTTGTCTAAAGGCAAGGGATCAACAAGAAATCAACTAATGTTTTGTAAGGTATGTTTTCAGAGAAGCACAGATGATTTTCAAGAGTAGAAGATCTTGTTAAAGAGCCTACAACAAATATTGCAGATACAGTGAAAATATTAGGACTGATGTTAAATCAGTCTTCAACATCAACTGAGAACCCTCTTCAAGCATCAACTAAGCTTACATAATTTTCATCCAAATTGTCTATAAGAAAGCATTTAGCTATATATACATATATATATATATATATATATATATATAAAAATTGTTTCAACAAATTTCTATTGTCTTTTTATCAAGTTTTTATGATTGAACATGATACCCTTTATGTAAATGCAGAAATAATGTTTATTATATTTCACAGTTTCATATTGTACATAATCATTGATATGTTATACATGGCTATTATATTATAATGAACCTTAATATTTACGGGAAAGTTAAAAATGTGATCAGGAAATAATGAATTTGAAGGGAACCACAAAAATCAGTGAGACACTATAATAAAAAGTGGAAGATAGTTTAATGTCAAAGTAACCTTTACTAGGAATAATAGTTTCTTTTTCTGATTCAATTAAAACTGTAACCGATATTAAAACGTTGAAATACCTTATGGGAAAGTACGTATACGATCTGTTAATATGCCGATATACGATGGTTCCAGTTAGTAAAAAATACATAAGCAACTTACTATAATGACAGAGGCCTGACGAAGACCACGGTTCTCTTCTTGCAACGCCTTCACCCTCAATTTGTAGGTTTCCAGCTCGACTTTAAGGACGCGATTGTGCTGTTGCAACGACTCGATTCTTTTCTGAAGTTGTTCTCTGGTTACAGGAGACGGCGGCATCATTATCGGTCCTCCGTCGATCGAGCTCGAGTCACTTTCAGATGCGCTATCACGGTCAGCCATTTTTCTTAGACAGGAATTTCTTTAAAAAAAACCTTACTATTCTTTCTTTTTCATCGCACCCTCGAATAAAATCGTGCGATATATATTTTTTTCAAGACACGTGTATGTGCTTCTTCGTTAAAACTTCATTACTTCGCGAGAAATAGCCGTAATATCACATCAAACTGCCGCACATGTGCTCTACCTAAGAACGAATCAGCTGTTTGCTTGTCCACGAGTTATTCGAGAAGAAGATGTCAAACGTGGTCAAACGGATTTCGGCAATGCGACTCCCTAGAGCGTTTCCCGAATTTCCCTTTCACTATACAGGGTGTCCCATAATTGTTGGAAGTCCTTGAAAAGGGTGGTTCGGAGAGTGATTCGAAACACTTTTTTCCTTAGTGAAAATGTCTGAGGCTTCGTTGAGGAGATATTAACGGAAAACCCCGACCAATCAGAGCGCGAGTATGCTGGCGGAAAGTAGGCCGTGTTTGTATTTTCTTTTTTTACTTTACATGAAATTTAGGAGCCCAAATGGTTTCTTGCACCCGGGCCCCTTTATAGAGAGGGCCGGCCCTGGCTAGTTTTCCCGTAAATACATTGTTGACAAAGAGAAGAGCGTACATAATAACCTCCAATAACCTCTTAACAAACGAAAATTGAATTGGTACGATATGCTGATTGTAAATAATCAAATAAACTTAAAAACCGCAATTGTTTCTAATAACTGTAAAAACTGTAATTTCGTCTGAATTATAAATTGCGAAATAGTGGTTTAAAGAGGTTTAGTTTTAGAATTTAATTTTTCATAACAAAACACAGAGATATGTTCGTAATAAATTCAAATATAATTTCTTAGGTTAAACATGGATGCTGACTTCGAAGAACTTTCCCACGACACAGAGCTTATTGCGAAAGTGAAGCAATTTCGAGATGCAACATTGAAAATCGAAGAGACGATCAAACTTGCTACAGATCCAGATGTATACGAGAAACTTTCTAACGCTGATAAAGTTAAACACGATCTATTGATATCTTATAGTATAAACAGTTTGTTTTGGATGTATTTACGTGCAGAAGGTACAAAGTGAAGAATTTTCATAGTGCTTTTAAATTACATAAAATATTGTATTTTTTGAACTTCAACTTGATTATCATTTAAATTATTACCAAAGTACTCACTAACTCGATTTAACTGTTGATTAGGAATCGATCCAACAAAGCACAGAATAAAATCAGAAAATGATCGTTTGAAGAAGTCTATGACACGCGCAAAACAAATTGAAGACAGAAACACTCTTATGCCACGTATAAATAAAGATGTTGCGCAAAAATTTGTTAGAAATGGATTGTGGGACGCAAGGAATAACCAACAGAAATACAAAGACATCAAACATACAAATGATAATAACATGACTGAAACTTGATTCGGACGAGGAATTAAATTTTGTTGAAGACTTGCGTGTATTATATGTACATATTTATGTATAAATACAAGTATAAAGAAAAATATAAGGCTGTGTTCACCATGGGTCAAACCGTGGCTTTTTTATATTCGTTAGGATACACTTAAATAATTCAATGTATTGAATAAGTACACCAGTAATTTCAAGTAGTATGCGATATTTATGTTGTAGGACATTTTTTGCGTTTGTTTACTTTTGCTTTATAACCTTCCAAAGTGGCTTAAAATGAAAGTGGAATTTCTATGTACACCAAGTATACTTTTAATTTTTGCGATAAGCGTACTTGTATTAAACACTTTTATCTATAAATGAAATAATGGAATCTAAATACCAAAATAATATATTAAATAAAAATTCAAACGAAATTTCACCGTTAAAACTATTACACAACATTAAAGATTATTCTGAAAAAGAAAGTGTTACTTGTTCTTCTAAACCATGTGTTTCAACCACATCGGATTGTATATCACCATCAAAAAATAGAAATAATTTCACATCAATAAACCAGTAAGTTATTTTAGCTTTTAATATAATTGGAAAATTTAATTTTCTAAGAATTAGAAGATGAATACTGTAATTTTAATGAAAGAGATTTTTGTTGTACTATATTTTCATTAGAATCAAACATTTTCATCTTAAATTTGTTGTATTTCAATTAAAAGTGTAACAGAGATATTTACAATTCTGATTTCAAATGATTTCTCGCGAATATGCAATGTATATTTTTAAATATATGCACTTTATTTTCCAGGGTAACTAAATTGTTTACAAAATTGCAAATACAAAGTAACATAAAGTATAACGAAGAAAAAGATGAACATCTTGCTGGAAATATAATTAATATAATTCAAACGCTTAACATAGTATTAGTAAAACCAATTTCTCCTGACTATCTTTTGTACTTTGGCACACCACTGTTTTTGAATTGCACAAATCCTGAAATTTGTGGAACAAAATATAAATTATTGGGCTATATAGATGATATATTTGGATCTATCGGAGATCCTATGTACTCTATAACTATGATGTGCAATCCAAAAGACATAATGAACATTAATACTCGAGTATACTATTTTCCAAATAATCCGAGTACTGAAGAAGAGACCTACATTGTATGTAGAACATACAAGGGACGAGATTTCCAATAAAAGAAAGTATAGCATTACAACAAAGTATTAACAATAAGTGTTTAATATTTCATTAATAACAGAAAATAAATTATTCTTCTGCATAAAATTACATTAACACATACTACTTATTTATCTCACCAGTTCCTGTTGTAATACAACAAAACCGTGGGTAACGCTAATGAAACTTTTAATGAAATATTTCTATAAATAATGAATTTGTAATTGTATAAATTTATGCACACATAGTTTACAGAAAAATTATATATTTATCATTCCTAGCACTCACAATGAAATATTAATATTTAAACATTCGAAAGCATAAATGAATGACGTTTAGTATTAAATGAAAAAAACCATTTAATTTTGAAAAAAATTTATTAGACGTTCTATTTTTATTATCGTACTATTATATCTAACGATAATTTACGAAACCATGTACGATTACATATTTCATAGAGGAAGTAAATAATTTCGAAACATTATTTCTAAATTGATACAGAGATAAATCATTGTACACATATGACAGCTATATGAACTTAGAACCACCGCACATTATGATCAATAACGATTATTAATAAAATGCTAGTACATATCCAGTATCTACATAGAACTGGTTTGCAGTACCGTTAGTCCATGCTTCGTTGTCACAAGCACACAACTGTCTCGAAACTGTACTGTAGGTTTGTTGACACACCGTTTTCTTATCGTAATTTTTAATATTGTTCATAAATGACGATCGTTCAAAAGTCTGTACTTATTGTAAAACACTCAGGACTTCTTTTCTGATGTTTAGAACTTAATTAGACTTTGATTAAGTACACAAATATACAGAGTTTCGATCATATTCGATCGATCGCCACATATGCAGAAGTGAATAGAAATATACAAAGCGAAATATAGTACAATTATGTCAAACGAAAATATTGAAATTCCAAATAAACGGATAATGACGGTATGTATAATCAAGGCGTATGTTGTATTAAGCTTTTTATTATTAATTTCGTGTACATAATATTTAATTAAATATTTCAAGTTACGATGTATCTTCAAAGTATATGAAAACGCACACTCACGCACAACATTCGTATAGATGCACACATGTAGAGTACAGATGTTTTACTGTTTATATTAAATTACAGTTATGATGATATTTAATATAAAACATTACGATTTTTCCATTTTTATTTCGAATATCGATGTTGCGTAATATTTTATTGATTATTATCGTGAAATAATTATTGAAATATATTCTTGGAATACGATTTTTTGTTGTAAATAAATAAATAAATATGCGTTATTTATATGACTATTATGGTATATTAGTTTAATATCAAGCTTTGTCATTTTATTTGATGTATCTAGATGTTTTAAAACTATGTTGCTATAAGTATTAATATTTTTTTCTATTTTGTAAATAAAAAACATTTATGTACCTACATGATACTAACAGAACATTTTCAAAAATCATAACGATAATGTTATTACACGTGTCTATCCTATGCTTTATAGAAAATTATATATAATAGCTCCAACCTCTCCGATTTCATATCTCCGATACCCATGAAAAATTTATATATTCGTATCGACTTAGTTCTATTTTTGATAATAAAAAGTTTTAATAATTACACTTTTAAATAACAAGTATCCCTTGCTATATGATACTCTGTGACATACTTCTTTGGAAATACTATAAGACTATTAAATTGGCAAGGTTGGAGCTATTGTCGATAACTACTTGATGTTATAAATAATGCTTTCTTTAGACTTGTACCAATGTATCGGAGCAAGCACATCACGTATCAAGAGCAAAACGCGGGCAAGCAGTGGGCAGCGTGAGAGGTTTTCGCGGATGTACCGTTTGGTTAACAGGTCTTTCCGGTGCAGGAAAAACTTCTATAGCTTTCCAAGTTGAAGCTATTTTAGTTAATCATGGAATTGCTGCGTACGGACTCGATGGAGACAATATAAGAAGTGGTTTAAACTGCAACCTTGGTTTCAGCAAAGAAGATAGAAAAGAAAATATAAGAAGGGTCGCAGAGGTAGCTAAATTATTTGCGGACAGCGGTCAAATTTGTTTATGTAGCTTTGTCTCGCCGTTCGAAGAAGATAGACAAATGGCAAGACACATTCATAAAATGTCAGATCTTCCATTTTTCGAAGTATTTGTCAATACGCCTCTAATCGTATGCGAAGCTAGGGACACAAAAGGATTATATAAAAAGGCACGTCAAGGGACTATCAAAGGTTTTACTGGAATAGATCAGATGTACGAAAGACCAGTAAATCCTGACTTAGTGGTAACCACTGAAAACTGTACCCCAGAAGAATCAGCTGCGACAGTTATTGATCTTCTGGAGAAACAGTGTATTATACCGGTACTGCAAAAATCCACATCACCAATACGGGAGTTGTTCATTCCAGAATCACGAATATCTTCCGCCAAAACAGAAGCCGCTACTCTTCAGAGTTTAGAAATTAGCGAGATAGACGTACAATGGCTCCAGGTTTTAGCAGAAGGTTGGGCTGCACCTCTCACAGGTTTTATGAGAGAAGATCAATATCTTCAGGTATATACAAGAGAGTTGCATGAACATAAAACATGAAATAACGACGTTCACCTGTTATCAGAAAATTAATTCTGTTATTATTATTATAAGCATAAAATACTGAAACAATATTTTTAGACTCAACATTTAAAATGTCTCCTTCAAGGTGACAAGGAAATCAGTCAATCCGTTCCGATAGTTCTTGCGATATGTACAGAGGATAAGGAGCGTTTGGATGGACTTTCGGCTTTTACATTGAAACACAAGAATAAGGCTCTTGCAATATTACGTAGGCCAGAATTTTATTTTCACAGGAAAGAAGAAAGATGTGGATGGCAATTTGGTACTAACAACTTAGGTCACCCGTATGTAAAGATGATTTACGAATCGGGAAATTGGTTGGTAGGCGGCGATATAGAAGTTCTCGAAAGAATTAAATGGCACGATGGCCTGGATAAATATAGACTTACACCGAATGAGATTCGAACAAAATGTAAAAAAATGAAAGCTGATGCTGTATTTGCATTTCAACTTAGAAATCCTATACATAACGGTCATGCACTATTAATGCAAGTATGTTGATTTATGGATTTGTTATTCAAAGTGTACCCACATAATATGGATAGATTTGTTTTATTTTTTTTTTACCTGTAGGACACGAGAAAGTGTTTATTAGAAGAAAGAGGATTTAAAAATCCTATATTACTCTTACATCCTCTGGGCGGCTGGACAAAAGATGACGATGTACCGTTACATACAAGAATTCTTCAACACGAAGCTATAATTAACGAAGGTGTTCTAGATACTAATTCTACGTTATTAGCAATTTTTCCATCTCCAATGATGTATGCTGGACCAGTCGAGGTGAACTTTCATTCGTAATTATATACACATTTATAAGCCCATTAATTCTTTTATTCAATTCCGTTTATTTAACATTAGGTACAATGGCATGCAAAAGCCAGAATGAACGCAGGTGCTAACTTTTACATTGTTGGAAGAGACCCAGCTGGTATACCACACCCTGACAAAACTGCAGTTCCCGATGGAAATCTTTACGATCCTACTCATGGTGCTCGAATTCTTTCGATAGCTCGAGGATTGCAAAGTCTAGAAATTATACCATTCAAAGTTGCGGCATATGATAAGAAACATAAAAGAATGTCGTTCTTTGACCAAAAACGAAAAGAAGACTTCGAGTTCATATCGGGGACAAAAATGCGCGGTACGTATTACACATATGTACTTACGTATGCATTTGTATTTCGTTCAAACAGAGCGAGTGTCGTATCATGCGCTCTTTGTGTTTTATTAACAACCACATGTTCTGTTTCTCAAATACAGCTTTAACAATATTTTCATTAAATCCTTTTCTGTATTTGTCCTCAGGGGCTGTAGCTATGTTTTATTGTAAATGTAGCTACAGTACGGGCTTAGCAATCCCGAGGTACCCGAGCTATTGGGGGGTCAGTGGGCCCCAACAGACTATCGATTATTGATTATGAGACAATTATGAAACGAGGTATCTAAGCAAATGCAAATGAAAAGTAACGCACACATAAATAAAACTAACTCGCTCGCTCGTTAAATTTATCGCGACGTTATAATTTTGACCTGGGTATAGAAAAATATAGATTCATTTAAAAATAATTAAACTTAAAATTTAAAAAACCTTGACATTGGAGAGAAGCGAGCTTTGTTAAGATACGCCCCTTTAAATCAAACATCTTTCCTTAAACTTTTTATAATATCATTCCAATCTTAGGCAACTCATTCTGTATACACAAATTGTAACAAGTATAATATTATCGTACTTATATAAAATGTGGTAATTTACTGCTCTGTGTGAAAGGAAAAATTTTCTGTCTGATTGGAAAAAAGAAGTGAAAGTTTAATGTTCACGAGACTTGTAATGTTCTTTTACAGGATTAGCAAAAGCAGGTGAAAATCCACCTGAAGGCTTTATGTCACCAAAAGCATGGCTTGTTCTGGCACGATACTATCAAAATCTAGAAAAGTGAAAAGTATCGTAGGAATATTAGAAATTATGAAGTATTCTAAATTAACACATTAAAGATAGTAAAATTAATTTTACAACTGTTATAGGATAATAAGTACGAAAATATTTAAAATTAATGCAGTTTTACTATTGCTATACATTTGTATCTTTGTACATTTGTCTTGTACAGCACATCGATTTCAATATTTATCTGTGTATTAAATAAAATCATATCTATTTACAATTATTCTACAATGTATACGTTATTTTTATTTATACAAATACAAAACCTAATTGTATTTTCCATATACATTTTATACGAATATACATAATGTGAATATATGATTTTATTACTGCATATACATTAAAAAATGTACTTTCCTGGGATCTATAGATTATGCATAATTTTAATGTATATTTAACGAGTATTTATATGTACAGCAGAAATCTTAAAAATATTTTATAAAGTACCAAATAGAAAAGTTAACTGACATTCAAGTTCTTTTATTGCCACAAAATACAGATGTGATTGACAGATAAAAATTCAATGATATGAGAAAATAAATAAAAGTTAAAATACTAGATTGTTTTGTAATAAAAAGAAAACTAAAATGTGAGAGTGTGTAACTTATCGCAGTGCATGATAAATAAGAAATGTTCCTGTTTAAAATTTAATTAATTACAGAATATTCTATGAATAATTTTATTTAATAAATTCTTGAATGAAGTATATATAAAAATTACTGAAGCATATAATACAATATGATTTTATAATAAGGATAGTACTTATATATTTTTTGAAATTATAATTAACACGAATATCTCTACTTCACTTCTACTTTAGTTATCTAAAGAAATATCATCGTAAAGCAATACTACTAATAAAAATTATACGTAAATAATGCTTGAACTATAGCATTTGAGCATCCAGTTTTTAACGTATAAAATTCTGTAATGTATTTCTTATTAGAAACTTATAGAATTTCATACTCGTATATCTTTTGATGTTTACGTTATATGAACATATATTACAAAAGAAAGAAACGCGGAGAATACCAAAATCGTATTAAATATTTTTCTCTTAATTTAGTATAATTTATAACTATAAAATGCATTATTTCTACAATAGATAAAAACTTAGTTATTTGTTCACGCTTTAATCAAATAAAAAGTGAAAAATACTTGCAAAAGAACGTAATTAGTAAAAGTAATAAATCAATCGAATATGAATCGTGAACGACATATTTCATGAATAGTCTCATGGTTATGAATCATGTCAATTTTATTGATACCATGAAATTTATATAGTTATTATCAAGTAAAATATATGTTCATTCTTTATAGTTTTGTACAAAATACTTTATATCATAATACAGTTATTTATCTTTATCATTTATAACTAAACGAAAATTTTGTATTGAAAAGCATTACGAAGATAAATTTGTTATGTCGTCATTTTTACAATCTTAATAAGTATTTTCGTATAGCGAAATAATCTTACAAAATTTTCTGTTTAATAGCAAAAAACTATCACGACCTTTGGGTATATGTATATTTAATATTCTTAGTAATTGCAACCTACACATGCCTCGACGAAATTTACATTTTAGAATATCCATAATTTTAGTTACAGGAATGTGTGATTTAGTCCCTACTTATTTTCCCCAATTAAAAAGAAAAGTTTTTCTTTAAGATTTAATTTACCACAATAAAACTTTAAAAGTCACTTCTTCTTTTTTTTTACAAAGGATACCGCACACACAGAATGCGATATTAAATTCAATTATTATACATTATAGATGCTGTAGCTAAGTTGACCTCTGTATTCGCGTCAGATAAATCAGGCAAGGACAACATGACGGGGATCACTTGTATTTTTCCTGAATCATCTTCTTGTTGCAAATGAACCACAGCACCTGGTTGTAGTCCTGATTGTAGTATTTCGTTTGTCATCATTTCATCCGCTATTATTTCTGCAGACTCTATATTGTCCGCAGTCACTTCTTCCGTGTAAACGGTAGTATCCTCCATATTCATTATGACTTCTGCAGCATCCGAAGCCTCTCTGGAGGTCTCTTCATATTCCTAATAGAATCAGAAATATAGCAACATATTAGCAACATCTCAAAATTAAGAGGGTATATATTTATCATAGAACACAAAATTATAATTACCTGTTCATAGACCTGTTCGTATTCTTCCGCTATTTCTTCTCCTTCGAACTTTACTATCTGCTGTTCTTCTTCGAACTTAACTATCTGCTCTTCCTCGTACTGTTGATCCGTCTGTTCTTCGTACTCGCCTTCTAAGCCCTGAGGTTCTGCTTTAGCCAACATTTCCTGCTCTTGATCGGAACTGGAAGAATCTTCTTTCACTTTTGGTTTAATATTCCGACCGGGCACTATTCTTTTAAAGCCAGAGCCTCCTAAACTTTCATGTCGTCTTTCGTGCTTATTTTTATCGCCTAAGTATTTAAAACGTTGTCTACACACGCTACAAGAGTACGGTCGCTCGTTTGTATGCGTTCTTTCGTGGCATACAAGAGCGCTAACTTGTTTACACCTCCATGGACAATATCTACATTGCAGAGGTCTTTCGTCGCTATGTCTATTTTGGTGATGTTTGATCAACTGAATCTTTGTCTTTAAATTAAATCCACAAATTTCGCACGTATACGGCCTTTCTTCCGAGTGAGATATCATGTGTGTTTTTAACCTAAGCTGATTTACAAATCTCTTTGGACAATGCGGACACGGTAAAGTTCCCTCTAATCTATTATGCGTTATCATCATATGATGTCTTAATCTCACCTCGGAAGTAAACGTTAATTCGCAATCTAAACACTTCATAGGATCCTTCTCCATATGAGTGTTTTTAATATGAGTCCTCAGAATCATTTCCGTTTTGAAAGTCTTATTGCAATGATAGCAGGATACTCTCTTCTTTTCCGGCGTTCCATCCACATCTTCCTTAACAACCCCAGGAAGCGATTCGTTGTGTATGTGAGACATGTGCCACTCTAACGACCTAGTCGAAATCATAGATCTGTTGCATATATGACACGTGTATTGTCTACCGTCTTTGTGAACACGATTTCTGTGTATAACAAGCGTCGAATGATTTGGAAATTTTTCACCGCAAACCTGACACGAACATTCCTTTAATCCTCTACTGTCAGTTTTCTCGTGCACTCTCATATGTAATCTCAAACCATCCCGCCTATTGAAACCAACGCCACAGGTATCGCATCGATATTGACGTTGATCTTCGTGAATTCTGACATGTTGCTTTAAAGTTGAACTATTTTTAAACATTTTGTCGCAGTGCGGACACTGGATAGTATACGCTTTATGAGTATGCATGTGCTTCGAAAGGCTATAAAATGGTACTAACTTATGGCAAACTGGACACTCTCTTTTATTCCCTACCGGTTGATGTTTACGTATTCTATGATGTCTAAGACTCGCAGGATTCTTGAAATCCGCTCCGCAATCTTCGCACAAATAGGCTCTCAACGTTGTGTGTACAGATTTCAAATGAAAGCTAAGCTTTTGTTTGAAAGCAAATTTCTTCGGACATTTCGGACACTGAAATATTTTCTCCCAACTCATGTGCTGCGTTTTTATGTGTTGATCTAATGTTCCTTGATGCTTGAATTTTTCACCGCACACATCGCACAATTGACCGTACATACTGTCGCAATGTTTCTGTTCGTGCTGACGTTTCTTTCCTTTCGAATCTAGTATCATGTCGCAGTATTTACATAATAACTTTTTTATGCAAACCACATTGTGATTCCTTTTCGCCTTGTTCGTTGGAAATTCTTCCATACAGTCTTCGCAGAAATGCATAATTTTATAATCGTGTATCTTCAGATGTTCCTCGAGCACCTCTTTGGAAGCAAATGTTTCCGGACAATAATCGCATTCCAAATAATGTTCTTCCGGAATATAATCCACCGGTTGACTTTCGTCTATTAAATCGGGTAAATTATTTTTAAACACTGCGTTATTCCTATCTTCGTAGAGTGATATGATATCCTCGTCCTTTAGTCTCGTAATCACAATTTTACGTTGTTTTAAATAATCTTGAAAATCCTGTAAGTTTTTTTCTTTTTCTCCCAAAATTCTCGTTAGTTTTTCAATATTTCCTTCCGTATACGATTCGTCGAGTTCCTTCTGAAGAGATTCTTTTTTTCTCTTTGCTTCTTCCCATTTTAACTTAAGTTTTGCTAGACGTGACAAATATTCCTCGGTATTTACACATGCTTTTTCATTAGTGGTCTTATCTTCTTCTTTTACTGTCTCTAGAACTTTCGAATCGTCGTCTTCGATCTTGATAATAGTTACATTGCTATCGTTGCTGTCTTTATCGAGTTGCGTATTTACAACTGAATCGTTTTCCATATGTATAGAATATCTTTGAGTCTCCTGACTCTCGTTACGCTTAATGTAACGAGTTTGAGTTTCTTCGAGTTTTACAGGAAGTGAAATATTAGCATGCCCGCCCAACACCTTTTCCCGCTTTTTCTTGTACTCTTCTATTTGCTCTTCGATAATCTGTTCTCTTATTTCAGACTTTTTCGTTCGTTCGGGAAATAAATCCTTTTCTTTCGTGACTAACGTTTCGTAACGCTTCAAGATCTTTTCCATGGGCTTAATATCAAAGTTTTTTTTATTCAACGACTTCTCATCCTTTTTTTCTAACGGCTTATCCATTTTCTTAACTTTAACTAATAATATTTCGTTCGGTTTAGAACCTTTAACGGTAACGTACATGATTCCGTCTTCTTGATTGCTATTAACGTTCAAGGGATTATGTAAATCTAACTTTTGTACTTTAACATCTTTATGACTTCCATTTTTATCAGAGGCATTAGACTGACAAGTAGTTTCATCCGTTTCCTCGGTAGATTCTTTCTTTGTCTGCAACAAAAGTCTGCGTTTTAATATGTTTGGCTGTTTCGAAGATTCTTTTGTACTTTCGCTGTTATATATAGTTTCAGATTTAGATATGCTGTACGGTTCGGTAGTATAATTAGAATTACTACCGTCTGTGTCTTCTACTTTAATGTATGCATTCAGCGATGTATCGTATTTGTATGTCGTTTGATTAAAATCTGTATTTTCGTTATCCAGGACTGAATTGTTATCACAAAGGAAAACTGGTTGTAAACACTGATTTAGAATATTTTCTTTCTGCTGTGTTGTATTTCGCTTTCTCGCGACCGGTGTTTGTACATCTATTTCATCGTCGGATTCCGCGGTATCAGAAGTATCCGGTTGGAAAGGTGGATCGTCTGGATCAAACTCTTCTATGGATTCGTTATCATCGCTGTTATGTTCAACCATCACATCTTCGAAAATCTCAACTTCAATTTTATTTTCCGATTCATCGGCGATATTTATCGTTTCAACTTCTTTCGAAGGTTTTTCATCTTCTTTCGGTGAAACGGTCGAAGCGACGTTTTCTCTTTGTATTTGTTCATTGCATTCTTTGCTAGTAGATGGATTAATTGTACTATACTCTTCAAAATTGTCTATTAGCATCTCTGTATTTTCCGCATTTTCGTTTGATTGTATCTTGTTTACCTCTAGATTTCTCGCCGCCGTGTCTGTCAGAGTAATATGAATAGATTTCAATTTAACCTCTGCTTTCTTAATTTGCATAAAAAACTTGTAACTCATTTTTAAGTCGCAGATACAGTCCATGCACATCTGAGTCGATAAACTATCATATGGATTTATTTCTTCCAAGTGCTTAATTTGTTGACTCAATCTCATTTGAACACCTTTCTCGCTAAAAATGTCGACTAACGGCAGCTTTAAACCTGCGCAAGTCCTACAGTATTTCCTCAGCTCCTGTTTAGTTTGCTCCAGTAGCGATAATCTTCTTTGTGCAGATATTTTGTTGTGCAAAGAAATTTTGGTTAACTCGTTCAAGCTATTAGCATCGTGAGCCAATAATTTTACGCGAGGCGTTATCTTCTTCAATTCGTTTATATCTTTAATCTGACCGAACGATTCTTTGTTCGATATTAACGCCAATTTGTTTGATTTACATGTTTTAATATCGTTATCAAACACATTTTGAATATTGCTATCGCTATGTTGAAGATTATCTACTTTCACTTCGCTATAGTTATGATCCCTGTTATTAACTTCAGTGTGCTGCATCTTTGATCCGATAACTTAAATTTTTTGCATCGTATTCTGCATACGTACTTGCAAATAATTCTAACTCTTACGATCTAAACGAGAAAAGAATTAATGTTAAATATTAATTTTATAGTTATGCTACTTTTGTATACATTGAATTACAGATGTTGGATGCAAGACATGCAACAAAACGAAGTAAACAAATATTCTTATAAAAAAAGTAATTTATAAGTTCATTTTTAAAAGATTACGAGAGATAATAATAACAATAATACAATTTTATTTACCTTTGCATTCATTAAAAAGAAAATCAATCCATTTTGTAACGCTGCTTGTGCATCTTGTATTTACAGTACTTGTTATTCCTCTTCTAGGTTAATTTTACGCACAACTATTATATGCATGAGATGCCATTATTACAAGTTCGATAATTAATCTATAATTGATAAAACTCAATTCGTGTAACTTTATTTACTATATATTATCGTTACTGTAACAGACTGCAGTCGTTACTTCAATATTACCGATATTTTCAGGCTTTTGAAGTTTACGTATTTGTTCGTAAAATGAAAAATGCCTTTCAGTTCTTCCCTCAGAAACGATCGAATTTTTTTATTTTCTTCATAAGACAGATACGAAATTATATTCTCGTAATCGCAGGTATTCATTTTTCATACGAAAAATTGAGGTTAAGTGGATTTAATCGTAAGGCGTATCGTACCGTTGCATTTGAATTTGACGGGAATGCGATTGGCGTGCGTGCTACCAATTCTTTAAATTCATCAATTTTTTACCTTATCATACTCATTATCGGGAAAAGTAATAACAATATTCAAAAGTTTTTCCAAACTCTCACTAATATAATTTCTTCCTAACGATATCTAGATGGCGCGATTCAATACCGCCTTTGGCGTATGTTATTTTCGACCTACGCAACGGGCATTCTACACTTCCAAAATTCATGACTAGTATTCAATAGCCATAGAATATTTTCGTACACGACACTCCGTAACAGCAATCCATGTCATAGATTACAATCCGAGAGACGCACGTAACTTTCGTGAATCGGTCGTTAGTCGAACCGAAGCGAGTGCCACGCACCGAAACGAGAATTCATGCCACGTTACACTGTTGGCTTCGAAAATTCTTCTACCGAAGTTATGACGTTGCGTATATTCGTAATGGCCGCGATTGTATTTCTGGAATCGAAAATGTCGTACGCGAGATAGAACGTAATTTATTACGAATTATCGAATATTCGATGATTAAATATAAACGCGTATATATAATAAGGGAATCGAACGTATTTTGTAATTATGTTAATATGATTTCATTTTTTTTTCTGTGGTTCGTCTTCTGTGTGTCCGACGCATGCGCATAATTTTATTTGATAACCGCGAATATTTCAATTGAATTTTTTTCCAGTGTTGAAATATTCTCTTTTTGCTATTCTGGGTTATTATTCTTTAACAAAATCGTTTTCCTTTTATTAATAATGTAACTAATATATATGCCTATATTTATATTACAGTTTTTCATAGGAATGTTTATAGAAAATTCATTAGTTTTGTATATATCGTTACTTAAAGAAATAACAAATTTTTCAATATAGAGATTTTTATTGAAAAAAAATATAAGGAACTGTACAGCAAGTTACAAAATATTCTTGGATGAAACTGTCGAATTTTACGTGTATAATTACATTCTGGGCTTATCGAAAAATAGCAACTTTTTATTATTAAAAATATCCAAAAATAAAAGTATTCACTGTAAAAATATACTTTTAGATTTTCTCTTATGGAAGTATATGTCATAGTTGCATATCGCAATATTCTATGAAATTGAACGTGCACAGTAAATTGATGCTCTCATATAAAAATTATATTAAAAAAATAATGGAGTAAAACGTTAATGTTTGTTGCTGTTTTTCATATTATTCTCAGACAATACTGCTCGTTTATTTTCTTTTCGAAACCAGCGATAATGTTATTCTTAAAAATAGAATCTGTTTTCTCGAACTTATATCTGCTTCCCAAACATAACTTTATGCTCGAGTAACATATTGTTTTCGGGAGGCAACGCGAGACATGCTCTTAAAATATTTTCAATTGCAGTCCGTTGCCTGAATAATGCATTTACCACTGGTGTTCCTTGCGGTACTAACGGTGCTTTGCAAAGATACGATAATATAGAAAGCACGTTATGAAATCTAGTAAACTCGTCTTCCGTGTCCGCTAATTTGAATGTAATACGCGAACAAATTTCTGCTAACAAAACCAGATCTAAAATGATCGGGCTAGCCAACAAAGAATCCTCGCATGTATTGTGTACCACGATAGTATTGTGACCTCCGAGTAATATTTCTGATGTATATTCATCCATTGCCCGTTTACTATCACCTAATAGAAAATCAAATATCAGTTTCAGTATGCATAAGTAACAGATTATGAGTATGTTACATTAAAAACATGTAGCGCTGTCTCTTTAACTGTTGCACATTTTTTTTTATATATTTTGTATACGTACCAACATATGGAACATATTTAATAACAACACAGTGATCTGGCTTTTCTCCAGGCTGATAAAGAATCTTATTCGATTGTACCATGTCGTCTACCACGTTGCTTTTTGAAATCTAAGTAAAATGTAACGTCGAGCGATTAGTCAAATTAGTACGTAAATTATTCGCTCGGTATCAAAGAGTTTTCTTAGACGACCAAGTTACCTCTTTCGAACGGAATTGTTGAGGAGCAGATAAATTATATCCGTCATTGTTCCCAAGGTGATTGTAACTAACAATTGATACTGGCTTAATACCAGCCGAGACTAGAAAGTCTACTAACACAGATTTTAATTTCGTTTGTCCAGATTTAAAGTCATCGCCAGCAATAAATGTATTATGTTTTTCTGCTAATTCTATTGCTCCTGGTACAAAGGTATTTTGAGGAGAGCCATTTATATATGTACACTAAAAGTACGATCGTATAAATATATTAATACGTGACATATTGTGTTACAAAGAATTTATTACAATAATTTATGGTAAATTTTATTACTTACACCTTCCAAAGCTGCTGCAACAGCAAACACTGTACTTGGACTAACTTCCGAATGGTCTTCTTCTATAGCTCTCAATAAATTTTCAGCTGTGTCGTTTACACCTGGAATTATCTCGGAAAATCGTTCGGTATTAGCAGTCCATAATATTATCACTTGATCCAAGTTATTTGTATTTTTAAATTCTGCAATATCTTTTCTAATTGAATTTAAATGCTGAAGTTTTGTACCAGAAATAATATTATTTGCTCTTTCTTCCTGAAAACATACAAATAAAATGATTTATTCTTTACGAATTTTATTCGCGCTAACGAACATGTTAACGAATAGTAGATAAGATAGCAATGTTCACCTGATTTGCAGCAATAAAGTCAGGATAGTATATACTTTTTCTTGGTTTCATATGCTCCATATGCGGTTTCAATTGCTTCTGTAAATTAATGTCCAAAACCTTCGCGCGATGCATGGCATCCGATAAATTCATATCGGAAATATCCCAACCGTCGATTATGATATCATCTGGATTTACCATTGGTAGCATCCAAGATATAGGAATGTATACATCCTCTTTACTTCCTCTACCCAGCTTAACGGTAGAAGCTTGAATTAAAGAACCGTACCTAAAATTGTAAACGAAAGACTTGTATATAAAACTATGAGTATAAATACATATAAAAGTTATTTGATAGTTAATTTGATAGTTCAATGAATGATAACAAAGGTTTCCTTAACAAATTTTAAGTACCAATTTGCTTTTTGAAGACCATTCTTAGTTTCCCATGTCAACTTAAGTTTATTTGCTAACAGCGCTGCGGTGATAGTGGTACCATTATTTCCACCCCATCCTACCAACATCAATCCAAGCTTTGGAACCTTCAACTGTGTTCTAATTAATAAATTTGTCGATACAGGTGACACCTATTCAAATAAACATGCATTTACATTCTGTAACATGTTACTCTTAAATGCATAAAGGAAATAATATTACACGTAGTAATTGTTAATATTTGTATCCAAGGTATTTTTCTGCTAGTAAACAGTGATGTACAATACAAGGACCTGTTTTTTTCAAAAATTGAAAAATTCATTTCCGAAATTAAAATCATAGCGTTCGATCAGCTGTTCATTTTTTTTTTTTTTTATTATATTTGTTCCTTTCCCTAGAAAAGAATTTTTAAATACAAAATCTGTAAATTGAACGCTTATACAATTTTTCCTAAAAAGAAAAAAAAGAAACTCCGTTTCTTCTAATCTTAAGCATAGCGTCGAATTAAGCATTGGCATATTTTTCGAATCTACAAATAGACAAATCTACGGATAGGTTAATTATAAACGGTCGTATCACGATTATTTTGCAAATCGAATATCGATCATGATTCTTCATAATAATTCGATCATTTGTGCAGGTGATATATTATGCTATGTGTATACATATATGCTTAAAAGCAACAGCGAAATTTCTCAAATAGTAAGAAAATTCATAAATTCCGCTAGAAGCAGGTATTTTTCAAGTTATATTCGTTATGTAGTACCGTTATAGTATTACTTAGATTATGAAAATGGTTTCAATAAATCTCTTCAGCGACCTCGCGTCGTATTAGCAGGTAGTATCGAGTGGTATAGGTATGTGCATAGATTAATATTTGATTCGTAAAGTTCTCGTAGAAATGAATTTCTCTAATGAAAAATGATCACACGTGAAAGTACGTTTCGTCGATAAACGGAGGAATTAAATTCAACTCAGGGGCTGTAGCTATGTTTAATTGCAAATGTAGCTACGGTACGGGTTTAGCGATCCCGAGTTACCCTAGCTATGGGGAGCCAATGGACACCATCAAAATTATTGGCATCTCTAATAGGAGAATTACGAAAAAAAAGAGATGTACAGGGTGTCCCAAAAATGGAGGTCCTTGAAAGGGGTGGTTCAGGGGGTGATTTGAAACAACTTTTTCTTTAGCGAAAATGTTGTCCGGCTAGCGCGTAGCCTTCGCTACCATGGCCGCTCCAACGGTATACGCGCGTTCTGATTGGTCGAGGTTTTCCGTTAATATCTCCTTAACGAAGCCTCGGACAACATTTTCGCTAAGGAAAAAGTTGTTTCAAATCACCTCCCGAACCACCCCTTTCAAGGTGTTACAATATTTTTGGGACACCCTGTATATTTATCGAACACCCGCCATATACTGGTTTACTCGGTACAGGTACAGCGGTAAATATAAAAGGACAGGAGTACGTGTCTGTTTCATTTGAAAAATAATAAAGGAAACGTAATGTTATTTATGAATAATATGGACAGAGGTGGAAAGCGAATTTTTTGCCATGCTTACCGTATAGTTTCTATCGTCGTCCTCTTTAACGTTTGTCGTTTGATACTCGTATCGTGCTTCGATATAATCTTGGGTGTATTTCACTTTCGGCGATTCAACGCGAATCTTCATAGTCATTCTGCTCGATATCAAACTTTTACACGTTGTATCAGCGAAAAACGCTTAATTGTAAAGGGGTATATAGTTTGTCAGGTATATTGGATTACAAATCGACGGTAGCCGATAGAATAGAAGGCTGTGTGCCTAATCTGCTGTGTAGATCGTATGTCGAGTGATGAGTTCTCTCAAAGCGCCGTTTTTATCCGTTATATATGTATATTCGTAGAGAAGAAAAAATGTGTAGCTAAAATGAATGGAAATAACGCTCGAAGGCGAGCAACCAAACGCTTTGTTCGCAGGCCGAAACGTAACTGTCGGGAAGACGCGCAAGCATGCGCTTTAAAAGAAACGGCGCGCAGCCCCCTTCCTGCCACGTTTAACTGGAACCTATTATATTTGGTTACTACTCGGTTTTTTACCAAGCCGCCTAATAAAATGCAAACATGTGCTGCGTTTGCAACTTCTTTATCGTTTTCTTTCTTGCTTCTTTCCCTCGCACTGTCTTCCTCAAATAAATCTCGCGTCTACCTTGCCTCTTTAATACGTGCGCATATATTTCGATGCTTCGTTCGCGAATTCTCAATGCGTTTTCGAGTAACTTGGTTTCTTTTCTTCTTCTACCCGATCTTGATTTCGAATCTATGCTTGTTCGACTGACCTTGTGGTAGCTTTAGCGTCACAAGATATTTATAAACATTATTTCGATTACTTTAGACGAGTATAATAGCGGCCGTGGTAGCGAAGGCTACACGCTGGCGGCCGCGCTTGTACACGAACAAGCGACTCGACGTGCATCGAAGGACATTGGACGCGGCCGCTTAGCTCGTAGACTTCGCTACCACGGTCGCTCCAACGGTATACGCGCGCTCTGATTGGTCGAGGTTTTCTGTTAATATCTCCTTAATGAAGCCCCATCCAACATTTTTGCGAAGGAAATTGTTGTTCAGAATCGTCTCAGCTAACCCCCCTCCCCCCCATTTCCGGCTCCTACGCGACTTTTGGGACACCCTGTACAGTATACAGTATAATATAAATTATATTTTAACCCTTTGTCTTGAAATGTATCGCTATCGAAAAATCGAAAAAAAGAGATAGCGTTGGACAACGTTTTCGTTAATAGAACGTTTGAACTTTAAACTTGCGTAGAAAAAAAAAGAAGGCAAAAGCGCGAGGACATTTTAGAATTCCAAAGTGTCGGTTGTTAGCAGGTCTGTGAACCGTTCAATTACATCACGTGTAGCTGGAATGCATAGATTGTTTCAATCAATTGGCAGTCGGTGTCTCTGGAACTTTCGTAATGGAAGAATTATGTTGCCAGACCATTCGTAAGTCGACCCTCGACGAACGTTTATGAACTATAATCTGTTTACAAAGGCCGGTTTATCGAGATTTATCCACCTCATCGTTGTATTTGATCAGATTCATTTTCAACCCAAGAGAAACAAAACCGAACGTTACTGATACGTTTCAAAATAAACGGTATATCATACACGTGGAATAACGTCACTTATAGTCTTCTCTATACGCTGATATTGTATGTCCAGAAGTATTCTGGATCGATATTCGAAACGTAACACCGATAATGCTCTACATATACCGACGCCGTTCGTCAATAATAGTAAAACTAAAATAAAGTAAAGGCGAACTTTAAAGCGGCAAGTTTCTTCGTTTAAATCGTCGCGAATCGATATGTCTTTTTTTTTCAATTATAAAGATACGCGAATAAGTATTACTCTATATTCGGTAAACGTTGTACATCGAATAAAATAAAAAGTCATGGTAAAGAAGGAAAGGAAACGTGAAACAACGATATCGTTACAGTCGTACTTTATACGTTTAATCATTTCTATAAAATTTCGAACGGTATCGAATGGAATTTAACCGACAATTTAATTCGTTATTCGCGAAGGGTGATTGTTGAACTCTGTCCAATACTTAAACTAAATTGGAGTGGAATTAGCTTGTGGGAACGATCACCGTCATACACGCACGTACCAACATGATACCAATCGTGCGTTATATTTGTTCAAATATATTACGAACGTTTAGAACAAAAAATACTCAGTTCAACTTCCATGACTACTTAATTTATATGTATATATATTTCGATAACGAATAAATTATTAATGCAAACGTCGCGTTCTTAAATATTCTGAATATACTAGAACTAAATAAAAACGTACAACATAAATAATAGTAACTCGTAATTACATCGAGAAAGACTGAAACAATGACGATACATTTAATATATTAAATATCTATATACACAAGTTAAATCTTCAAATTGATAAATTATTTCATGGAATATTGTTATTTTGTATCCATGTAATGTCTAGGTTAAACCAGATTTTTTTATGATATAAACTAACATAATGAACACATGCTAAACATAATCAAACGGTATATGCACTTATGCAAAATGAAATAACAATATCATTATAATAATCGTATAATATATTCAACATACATTATGTATATTTTATATGTTTTCTTTATTATAATACGTCACAAATGCAAATACTCTATAGTGATTTCTTAGTGAACAATAATGAACAACTGTTCCCAACTGTTCCCAACGAAAGCACCAGAAGAATGGTTATGATTATCATGATCGCGATCTGTTATCGAATAGCGAATCTAATCTTATTCAAAATCCTGTTTATAATAATAAAGAACTAAACCTAATAATACAAGGGTGTCCCAAAAATGTCGGAAGTCCTTGAAAGTGATAATTCTGAGGGCGATTTGAAACAGTTTTTTCGTAAAATTTGAAAAAGAAAAAAACTAAATATAGAAGTTACAGGTTCGGAAAGTTTGCACACGCCGAGAACTTTGTCGCCGAATGAATGGCACTACTGTTCATAAATTATACAAAATTGTCCGATAAGAGAGTAAACCGAATGACATTTTTTCAGCGTATCTGGAAGCATCTGGGAGTTTCGTAACGGATTTGTGTTCATCACGTTTTGGAATTCATGCTCGTAGGTAAGAATGATTCGGATGGTTGAGGTGTCGAAACGTGACGTGTGAATATGACGTAACGAAGTGGTGAGCAAAGTGTGTACCTAAGTCTCTTAAGTTTAATCCAATTAAGAGTTTTTCACATGTAATGAGTAGTGCACATGAAAATTCGTGGGCTTGGATAGACTACCTGGCGGAGATAATCAATACGTTTACATATGGCTTAGCGAACATAGTATCCACGACTTTTGGATTAACGTTCAATTTAACCAATATTTTTGTCGACGATGAGCTCGGACAAAAGTCGTCCGATCGTTTTCACGAGCTTTTAGCATTGTTTTCGTTCGACGATTTTCAGTTGCAGTTATTAAAAGTTTTCTCGTTCACGTTCGTTAGTATCCTGGCTCTGATTTTCATCGCTTGGCATATTTACGGCGATAGAATTTCCGAACAATTTATGGAACCAAGTAAGAGAATTTGTATTTTTCTATCCCGACGTATGCACGCGAATATCCGCGTCGCGAAACAATATACGAAGGGTTTCTCTTGTATATATTTGCAATAGTAAAAATACAGAAAATTAATCGAAAATTAGTCGTAGAATGACAATGCAATCTGCTTATTAAAAGATAATAAATTGTAGATATACGTAAGTAGGGAGTGATTAATCCGAAGCTTGAAGTGTGTCACAAAATTGCTTTCAATTCTGCAGAATTTACGCAAAATAATTAGATGAAACTCATCTTTCTTTCTGTTCATAATTGTAATCAATCTAACATAATTTCTTCTTTTATAGAACCTATACCAGAAGATCGTGACTCTTCGTCGGGTGAATAATTTGTTACTTAACGTGAGTAATTAACTTAAAAAAAAGTTAAGAATATAATCATTGTAACTATATTTGCGCGCATTGTACTAATTTTTTCATTTTTTTATAGGTTTCCTATCTAATTAAAAACGCTAAGATTGTTTTAGAAATCAGGAAACATTAATAACTACCTATCTACTTTTCACAATCCGTTGTATTATCGTAATAATTGAGAAATATGGCAGACAAAATTAAAGCATTCTTTCAAAAGAAGAAATTGAATGCAAAGTTTATGAATGCTGGAAAAGGACACAAGTAAATTTTTGTATAATCTATCGAAACTTATCGATCGCTGACATTATTCTTATCTTATTTACCTAAACCGTTGTATGCAGATTAACAGAATCGACCACCTCTACTGTATCCACTTCATCGATAGAGCCAGTTAGAAGAGTAGAACCTACGCAAGAAGCTAAAGTAGCTGGTCTAGCTGCATTGGCGAGATTGGAAGAGAAAAAGAACGTAACTAAATTTAACACGTAAGTTATATATAAATACGATACCCATTTCTTTTCCTGTATTTTCTATTTTAATAGTACTTAAACAAAAACTGTATAAAACTAAATTGTTTGCAGATCTTACGCAGCCATAAAGGCACAAGTGAAACGTGAGTTAGAACAGGAAAAGAAAGCACAACAGGAAACACAGAATACTAGTAGAGTATCGGAAGAAGAAACAAAAACCCCTGTAAAAGATAATTCCATCTTAGCTGTTGATGGTGTATATTTTCGTTGTCCATATTTATCCAATGAAATATTATCGAAAGACGAATGGAAGAAAAAAATAAAAGAGTTTTTGTATGAACAATTAAAAGGGGATGAAGCAGGATTAACAGCGTGTTTAGTTATACGGAATTGCAATACAGACAGGAAAAAAGTTGACAATTGTATCGAAACAATTGGAAAGTATCTAGAGAACATCATAAATAATCCAGAAGCAGAGAAATATAGAAAAATTAGAGTGCATAACAAAATATTCCAGGTAATACTATGCTTTTAATAGATTTACAAAAAATGTATTCTCATTGGAAATCTCTTATTTATTTGACTTTCTTGCCGTAACGATATAAAAATTAGCATATAAACTTAGGCAAATATGTTTCAAACACAAATACGAGCGTAGAAGAACTAATTTTTTGTTTAATAATATCGAGAAACTTTTATAATAAATTTCATTTATTTAAAAT
The DNA here is from genome assembly GCF_026283585.1 of Hylaeus volcanicus. Taxonomy (NCBI): domain Eukaryota; kingdom Metazoa; phylum Arthropoda; class Insecta; order Hymenoptera; family Colletidae; genus Hylaeus; species Hylaeus volcanicus. Next base: position 10,160,732 of record NC_071980.1, read on the forward strand.
TTGTACAAAGAGAACAAAGGTTTCTGTTATCTTTCTTTTATCATAAGCGTAAAAGCAATTCTAAGATTTAATATATAATTATTATTTTAAAGGACAAAGTGTTACCGATAGAAGGCGCATTAGAGTTTTTAAATGCTGCTGGTTTTCGACAGATAAAGTTGTTGCATAACGATGTAGAGGAAGATTTCTTAGTTTACAATCCAGAAAATTGTAGTATCGAAGATGTTGTCATGTTAGAAGAGGCATTAAAATCTGTAGAACCTATTCCGCTTGAATTAGACAGAAACCTCCAAGTGTTGTTACCTATGGCGGCAAGCAAGAGAAGCGAATTGCCACCGAACTTCTTCAATATAACTCCAGAGGAAATACAGAGAGAACAGCAACTTCGGTAATTTTTACATATATTTATTATGAATGAAATATAAAATGTCGTTAAATTAATTTGATTGACATTCATTTCTAACGATATTAACAGAACCGAATGCGTCGAAAGAAATCAAATGCTGAGGACAAAAGCAATGAGAGAAAAAGATGAGAAACAGAGACTTAGGAAATATAAATTCTCGTTGATTCGTATTAAATTTCCAGACGATATTATTTTACAAGGAACGTTTTTTGTTCACGACGAATACGTGGTTGTAGTTGAATTCGTCCGTGAAAATTTAGCGAATAACGAGAGGCCGTTCTGTTTAAGGAAGCTAGCTGGAAAAACATTTGACAAAGAGTGTTTAAATAAGACCCTACTCGAATTGGAATTATTTCCAGCTGTTCTCCTAGTATTTTCTTGGGAGAATGATTCGGATAAAGCAAGCGAATCTACAGGATATTTGAAAGAAGAATTACTCTCTCATATTAAACCTCTTTGAAATCATTTTCCATACGATTTGTAACTATTTTGGATTTGAACTTGCATTTATTGAAAAAAAAAGAAGAAAAAGAAAATTATTGTGACTCGGCCTATGTCCTTTTAACATAGCGGAAATTACAAAATGTTATAGTTCAGAGCAGATGTTATAGAACAGATATAAAAATTAATTGTTATAGTTTTACAGTGCAACTAAAAATATTAGAATTCATACCTATAAAGATACTTCCACTATTTATAAAAGTTACAGTCTTAATTTTTATTTATTTATGTGTCAATTATAAAGTTATCTATAATATGTCACCTATTCCTAGTCAAATTTAAATGAATATATTAATTTGTTACAATTTTTTTAGTTCACAATATGATCTTTTTACTCCTGGATTTTGAAGTACAAGATAAAACCAAACAAATGGATTAATATTTCTCAATATTTTTTTATTGTACAAATATAGAATTCTACAAAGAACAATCGTACAAAAATCAAGCGAATCCTTCAAGGTAATATTTTTTGCCATTGTCTGTGTTATAACAATAAATTATTGTTTTTTGTTCCATACATCTTATTATTTATATAACATTAGAACATATAAGAACAATCATGATTTATTACGTATATATACTAATCTTGCACATTTGTGCATTTTGGCACTTTTGTTGTATACTAATATTTTATATCAGTCTTTCTACATTTCTTATGTACTTATAAAATCCACTATTGAAGTCTATATTTAATACACTACAAGAAAATAGTAAACATGTGTCGAATAACTTATAATGTGATATGTATAGTTATATTCTACTTCCGATCAGTTTACGAGGTAAGATTGATCGAATATTAAAAATAACGTTAATCATGTGTACATGTAACTATACAGATGTAAAAAAACTGAAATAAATGAATATCAATAAATATAAATGTGCTCTGTTTCGTTGCGCAAAAATTGCTGTTTCAACAATTGTGTGCTAAAGATATATTTTTATATCTAGTTGAACAATTTCAGCAATGTTAGCAAAGAAAACCTGATACGGGTTCATCTCGTTTCTTGAGATGAATCGTTCAGTGGCTGACTTTTTGTTTCAACGGGCAAAGCAAGAGTAGCCGCAGCAGCACATAATGCTGTTATAGCGTATATCGCCATTGCTCCAGTTATAGACCACTGAAGAAATACTTGAGCTATATACGGTGTGACCATTGCACCGATTCTAGCCATAGCACTGCATGTACTAACTCCGGTACTACGCAAATGCGTAGGGTACACTTCTGGAGTATACACGTAAGCTGCTTGGAATACACCAGCAATCAGGCCTCTGGCTAGAAAGATCGCGAGCGTCAATGCTACTCTGCTCAATAAACAAGCTCTGCCTAAGAAGCAAATGAGCATGGCGAACATTACGAGTTGAAAAGCCATAGTTTTCCTTCTGCCGATCTTCTCGATTGCAAAAATAGTAGAAAAAATTCCCGGAAACTCGGCTAACGTCGTCCAAAGAAGGTCGATGTAGTCGCTACGTTCCAAACGACAATCCAATTGGCAAATATCTTCTTTTTTATTTTTCCAGGAGCTACACTGTTCCGACGATGTGTGAAACAGTTCCGTCGTCATTAGTACTACACCATAGTAACAAAATGCTGTGCTCATCCTAAATGTTTAGTTATTTATGTATAAAATATTAGTAGCAAATAGTGCCTAAGAACGTAATTAGAATTGAAATATTTACCATACAAGCCAAAGCAAAGTAGACGTCCTACACATTTCTTTACTTAGCACATCCTTTAATTTACCATGATTTACTGGATAAAAACGATCCATGACTAATCTTCCTGGCGGTAAAGGTTTCTTATTCTCTCTTGCTACTCGTTCTAATGTGGAGACGGCTTTATCCATCCTTCCACTAGTCATGTCAAATATTGTAGACTCTGGTAACCACTATCGAAACACATAATGATGCGTATGTACATAATTTTTGTAATATTAGTCGCTTATATTACTCACTGGTGTAATTATAGCGAATACAAGAAGCGGTATCGTCGATAGGATAAGAAGCCATCTCCAACCAAAGTTTGGCATTACTACCAATGCTATCGCCACTTCGAAACAAGCACCGAGTGCCCAAAAACACTGTCAAGAAAGTAATTATTTTATTTAAATAAGACATATTGAAATATAGTCATTATTGAAATTTATTTGTTACGCTTACGTCTAATAGAATGACGCATTTTGCTCTTTGCTTTGCTGGAAGAAATTCTGCGTATAAAGTGACTCTGAAATATAAATGGAGTAATGTTACTTGAATCTATTTAAACTGTTTTGTTTTCATTTACAGAACTTAGCAAATACTTACGATTGCGGTACGCAACCAATAGCAAAGCCAACTAGTCCTCTAAGCAGCAAAATCCACAAGAAATTTGGTGCAAAGGCACTCAAGAATGCATAATAAAGCAACAATACAGCGCACAAAGTTAAGGATTGCTTACTACCATATCTGTCACTTAAATTACTCCAGAATGTAGAACTTAGCATCATACCTAGAAAAACAACCTAAAACAATCATAATAATATATTACATTAAAATTATTACAGGGCATGTCTGAAACATAATATTTTGTATACAAGAAGGTTACCGTAGTTGCTAAAGCTTGTTGATATCTAGTTATACCCCAGTCGCAATGCAATGATGGACTTAAAATACTTAATATCGTTATTTCCATACTGTCTACCATCCAACAAAGACCCGTAAACAGGGATAGCTTAACTTGAAATTTGCCAAATCCTAGCGCATTTATAGCTTGGATTACCGTAAATGTATCTGTCAACGAATATTAATAGAGGTCATTTCAATAAAACATACTACTATTTAAGACAAATTAATTTTAATTAGTTTATAACATGTCCAATTGTTTGCACATTCAATTTCACATTCTATCAGAACAGTATCTCTTAAGAATTATTAAATATTAAACGTTAAATTGCATATTGCAGACAATTTGATAATTACGTTGCAATTTTTATTACAGTTACATTATTAAATATATTAAAATTATTTTTTTATTTGCATGCATTTGTAAAACTAATTGTTAGTATTTGTTTTCCTAATTCATACCCAGATAAGATGTAAGTATTTTGCAGAGTGTTTTTCATTAGTATCTTGCAGAGAAATATTTGTATATGTAACAATTATTAATCGAAGCAATCCCATCGATACCAACGATATATTTCCATGCATAATAAAATATTTACATAACTTACAAATACCCATTCCTTTTTTTTTTTAGATAAGTTTAAGCAGATTACCCTGTACATAAAAAGTGTCAGTAATATTATAAAGAGAACAATTTTTCTATACGAACGATATAGGCGTTTCGCAAAAATAATATACCATCTGGAATTACTACTACGGAAGAAAGTTCCATCGAACAATCAACATTGTTTCCGAAATTTCTGCTACATCTTGAGGTACTTCCTGAATTAACGTTCAATTCAGAACCGCTTAGTTCTAATTCGCGGTAAGGTTCGTTAGATTTTTGTGATTGATTAGACATGATGGTTTGTTTACTGTGTACACGCGTTCGTACATACATACACGAAACAATTATAAAATCATATAAAATTCAAGAAATTATCAAGTACTCGTGTTCGCTGCTAGTGACACAATTAAAATTCTTTAACGAAACGAGCCGATTGATTATATATGAAAATATTCATTAGTATGTAGACCGTGACAGCCTATCGAACACTGAATAATTTTAAATGAGATAAAATACTAAATGTATAGACAATAAATAGAAAAATTATTAATGCGACACGGTTCTTGAAAGTTTCTCGTCAACTTCAGATATCTAATATATTTTAGAAAGCAATTAATTTCTCCATAAAATGCAATCAGTAAATACAGTACTCCTAAAGTATATCTGTACATAATCGAGTTGAATTGAGTTCATACAGGTGCATCCATAAAGGTAACTAAAGAAAATAATTCCCACTATTTCTGTAAAATTTTTATTAATTATCCTTTATTACATTCCTAATATTTCCAGCATTCCCAGAAGTACATTTACTTTCTGAAAGCATTTTATTTAAACAAAACTACGTGACTAAGAGGGAACCTTATTGGCCACTCCATTTCTGGTCAAACGTTTATTCTATATTCGACTTAGAATGGGTCGAAATATGTAAACATTTGACAAATTATTATAAGATTGACAACAAAACTTCCTTCGGTCGGATAATCTAAATATTACAGTCTTTAACCAGAGAGTTCGAAAACGATTCCTAGTGATTATTTCGTTAATGTGGCATAAACAACGTAGCTGTTTTTCTATAGTCGTGTATAGTTTCAGGATACGTATTTTTATGATTGACATTCTTTGAGCGTCGCATTAATAATTGTCCAAGTGCAAAGAAATGGTTGAAAAGTTTCACGATGAAAACGACATCGGATGGGTAGGCATTTCCACGATTGGAAATATCGGATAAAATATATTTCACGAAGTACGTGGAAAATTACTTAATATTTAAAGAACATCGTCTCACGTGTTACACGTCAGGATTGTCATATGCGTTATTTACATTTCAGTGGTACGCTAATCGTCTACTTATGGTCTATTCACGCTGAAATTATGAGTGTTGATAGCGAAAACAAATCAAACGAAGCTATTGCTCCATTTCCGCCATCAACAAATCAGGAAAGCGCCGATAATGGCAATATCGAAGGAAATCCTATAACCCCTGAAATAGTGTTACGCTTACCTACGATTACCGATAGTAAGACACCGTTTTTCTACTCGAATATATCAAAAATTAATAAACGTTCTTACGAATATTTTCCATTTAAAATAATAATAATTTGTACATTTTATTTCCAGAATATTTGTGTTCTCCAGAGGCAAACATTTACGACATTGATTTTACAAGATTTCAAATCAGAGATTTAGATACGGGAGCGATATTGTTCGAAATAACTAAACCACCAGCTGTTGGTTAGTAACAACAAACAGAATTTGTGTAAACGGTTAATAGGACACGAAAAGAATACATAGATCTTTCTTATTTTTATAAGTTCTATTAATCAATCGTTCAAAATTTCCTCTATATCGCGTATTATAGAACCCAAATTTCTTGCATATATTGTAGAATGCGACACCAGTCAAGAGGTAGAACCGGAATGCGAAGAATCCGGTTGCGAGGACGCGAATACTGGCAGATTCGTACGTTATCAATTTACTCCTCAATTTCTTAAGCTAAAGACTGTCGGTGCTACGGTCGAGTTTCTCGTGGGTTCCAAACCAGTGAATAACTTTCGAATGATCGAACGTCACTTCTTTCGGGATAGGTTGTTAAAAACCTTTGACTTTCAATTTGGATTTTGTATACCGAACAGCAAGAATACCTGTGAACACATTTACGAGTTTCCTACTCTGCCTAGCGATTTGGGTAAGTGACGATTCTCAATTCTTGCATACTTTAAAATATTAATGTCTTGTTATATGGGTATTAAAAATGATCTTGCAGTTTCTGAAATGATTGCAAATCCATTCGAAACACGCTCGGATTCGTTTTATTTTGTGGACAATCAATTGGTAATGCACAATAAAGCAGATTATGCATACAATGGTGGACATACACACGATGTACTTTAGTATGCGGTTTGTTGAATTATACGAACAAAAGTTTAGCAATGAATTTGCACTTTGCAAAAATGATTGTGATAATATTAGCACGCATTTAACTAATTTTAAATTATAATTTTATTTATCTCTTGCACAAAATTGCAACTCAAATTTTTACATAAATACAAAATTTACATAAAATGTAGTTCTTTAAATTCTTTCGATCGAACTTACATATTTTAACGAACACATTTTGCGTTGAAATTATCGTTCATCGAGCATATTACATATTTCGATAATTTAAAAATCTTATTCAAATTTTTGTTTCTAAATAGTCGTTCTATATTAAAGCATGGCCTTACGTGGAACTATTTTCCAATTTTGATAAAATGTTTTCCTAGCTGAAAATAACGTTGAATATGTACTTTTTATGGAAACATAACAAATAAGAAACTAAAGAAATGTTAAGCATTATAAGTTCTTACCTGATGCAGAATTCACAATTTATTCACAATGTACAATTATATTTTAATTTGCTATTCTCCACTTCTTTTATCCTGTAATGTTATAAATTTCACATAAATACATATATATGTTTACAAAATACATTGTGTGTTTTTCTTACATTGGTACCATAATTACAGTTATGGTTGATTAATGAAATTGACTGCAATCTTCAGGAATTCGGTTGGCTTATCCGCGTGAACCCAATGATCTGCATCACTTATGTACACAAATTGACTAGAGGGAAAATATTTCTTAATTTCATTGTGATCTTCTACTTGTATATAATCACTATTAGCACCACCTATAAATAACGTTGGTCCTTCATAAACTTTTGTTTCCGAACGTGGAAATTTAGCTATATTTGAATCAAAATTCTGTTCGAGTACAGGTAAATTAACCCGCCATTTATATTTTCCGTTATTGGCTTCCACTAAATTCATCGTTAAAAACTGCAATTGAAATGTAATTTTATGTGATATAGTCAGATAGTTCATAAAAATATAGGAAAGTAATAGCTTACCTGACGTATAGCCAAAGGTTTGACATCGTGATTCGCGAGTTGTTCCTCTGCCACTTTACGTGCTTTCGTTAAAGTTGGTATATTATTTAGTTGTACAGTTTGCATAGCACGAAATACTTTTTTGATCTCCATAAGTTTAGGACTAGTCCTCACAGGAGACATATCTACCACTACTAATTTTTCTACTAGTTCTGGATAATACAAAGCCACGTACATCATCGTAGAGCCTCCCATGCTGTGTCCTACTAATATAGATTTTTCAAATTCCAAGTCGTTCATAAGTTGAACTACGTCCTTTGCCATATGTTCGTACGACATTTCTGTAGAATGTGGAGAATCACCGTGGTTCCTTGCATCTATAGTTATCACCTATAAAGTTATTCCAAGTATTCCTCATATAGTACGAAGTCCGTGTATCTACCTTACGATCTGTTTGCTGGTGTATCGCTTTTGATAAAGAGTTCCAATTGTTTTTCGAACCGAACAAGCCGTGCATTAGAATGATAGGATGTTTGGATGAATTTTTTGTTCCCTTCATCGATTCGTAGGAAGCGTACGCTAGCTTCACCGGTACCACACTAAAATCAAAATTAATATGTGTATTATTGAAATATATAAGAAATACAAATAGAATACATATTCGAACTCACGAAGTAGATTTGCTACGTATGTGTCCAGGTAATAAATACGATGTGACAGATGAGATAGCGACAAAGTCTTGTTTCTGATGCTGCACGAAAATATTTCGTGTTATTATTAAGTAACAACGGCACACACCATTCATGTTTTCTTTCTTTTTTTATTTGTCAACAGTGTTCTACGAAAATTCTTATTAAGATACCCAAAATCTTTGTAACATTTCGACCGTCTCGGAAGATGTATAGCAGTTTCACGTTATCTTTCGATAACATACGATCATGAACCACGGATATATCAGTATCCGATAACAGCGCGAAGTAATAGTATAATTCGGAATGCAGATGCGAATTCCCGTATGTATCGTACTCTAAATCTTGTTTGACCTAATTCAAATAAAAGTCCGATAATGCATGACCTCTATGTTACCTATATTTGATACTTATGTAAAGTTACTATTCTTCATATCATGTTTTCGTTTAGATCAGTCCTATTTACAGGTGGAGCCCTTCGCACTGTTTGTCCCCTGTACATGTCATATGTGTATGAATACGATATGGAATAATAAATTCGAAGCTGCTCTCGACTTCAGAGCTATCGAGTCAAACATACAACGCATGTAAACAAATATGTTTCGAAAAGACAAATATGAAATATTCTAATCAGAAATTTGTTTACGGTGATAATTTATTACTGCTTTTGCATTGGTGCGTTGTATCGACGCGCCGTTTTTACCATAGCTGTGTTATACTTCTATAATTATGTTTAAAAAAAAGTGTCGCAAGTTTACACGCACACGTATGGCGCGAGGTTTGCAATTGGTTCATCGATGCTGATAACGCTGCATCCCACCAATCGAAACCCTTTTCAGCGAATTCTTCTGTTTTTTCTGTTACCTAAATATATTTTTATTATTTTCTGTTATTAATAAAGAATGTAGAATATAGAATGTCTAACTAGTACATGCGATACTAATAACGCGTATAAAGATTTATTAATACCTCTTTCCAATACGTCCTTGTACCAAATGCAGCGTGCGTAGGTGTACGTGACTCTGTTCACTCGAATTGTAGTTTTAATTGAAATTCAGTATTTTATGTATATAAAAATACGAAAATGTATAACGAATATTGGAAAGGAATCATCTAATCAGAGTCGGGAAATAACGTTGCCCGATTCCGATTGGTCGCCGCCATTTTTCAGCTGATATAGGGACGTTGTATCTATGAAGTTGTATGGAGTCGTGGATTTGCATGGCAATTTAGATGTTTATTCTATAAGTGACAAATATCATAAACCTCGAAGCTTTTGCGCCATTTGGCCTCGTTTATTATAATATTAATTGTCGAAGTTTAGAACATTTCGGAAGATTGTAAAATATTGCAATGAACGTGTTGCGAAATAAAGTCTCAGAGCAGAGTCTTATATTATATTACAATTCTTAATCATTTTCTTTTTAAATATTCTCTTTCAATCAATTTTGATCAAGAATCGTTCGTACGAAGTATTTCTATTTATTAATTATTTCAGCGTACAAACATTGCGAACACTCCGTGCTTTTCAATTTGAATTTCGCGGGACTAACCGAGAAAATGGCGGACCACGACCTAACCTTCACGTTATTTCGTGACTCCGATCAGAGAGTGTCTGGAACGTGCTACTAATAATTGAATTATCGTCGTTATTTAAACTCGATATAAACATTGTGCTTATGTATAAATATGATCCGCGAAACATCTACTAAAATGAAAATTATGTTGTACGTACGTCGTCTATGTATATTATTAATTCCACGACGGTATGTCTACGTGGCGCTGTGGTAGCAACATGCCGCTGTGAAGTGGCAGAAAAAGAAACAGCATATGTCGTTTTTAATTGGTTCACAGTGTAATTTGATAAAATGAGGTGGTTTATTTTGTGTTTATTCCTGCTTGTTTCGATTACAAACGCAAGTTGTTATTTAATCACCGTCGATGCACACGCCGAAGAATGTTTCTTCGACAGAGTAGAAGCGGGCACGAAAATGGGTTAGTTTCTTACTCTGCTGTTTCTTTAAGAGCTTTAGAGTACTTTGAATATTTCAGACATTTCTTTTATCACAACTCTCAACGCAAACTTGCCTTAATAGGCCTTAATAGGCTTAGATGTTTAGTAATTTTTGAAATGTTTTCTACAGGTCTCACATTTGAAATAGCGGAGGGTGGATTCTTAGATATAGATGTAAAAATAATTGGCCCAGATAAAAAGATAATCTATCAGGGTGATCAAGAAAGTAGCGGTAAATATATATTTGCTGCACATGTTCCTGGTGTTTATACGTATTGCTTTGGTAATCAGAAAAGCAGTATGACGCCGAAAGTTGTCATGTTCAGTATGGACATTGGTGACAATCCTAAAACAGTTGAACAAACTTCGGATGGAAAGAACGGCGATAACTCGAATCATAGTAAAATAGATGATATGATTAAAGAATTAAGTACGAGTTTGTGGGGAGTGAAAAGCGAGCAAGAATACATGCAGGTAATTTACAGTTTTGACACGGATAGTCATCCAACCATTAAAAATTTTATTAATATTGTCTTTTTATTTTCAGGTTCGCGATCGAATTCATAGAGATATCAACGAAAGTACCAATTTCCTTGTAGTTACGTGGGCTTTCTTTGAAGCTATGGTTTTGGTTTGTATGACAATAGGACAAATTTTCTATTTAAAACGTTTCTTTGAAGTCAGAAGAGTTATCTAATTTAAAGCATGTTACAATAAATTCATACACTCATTGTACATTCTCTCTTTCTCTCTCTTTTTTTTTTTATTTGTTACATAGAATTACAGACTTGAAACTTTTTGTATTCATTTTCCTCTTCGATCTGCCGCGTTAAACGTTTTAAATACGAACATATAACGAATGTCATTAGCGGTAAGGTTAACATTGCTTACATTATTAGGTTTTCTAAAAATAACATAATGTACATTTAAGGTTAAGATTTACTTAAAGAAAAAAAAAGTTATTGAAACGAATAGAACGTCTTTTTGTAATAATAGATGTTAAAAATTCAATTTACATGAAACGTAAAATTTATAGCATGTAAAATGAAACTATCCTTATACTGGTTGTCAATGCGCAGAGTTATTGTTCTTATTACAAAAACAAATATTTATAGACAAACTGTATTAAAATTTCTAATCATTTTCATATTTAAAGAGGAACGGAGTAATTTATGTGTTAATTGGGTAAGCAAATATCAAAATAATTTAATGGACACAGCTATAATGTTTGTAATAATATCGTTTATATGATTGTACAGTGTAATATGATGTAATAAAAATCGACAGAAATTAAATGTTTTATAATTATCTCAAAAAAAATTTGATAAGTAGATTTTGTTTGTACATTTAACATAAAGCACTTAAGATCTAAAAACGAAAAAAATTTTGAAAAAAAAATTCATTTTATATGTATACATATATCCGCGAAGTACCGATAATTTTACTTTATATATATATAATTATATATTGAAAGATATATATTTACACACGTACTAAACGTATATTTTCTTTTATGATCTCTATGTATTTTTTACTTGTAACTGAAAGCTTTAAATTGTCCATCCATGCATACACGTATATTTTAGATCAATGTAAATAAATATACAATTTATTGTACCCTTTCATCTCTCAAATTCGTAATATCGATGAAAAACGAATTAGCCTAACGTCGAACCTCTGCGAATAAAAAGAAATTACTCGTGTTTTACTTTATTATCAATTGATTGAAATTTGGAATAACGACATAATCGATACCTGAAAAGCAAAATATAATATCGGTTTTATTTCGACCGTTCTATGAATGGTAGTTTCGAATTATCAGAATTATTGGGAATTGATTATACATATATCGCCTTCTCGCATGTAATGTTTACGTCAGTTTACGTTTGCTTTTCTTGTGGGTAACTTTTGACAGCTGCATAAAACGTTTATCGACAAAAGGTATATCGCGCGCAATAATGAATAAAACTTTGCAACAATGCGCGTCGTTTTCGTTTGGACATTTATTTATAAACGAGGTGACATGACATGCGCCATGGAAAATAGGACAGCAATGGCTTAAAGAAGAAGAAAAGAGCATCGCGCGTACAATTCGCCGCTTCGGTTGTTCCGATGCTCGGTGCATCTTGCTATGATACTTTTCGCGTGGCCGAAAGTCGTTTTCTCCTGTTCGAACGTAACGTCTGTAATTGTTCGGTACATGTAGAAAATAAAGGAATTCAAATGAGTCTGAAATTCCAATTCAAATGTCACCAAAGCAACAGAGAACCCGTTCTCGATTCAAGGTAATGTTTCGCTTTTCCACTGTTAATATATACATACACAAGGTTATTTTCCTTATTGTTATACGATAGTTTATTTTTAATATAATTATTGCAACCCCGAGTAATATTCTTTGCGCATAACGCAGTTATTAGCCGACAGTGTACTATGATTTACAGATTTAGTGCTACGAGGAATTACGAGACTTTCATCTTTATAAATATATACAAATTTCATGTTAAATATTCGATACGATATTAAGTTTCGTAGAAAAATTAAATTTCGTTGAATTAAAGCCTTATTAGTCTGTCCTTTCATGAAATAATTTTGTCGGTATTTGCGCGCAAATTATTACAGATACAAAATTATAAAGTATCTGTTATACATAGTAGAAGATTATTACATCAAAACTGGTTTGCGTCAAATGTTCCCATTGAAACGTCGAATGTAACGTTTATTGTTAGGTGATAACTCCATTTCGATCGCTGGTTCTCTGTGGTGAAAGTAGACAAGAAATGGAAGATTGGTTGAACGCGTTAAGGACAGTAGCGGAGGCTCATCCTCAAACGGATACCGGTATAGCAGAAATGCTTAGCGGTAACCATCAATGGTATGCGACAAGTCACGCAAGACCGACTTACTGCAATGTTTGCAGGGATGCCCTCTATGGTACATGCATGCATATTTTGGTATCTATAATTTCTTTGTTTTGTTAAAATTAGTAAGACGAAAGGATCTTATCAAGTTTTCTCTCTACTTTATATAAACTAAAATGTAATTAATATATCGATATATGTTTCAGGTGTTACTTCTCATGGTTTAAGTTGTGAAATATGTAAATATAAAGTTCACAAACGATGTAGCATAAAAGCAATAAACAATTGCAAATGGACTACATTGGCATCTATCGGTAAGGACATTATCGAGGACCAAGATGGGGTAAGTATAAAATATTTATTAAAAGTTCCTTTAAAAGGACTCGGTTTTTTAATTAGTTAAATAACTTTCGTTTTTACTGTTTAGAACATTACTATGCCACACCAGTGGATGGAAGGCAACTTACCGGTATCCTCAAAATGCTCTGTGTGCGACAAAACTTGTGGCTCTGTGCTCAGGTATAAAAGTATAGGATATTAGGTGGTATTTAAAATTTGTTTTAATTTCGTTTTGCGTTTTATTTAGGCTTCAAGATTGGAGATGTTTGTGGTGTAGAGCTACGGTACACACAGCATGCAGACCTGCCATAAGTGTTATATGTCCATTAGGACCAGCTAAACTAAGCGTAGTTCCTCCTACAGCATTACACAGTATAGGTAATATATATATGTATATGTATACAATTTTATAATTTTAATACAATTTTCACGTTCGTTTAATATGGAATAGGTAGCGACGAGGCTTGGGAAGCTATTAGACCCACCGGCTGCAGTCCACTTTTAGTATTTGTAAATAGTAAATCTGGTGATAATCAAGGCGTAAAATTTCTTAGAAGATTTAAACAATTATTAAATCCAGCACAGGTGTTTGATCTTATAAAAGGTGGACCAGGGCCAGGGTGAGATTTATTATAATAAATTGCTCCTTTTTAGTTTTAATACCGAGAACGAAACTTACTAGTAACGTATCGAAAACAGGTTGAGATTGTTCCGCCACTTTGACCCATTTCGGATTCTGGTGTGCAGCGGCGATGGATCCGTCGGTTGGGTTCTCTCTGAGATCGATCGTTTGGGGATGCATGTAAGTAAAAGTAGAGAATTCGAATGATATTTGATTTTGTAAATGTTGGCTAATTGCATGAACTTCAACTTTTATTATGCAATTTATATACATAGATTTATCTTAAATATGATTATGCCGTACAAAACCTGCGATGCTCTCTAGATTATTACTATCGGACCTTGTTTATGCGCACATATAAACACAAACGATATACGCACGAACATTGAATATAATTATAAAAGCACTTGTGAACTACGTAATTAAAGTTTAATAAACTTGATATTAAATTTGTTCTATTATTCGCATGTCTGCATTATGTTATCATTGTTTACAGTGTAATAATATTTTCCCTTAATTATTATCGAATTACTGGTACGAAGTTAATTTCCTTAGCCTTTTAGTAAGAATTAAAGTTTTGTTCGTTTCAAATAAAAAAAAAAAAAGTATCGTTTTATGTGTATATATCGTAACACAGAAGAGTTAACTAAACGATTATGGAAGGCTTTAATATTTTAAATAGCATGGCGTGTCTCTTTTATAATTTTATTTCAGATGATACTGGTGTTTGTGCATTAGGATTCTTTGTATGCGTGAAGCTTCATTAACTTTATTTATAGATGGTAAGTGTAAATTAAGCATGAATTTCTTTAGAATACTTCCAAATATTACTTTTATTATTTACAGTTATATATAATTTGTTTACTTAATACAAATGTCTTTTATTTATCCTTTGTATACGGTACTTTCGTCCAATGAAAATTGGAAATGTTAATGCCCTTGGTATTGATCCTTGGCACTTTTATCGTAAAAAATAAATTTGTTTCTCTCGATGTTCAAAGTATGCTTTGCTTATTTGCGATGTATGCTCTGTATTAGATAAATATTTGAATATTTAACGTACATTTCTGCAATCGCTAGTTGTTTCATCGTGCATGTATCTTCAAATCCGTAAATTTATAACTCGAAAATTTAAAATAGAAGCAGTGCCAAGTTGGAGTTCTACCTTTGGGAACGGGAAACGATCTGGCACGTGTATTAGGTTGGGGATCTTCTTGCGACGACGATACTCATTTACCCCAGTTGTTAGAGAAATATGAGAAAGCAGGTACCAAAATGCTCGATCGATGGAGTATTATGACGTTCGAACGTAGCATATCTTTGCCATGTCATAAAACTGCTTTGAGTCGATCCGAGACAACTTTGAAATCCAATATTGTCCATCAATACGAGAACAATGTTATTACTCACATAACGAACATTTTACAGTCAGATCAGGACAACGTAGTTTTATCTAGCATTAAGTAAGTATTTTACAGAACATGTAATAGTTTCTTAATGTTATAATAGTTATCTTAATGTATCGATTCATTTTTCAATTTATAAGTTTATAATTACAATCGCGTTTTTATCGGAACTACGAAATTATATTAAAATAAAATGTAATAAAGCGCCGGACGTAAATTATCTCGATGAAATTTTATCGACAGAATTCTGTGCGACACAGTTAAAGATTTTGCAACGCACATAGTGGAAAATATAAACTCAGAGGACCAACAAGTGGAGGAAAAGTGTAAAATACTTCAGGAAAAGCTTGATTTGTTATTACAAACGTTATGCAAAGAAGAATGTTTCTTAACCGAGCATATAGAAAATGCAGATAATATTACATTAAACGCTGAAGTTTCTATTTCACCTGACAGTTGTGAGAAAGGAGTATTAGAAAAGCCAGAAAAAGATATGACAAACTTGAAAAGGGTTCAAAGAAAAAGACGTCTCATGGAAAAAGAAATTGTAATGACAAGGTATATTATATAACTCTTTGTGTAAGGATAAATTAAACATTGTTTAAAGTATGAATATCGAATATCTTTCTTTCTACCGAATTCTAGAGCAAATAGCTTGAAAAGAATTATACGACATCTCGTAGAATATTCACAATTGACTGTCGACGATCAGATTAATGTGGATATAAAACATATTGCTAAATCATCGAACACAACTACTTCGCTAGACGATACTACAATACTAAATTCCGTATCAAGTGAGTTTAATTTTACCATTTTCCTTTTCTTAAACACATTTATAATGAAGGAATACATTTCAGACAAAAAGCAACAAATGGATATTCCCGGTTTGAAAGTGGACCATGTCGAAAACTTATCCATAGGACCATTTATAGAATCCCTGAAAAGTACAGAAGATTCTATATATACCCCTAGTCTTACTCCTAACCTGGCATCTTTGAGTCCAATGCTCGACCTTAGAAGAGATTCTCAATCAGAAGAATTATTAACGTTACCTGCTCCAGATGGTTTTGCTGACACTAGACGAAATAGTGAAAATTCACCTCAAGGGTAGATACACATTACGTAACAAATACGTACGGACAATATTGCAACATGTGTATCGTAGGAAAAAAATATAAATCGATTGATTTCGTTTCAGCTCGTTTAACTTTCAAGATCTTGCAACTCAGTCCATGACTATATACGGTCAGCAAGAAACTGAAATTCAAGCTTGTAACGATCAACATATATCCGAATATAATAACATAGAAGCTTCTTCGGAGTTTCAAATAAGTGTTACAAGAACTAACTTCGATACAAGTTCACCTTCGGATGATGCTACTATGCAAGACACCGTCATTTCTCCTGATTCAGATTCGATTCAATCTAGACACATATCCCCGGAACACGAACAAAAGTTTGAAGATAAAAGTAAAATGGATACACCTAGAGGTAGCTGTAGTAACAGTATCGTTAGTACGGATAGTATGATCTCTGATACTTTGGACTTTAAGAGTTACGTTGTACGAAATAGCGAAAGTGAAATTGGTAAGTATATAAATAAAAATTTTATATAATTACAGCACAGACTTGTATAATTATATAGATAAAGTAAATTTGTTTTAGTAATTAAATATTATTTTTAAAATGATCAACGATTTAAAGGCATTTTCACGTAAATAGGTATAAATTACATTTTATGTATTTTATAGATAACTTGTCCTATTCGTTTCAGCTCGTATAGGTAGCGATATATTTGATTCTACAAAGAGATCTGACAGTTCTGAAATCGGGCATATTGATTCTCCTGACAATTCGGACATGTTTACCAGCGAAGTGCAAAATTCTGAAAGTTTAATCGACGATTTAAGCTCTCTCGGACAAGATTTGATTAGCACGATGATCGGAGAAAAATACGACTCAGTAAGAGAATGCTTGGAATCCGAGCACGTCGAGAAACCACAAAAATATTGCAGTTTAGCTCAATTTGTAGAAGGCAACGATATCGCTAGACGGTCTTTTAAGAAGGAAACAAAAAATTCCATAGTTATAGAGAAAGAGGTATATTTAATGTAGCTTATCTAATGATTTTAATCGAAACCATGCTTACCGAATTTAATTGAAATTTTGTATTAATTTTCAATAGAATAATAAACTCAAGCATAAATTAGGATTAACTGGACAAAATACTATCGAGGTTGCTAAATCTAAAGATTCTCCGGATGGTAAAACATCCGATTTGTTGAGTCCTGTATGCTGTTTTACCGTTTCTTCGGATACTACTCCAACAAACGAAAAACCTAATAATTTTCCACCTACGATTAGCGTTATAATTAATCCTCCTAGTCCATCGATGTCGATCGAAAGTCAACATGATTCAGACACAGGGTATAAAATGAGCCCTTACTTAAGACGGCATAACGGCGAAAGTATGGAGAAATGTAAGCGAACCTTGCATAGTTTACTTTCAAACAAGTTTTATTAATTATGAATTAATATATCTTTACAAATGAACAGTGAGCGTAGAACTGCCAGAGTCGGGATTCTCTCCTCAAGCAACTCGTCGAATTAGCAGCGGGAGCTTACTGAAAGCATCGGAAGTAGTTTCTTTGGCTGCTACGGCTGCAAGATTCGGCGGTTCTAATATAAGTCTACGCCATGAAAGAATGAAATCCGTAGACAAAACCGAGGAAGCTAAAAAACTACCAATTATCAATCCATTGGTTCAGTTATCTATGTGGCCAAGTAAGGGAATATTTCATTTTTCGTAGAGTATAGTCAAAATTATATACGTAGCGCGTTACTCTATATTTTTATAGACGTCAGTGGAGGAACAGGTCTTATTAGTCAAGCGTTACTTGCAAATGCAGATGCACTTTGTGCTGCAGTATCGCCATTAATGGATCCCGATGAAACTTTAATGTAAGTTTAATACAGTTATCTGATTTCCTGTTTATCTTCTGTATACATTCTTCATTTTACTCGTTCGTATTATATAAATAAACTATCATCTCTTGTATGTATTATCGTACCTTTTGTAATACAGCTTGGATTGCTAATGATTGATATTACGTTCCAATAATATCTTCGAATAGTGTAATCAGAAAGTTCGATATACGTACAGCAATAAAACATATTATTCTGCATTGAGTTAGATTGCCGTAACAGTAAAACATATTTTTACTCGAATTTCGCAGGGAAGGCTATTTCGAACGTTGCGTTATGAACAATTATTTTGGAATTGGTATCGATGCAAAAATCAGTCTTGATTTTCATCACAAGAGAGAAGAACACCCTGAGAAATGTCGATCACGAGCAAAAAATTATATGTGGTACGGTGTATTGGGGTCCAAACAATGGTTACAGAAGACGTACAAAAATCTTGAACAACGAGTTCAGTTAGAATGCGATGGTCAACGGATACCGTTACCTTCTTTACAAGGAATCGTTGTATTGAACATTCCAAGGTATCCATTCAGAAATAAAATAAGTACGTTCATAAATTTTGTAACCGAGCAAGATTATATTTTTTCGTAGCTTCATGGGTGGCACAAACTTTTGGGGAGGCACGAAAGAAGGAGATTTATTTTTAGCGCCATCATTCGATGACCGTATACTAGAAGTTGTAGCGGTATTTGGTTCCGTTCAAATGGCTGCCTCGCGACTTATTAATTTACAGCATCACAGAATCGCACAGTGTCAAACAGTTCAAATCAATATTTTGGGTGACGAAGGGGTACCTATACAAGTCGATGGCGAGGCTTGGATTCAACCACCTGGTATCATACGTATTATACACAAAAATCGTATGCAGATGCTTTACAGAAATAGGGTAAATGAAATAATGCAATGTTACGCCGATCACTCAAATATATATATACACTGTTAAGTAATAACTTTCTGCTTTTAATGTTTTAGGCTCTAGAGACATCGTTAAAAACGTGGGAGGAAAAGCAGCGCAATACGCTCAACGCAATATCCCAATCGACGTCTACTTTAAGCAATGCACAATTACAATCGCAGTCTAAGTCTCACTTATACGCACATAGTAAACCATCGCACTTAAATGACGAAGAAATGTACATTTTACTTGGATTTATCGAAGTAGTTACGACTCTAGTTAAATGGGTCAAGTTACTCATTATATCGCATCCAAGTTTGGAACCCGATTTATACCAAGTCGCAGCTAGAACAGCGCAGGCACTCGAACAAGTGCATCCCGATGGAAAAATATTACAAGGCGTTAGTAGTGATTTATCAAGTATCGATAACATAACCTTATTCGTCTTTCGCATTAATAGTATCCTTTCTTTTTAACAGGATAATCTGAGACCCGTCGTAACGGAACTAGTCTCGAGCGCGAGACAACTTTACGAAGATTCGTGTGAATTGCTTCGAGATAAAGCGCACAATTTAGTAAGCATTTTACGTTTCATTTATTTAGTTTGATTATCAATTATCAAACGATAATCAGAATTTCGTGATGCAGAGATTGCGGGAAGATTTAGAAAGCAAGTTATCGTTCTCTTTGGCCAATATGGAGCAAGAATTGAAGAAGTGTACGTTCGACGAAGGGGGCACTGGGTTGGTATATTTCCAAACTTTGCCTACGGATGAGCAGGTAATATACCGCGAATGTATTTCCCGAGCGCTTTAATTTATTAGAAACTTTGTTCGGCTAGGGAGATAAAAAGAATCGTCACAAAGGTTTATTCTGGTTGAAATTCCGGCGTTCGGGAGGTAATTCCGGTGGACATCCCGCTAGGGATCAAGTCACTATGTGGGGCGTTCAAGAAGTGTGCTCCTGGTTGGAAAATCTACAACTGGGCGAATACACGGACAAGTTTGTTTCTCACGACATACGAGGTAGGGAATTGTTAACGCTAGCCCGTAGAGATCTCAAGGAACTCGGTATTACTAAAGTCGGACACGTTAAACGAATATTACAAGCCATCAGTGATCTGAATGATTAGATATACCAACGCGTACATAAACGTTTCAAATGACAAAAATAATTAGCGTGTTATAACAGTTAACGGTTATCCATAAATTTAAATTTATGTTACTGTCGTAAAAAAATTAAAAATTACTGCTATCGAAAGTAGTAATCGACTGTATACAGATCGTTTACAGAATGCGTTGAGTAGACAAGAAAATTTGTAATTTTACGCGACGGTAAAAATCAGAACATAGATATTCCGATAAAATAGTAGTCAGTGTGACGGAGTATCATAGAAAGATTATTTTTTACGCTGATATACGTCGCAACTTGATATTACTTGTGCCAAACTATTTAACTAACTCTACGTCAGAGGTAAAGTAATTATAAGGGAATTAGAAGAAGACACGTTTGTTTCTTTTAAAACTAGAAGCATGACTTAGTTAGAGTGTATTTTAATCAAACTCGCATCTTAGAATATTACTAGACGTAGGGAACACGACATCGATGATGCATTTATCGAACAAATAAGATTTAGACATCATCAGAAATCTTATTGAATAATGATTTAAGTACATTTGTTGCTTTATGCATTGTATAAAAATTAAAGACTTCAGGAACGATATGTTAAAGTAAATTATGTATCAGTTCGAAAGGTATTAAGCCATTATTTGCCACTTTTTTTTTAAATATTTAATAGATATTAAACTAAATATCTCTGAATATTACTTCAAGTTTAATCGAAGCAGTATTAATACATTTTAAAGTTACACGTAAATCTAGATATGAAATAATTACTGTCAAATATACATATATCATTTATACAAGTCTATTCTATTTGTGATTTATATTAATTTACTTCGATTTTAATTTTACGTGCAAAAAATAAATATGTATATGTATGTGTACACAGTATTACATATAATACTATGCATACATATATATAATATGATATACAAAAAAAAAAGACAGTATTTATTACAGGGTGTTTGTAAGGGTAAACTACGTATATTACAAGCGTAATAAGGAGTACTTACAAGTAAATTAATATATTATGTCCTCTTATGCTACGCAGAAAAGAATTTTTTCTGTTATTCAATCTTAAAATTCGAGTCGTATAGAGGGTGTCCCAATAGAAATAACCATTTTTAATATGCTCGCTAATATAAGTAGCAATAATTTCTTTCTTAGCAGAAACATAAAAGAGATTCGAAAAACAACTTTATTCCTCTTATGGAAGATGTAACTTCTTGCGGTAGTATTCGACAGAGTATTGAATTTTTCGAATAAAACTATTAAAGCTCATTAAAAATACTTCAATGATACAGGACGACCCATTCGAACGGGACACCTTGTATTTATTATCTACATTATACGAAATATACGTACGTATACACATACAGAAGCGTATATGCACATTCGAAATGAGATCCTCTACATACGTATACATTTATCGATAACACGCTATATATATGTAAGTGATCTACAACTTTTTTATGCTCGTTAATTAAAATGTTTAATCGTATCTATCTTCTTAAAGAAAAAAAAAATTGAAAAGTACTCAAAGACACGTTTTTAATACAAAACAATTAAAGGAAAGTGAAACTATTGCATAAAATAAACTGAGAGTTGACGATGACGATGATGATGATGATAATAATAGTAATAATAACAATAACAATAATAGTAAAGTAAACACGTGTGTAAATTAACCGCCGATGGCAATAAAAGTATCACGTACAAATTTAATGGAAAGAAAAAAGAGGAAACAAATTTTTAAAATGTATCGTAATATCAATGTTGTACTTCGTAGAGTACCCCCTCATGAAAAAGGGGTTCGATATAACTCGCGGTTAAATTAAACATCGCAAATACAAAATTATCTTAAACAGAATATTCGTTGAGTAAGAATTAAATCGACTCTGTTTACTATAATATTTTCTGGCTAAGTTTTCAAAACTAGTAGAAAGCGTCGAGCTATTCATTATTACTGTTACTGCTGTAGACGGATGAAAATTGGACGCTCATTGGTCACCGAGGGGTTAAATATTTATTATACATACCGTTTCGCTACCCCTGTTGCTTGATCTCTTGTCTTTTCACGCAAACTTACAGGCACACCCTTTCCGTCTTCCAACATAGGGATAAGTTGTTATGATGTAAAAAAAAAGAAAAAGGACAAAAATAATAGGAGTAGCATTTAACGTAATTCGCAGTTGAGAAAGTGACCTTGAGCGGCCAATACAGCTTTATTCAATCGAATGCTAGCAATACACAAGATAGCCAGGTATTTGGAAGCGAGGAATTGCACTCTAATATGAAACTTGTCCCAGTTAAATGGACTGCGATCTCATGATTGAACAATTGTACCGGTATTTCAATTTACCTAGACTTTCAAGCACCTGAGTATCTTTGGTACTTAGTGTAAATTACTAATTTGTAATTATTATTAACCCTGAACCTGCACATGCAAGAAAAACAATCGTTATCTTTCAAAGACCTACCTATTGGTAACTGCCTATGACTGAATCGTTCCAAGGTTTAGCATCTCCTTATATAAGTACCTACCTTTGGCTTATATATCTTCTCCCCTACGCTTCAGAGTAAAGCGGTAAAGGTTGAGGGTGCATTAAACAGGAAATTTCTTGATTGAAGGTTCGATTGCTTCTCACAACCTAAGGCAGGTACGGTTCGCTGATATCCAGGTCTCTTTTGTGTGCACTTACTTGTGACAGCATTTTATGCTGTCAAGGAAACGTTGAAACTTGTTTTTTCTCAGAATTGTATTGCATCCAGAGATACTTTTGAATGGAGATAGCAACTCTGATAATATTACTTCCTTTTAAATTTGATGGTTTGTCTCTGGCCAAAATTATCTCTCTATATACAATCGGACTTAATTCTAAGAGAGGTGAGTTTCTACGTTTCCCTGTGAGTGTTTGTGTGTACATATGCGTCTGTTGTATATATACATACACAATTGCATGTATAAGCATACTCGAGTGTTCTGACATGCATGTGTATGTCTGCTTTATGTATTTGTATATTCCTTTATACATTTAATATACAATACCATTAATTCTGATCAAATGTCCTATTATCAGCTGTACTCGAATCGATTGGCCTCTTAAAGTTACCGTGGAGCTATCGTCACCGTACCATTGTGCTATTCCGTATATTCGCTTCATTCGTTGTGTTTGAGAGACAGAAATGGAAACGATATATTTATAATTATCTGTCTCTCAAACAGAAAGGCAATTTGGCATATCGAAAGTGGAGATTGTGCCTGACATGATTCAGAATTTAAAAAAAAAAAAAGTAAAAGTAACAGACCAATCTTTTCTATCTTGACTATAATACTTGATTACTATGTATATCTTATCGTTGATCTCATTTTTCATCGTTTATATATTGCTTTATAAATTCTCTTGTTTTTTGTATATATATTCTGTTTATTATTGTACAGAACTACCACAAGCTACATAAATTAACATTTATATAATATTTATATTTGGGACGAATATAAATACATTGAATTTTAATTTTCGATAAGTAGAGAGAATAAAATATTATTAAGATAGAAAGCAAAAACTGAAAATAGTAACGCACCTTACATAATGATTTATAATTGTGACTAGTCTTATATCGTAGTATGTATCTATGAGTTACTTCTACATGTAAAAAAATAAGGTTGTAGAGTAGATATTAATTGTTCCAAATTTTAAACTTTTTTTTTACAGATATTACTTCATCTAAACGATAAGAAAATTTCTTTAAATAATTCTGTTATTCTTTCTTGCAAAAGGAAGATGAATAGTATTTTACATGTTTCGATATGGTATTCTGAAGAATAAAAAACAAAAGAGTTAATCTGTCTCTCGATGTTACATTCCTTTTGTAATATAAATTTTAGAATAAAATGTCAGTAATGTAACCTTGAAACTTTTCACAATTATACAAATTGACGTCATATTTCGTTTGGTATATCTTGTCATTTTGAATGTTAGTGAATGCTCAATATATACCACAAAAATTAGTCGATTCCTTCGTATATACATATTTGCATTCCAACGTCAAACCACAAGGACAAAAGTGCCTATCTTAGATTTTCTAATCTTGAATATATGGATGGTATTTACTTAACAGACGTTATAATATACTATCTTCAAAATTATATTATGCATTCCATGTTGTATATTTAATATTGTAAGTAACAGTGGAACATATTAAATAATTTGCATGTGATATTTATTTAGGATTCTACCAAAAATTATATGTTATATTTAAGTAATAATCTGCATTTAAATTACAATAACGTGTAATTTAAAACTTTTACCAAATTATATACATCTATCAAAAGTAAATCATAATTTATTTTGTGATTACCGTATGAGATTTTCATCTGAAGTAAATTACATTTATTTAATCTATATTCTGAATAATCTGAATTCGTATTATAAGTACATACATATTTTCAATTATGAATTTTGATTCCTAATTGTTAAATCTATCAGTATTATTTATTTCCATTCCTTTTTATTATCAGAGAATGCCAAACATTTTTACTAAAAATACATTATTTTTCATATATCATGAAAGATATTTTACCACATGTTTTTGGTAATTTATTATTTTTATTAACGTTTGATAAGATCATATATAAAAAGTTTCAAGATATACAATATTCTTATGTAAATTGGGACAATTGGTATATTATATTTTTTCTATGACCATAATAAATACAAAAATTAGAATGAAATAAATAAAAAAAAAGGATTATATTAAATACAGTCTACAGAGATAGTTACTTCATATTAAGACAT
Source organism: Hylaeus volcanicus (assembly GCF_026283585.1). Lineage (NCBI taxonomy): Eukaryota > Metazoa > Arthropoda > Insecta > Hymenoptera > Colletidae > Hylaeus > Hylaeus volcanicus. The sequence goes on from NC_071980.1 coordinate 10,185,943, forward strand.
GAAGTATCTCGTAAATTATTAATATCTCGAAGTATATTGTGGCAATATTTATTTAGTTCAATGAAAATAATAATAAATAAGTAAAAATCATTGATAATATTTTATTTAACACATTAACGTAATGTTACTATGAAAATAACCAATTAAATATTATAATCTCTTGTATTTAACATTTAACTATTGTGGATTATTTTAATAAATTGCATTAATATACATTTAATATATATATAATAAATATTTGTAAGTAAAATAAATATGAAAATATCACTTTCTAGTAAACTATAAATGTAGAAACCTAGAAACAAGTATGTTGTTTTTCTAAATATATTGCTCTGCTTAATCTGATTCTATTTTTAATATTATTGTCTGAACTTGAAAATAATAAGTCAAGCATCCTCTCGTAACATTAAAAGTAAAAAATTTGTTTCCTATTAATTTCATTTACGCGATATATGTATTGTTTTTTTTTTCTTTTTTGTAACGCATATAATTTAATACGTTACTAAAATGAAATAGTTAGAAAGTAGTAGAAGAATGTTACGAATGTCAGAAGTAGCAAAACAATGTCTAAATATAATTCTAAATATAATTAATTCACTTAATGCTTTTTTAATTTGTGTAGTTATGTAATCAACAAAGTAATTATGTTTACAAATGCACGAATTTTACATAATTCTTAATGAACCAATACTAAATAAAGTAGCGAACATTTATGTCACTCTTACTTTAGGTTTACAAAGTATTTAAACTGTGATAAATGACTCTGTATAATGATATACTATATTATATTGTTACTATTTACAAGTTAACGTGGTATTAATATTGTAATAACGGTTATTATATTTGTATAACTCGTGTACTTTATTTCATGAGTGTAACAAAACTTGTATACTTCGTATTTATATTTTCAGTTAATACTGTATTTATATGTCGACATACTCGATCTTTATACGATTACAAATTTTAATTGCAAAGCGTATTAGTTTTAAAATTATATTTGAGTAAGGAGTAAATTTCTTTCGGAATTAATTGATTTATTATGTATATATAATTGATTTGTATTTTTATTTCAATCGATAATGAACTTTTAGTTCGAGTTAAAACTTAAATGTTCCTTGGGAAACTACACCTTACGCATCAAGTATAATTACATTAGTATTTCCATTCTTATGATTTAGGTCAGGGATAGGAAACTTAGGGCCTTTTTGTAGACCAAAAACTCATTTGCTCGTTTATGATTTTGTAAAAAAACAAAAATATATTAATTCACATTTAGATCTACATCTCTTTTCCACTTCTGTCAAAATTGATTGACATGCCTCCTTTCAATCCCAAAAGGTTCTCCTCCCCTGGCCTAATTAAATATTAGAGAAACTAATTTATATCAATCAAATTAAAGCTAATTATTGTACCTTTACGACACGTAATGTAGTAATTCGTATAATCGATAATATAATTTGTAATTTCATTTCCTATAGGAATAGTAAATAATTTAATTTATCGAACTATATTTAGATGTCTTTTTCACTATAATTAAATTAAAAGTTACATATACGATTAGCGGGAGACGTTTTGCGAGCGTAATTTCCACGAAAATGCTGCAGAAAATGTGTGTATTGCGACTTAGGCGAAGGAAGAGAAATAGAAATAAAATATTCTCTATCAAAATAATACCATCGAAAATTTCATCGTTTATACCAATTTATACATTTACAAATGAAAGAAGTAATAGGAACTGTATGTTAAACGATTGTTCAGTTTATAAGTTAATATCTTATAAATTTATTTACGGGTAAATGACTGAATGTATTTATGCACGATCGGTCGTCATTATTGTCCTTTAAAATTTTACCCGCGCAGGTAGCTGGTCCTCAATCGTGAGAAGTGGGTGGGGAGTGGATGCGTGCGTATAGTTTTTCTACAGTCCTACGCAGTCTTACGCGGAACGCGAACGAGAATTGGTCGTCGCCGCGCGTGATAGTGCAAAGTGAACACACTGATTCGGGTAAACAATATTTTATCGTTAATTTATCGTTAAATTATCGTGTTCAGTGAACGTTACATATACGGAAATAATTTGACTATATTACTAACAATAAATAACTGTTATAAAGTTCAAAGTAAAAATATTATATTTAATAAATATATTAAATACATCGTATAAACTTAGAAATATATTCGATCACAAGATTAGCTTCAAGAAATGTAACGGTTTATCCTCGATAACGTAGTGTCTTTTCCTAAAATTTCCATCATTTCGCCAACAGGTGGGCCCTCCTAACAAAGTATAACGATATAAATTTTGTAAATTTATTTACAATTTTTAAAATTTGACTCTGAAATTTGAAGCTTACATTCAAACCACTAAGAATTCTGCGTAAAACTTGCGTTAGTTTCGGAAATGGAATAGTATGTTCGTTAGCTAATTCTTTAAGGTAACCATTAATCCATACCTTGTTGTATGTTGGAGTATCGGTTTCGGTTAATTTCGTGGTAAACAGTTTAAGTACATCTGCAATAAGAAACAGTGATTTTAATCGTACGTAAGTATTTTATAAATATGTAAATTATACCTAAACATCCTGATTGTGTAACATCTAGTGGTGCAGTTGGCACAATCCATAAAAAGGATAAATTTGGTGATACCAGGTCACTTAATTTATATATTCTTTCCTGTCCCCATTTCAATATTGCCATTATATGATCCTCGTCCAATTGTAAACTTCCATCATTTTTCCTGAAACAATGTTAAAGTAACACAAGAATCCAAGTAACAAGTAACTAAAACAAAAGTACATACCTGTCTGGAAATGCTTCTATGACTAGTTTTTGAATTCTTTCAACTAAAAATGTTCTATTTTTTTCGTTCGCTACCAGTTTAGAAATTTCCAGTTTGTTAAATTGCAATAATTTCTCGGGTATGAGTTTATTAGAACTCACTTTTATTTGAGACATATCGAACTGAAAGAATAAGTACGATAAACTAATGCAAATATATAACGTAATAAATATGCATGTAATATAATTAATCTAAATCATTAATTTATTACAATGGTATCTCAAAACGGAAAATTTACTTGTTTAATTAATTCTTCATAAGAATTAATATATGTAACACCTCCTTTGTTATCGAAACCACCGCCAGCGTGTATAACATAATTTATAACTGCCAATGGAAAAATTCCTTCTTTTCTAAGAAACTCGATGTTTATGTCGTTTTGCCTTTTTGATAATTTTGTTCCATTGGCATTTAGTATTAGAGGTAAATGGCCGTAAATGGGAGGAGTCCAATTAAATGCTCTATAAATAATTATAATTATAATCTCCTATAGATAATTTCAACAAATCAGTAATATCGTTGACCAAAATTTCAAATAGTTAGACTTACTTATACATCATTAAATGCTTAGGTGTAGATATTTGCCATTCGATTCCTCGTAAAACGTGGGTTATTTTCATGAAATGATCGTCGACGACATTTGCAAAATGATAGGTCGGATAACCATCCGTTTTAATAATAATTGGATCTCCTTCGAGTTGCGCGACATCGTGAACTACTTTACCGTATATTATATCATTGACGCATTCAGGTTCAGAAGATAACTACAACAATATAAAGAAAAATTTCTCTAAGCTATAATTAATTGCGACGATACTATTCGATATTATTTTTTGTACCTTGAATCTGATACAATGCGGATGTCCCTTATCAAGGAGCTCTTTCACTTTGTTGCTAGTCAAATGTCGACATCTGTTATCATACTTAGGTACTTGTCCACACTTCAAAGCTTCTTTTCGCAATAACTGCAGTCTGCTTTCTGTGCAGAAACAGTAATATGCAGATTGATTACTTAAAAGTTTAAGTACTTGTTCTCTGTAATTCAATCGGCAGTACATTAAGATCTTCATATTATATTGAGAATTTACATATATGGATCACGTTGTAAGAACCAAGCATAGAGCATAGCTGAAGTGTCTTAAGTACAGATTATTATAAACCAGAGGCATGCCTATATTTATTATTACTTAAAGAAGCATAAGTTTGTCATACTTATATATTTCAAGTCGTTTTGACTGTATATATGGCCCATAGGGTCCTTCTCTTATGGGATCTTCGTCAGATATAATTCCAGACCATAATAGATCGTTTTGAATTTTTTCTATTGCTCCAGGTACGCATCTACTTTGATCCGTATCTTCAATTCTTAAGATAAATGTTCCATTATTTGCACGAGCAAATAAATAATTATATAATGCTGTACGTAAACCACCCAGGTGCAATAAACCTGTAGAATTTATAACATGCATACATAAGTAACATTGATTACTTTGAAATTAAAATCAAACTTCTAAGTTACATTAAAAAAATAACACCACAGGATGTATATTTTCATTTTCAAATCGATTCATATAAAATTATAAGTACCAGTTGCCATGTTACGTACCAGTCGGGCTGGGTGCAAATCTAACTCTTACTTGATCTTTCTTAAAAAATCGCTTTTGTTCAAATTGAATACTTAGCGTGCGAAGTATGTTTCGGTGCATCTTACGATAAATTATACAAAGGTTATGACTTAAATTGCATCAAATATTAAAATTGTCTTATTTCGTATAATAATAATAATTCTATATACATATATATGTATATAGAATAATAATAATTTCAAGTTTAATATTTATTTATAATATTGCTACATGAAACAGAAATAGGTTAGCTAAAAACGTGTAACTCTTATTAGATACACGTCTGTGATGTCAAATTCTGCTCAATTTGGCTCAACTCTGCTCCCGCTCACGCATGCGCTCTCGAAAAAAGCTGAGTGAGCGCCCAGTGCCGTAGTTATAGGAAACGATGTGTGGTCAGTTTCAATTTCAATTTTTCTTTATTATGATGATTCAATCCTGTATATCTCAATGCCAATCTTACAAAATTGCTCTGACGGATTACTTTCTAGATCTTTTATATCATCACGATGCGTAATCCTAATTCATTACGCTTCTATTTTTCTTTGTGGCAACCAAGAGCGCCATTTTTTCCGGTCGTATTAGATACTTCACTGACGCTAAAAGCAGCGCGCATGCGCGAGTATGAGCTAAGTGAGCGCCCAGTGCTGTAGTTATAGGAAACGATGCGTGGTCAGTTTCAGTCTTACACTAGGTTTTCACGGAACAAGATAATGTATTATACAGTAACGTACCTGTTTACCCTCTAATAGACGTTTAGAGAGTTATAATCATACCAACATTGGAAAATTATTCGAAAAATACTAAGAAAATCTGTTTCCCTAATATTTCGTCCAATGAGACGAGAATCAGTATAAATAAAACCACGTGATCGTGATAGGTCAAAATAACGGGAAACAACATATAATTTGTAGCTACTGTTCGTGTACGGTAATAAACTTTCTTTTAATTATTAAGTTCAGGTTTTTAATTAAAGTATGTCTTAAGAGAAACAAATTAATTTCTTGTCCTCAGGGGCTGTAGCTACATTCGATTGTAATGTAGTTACAGTACGGGCTTAGCGATCCCGAGGTACCCGAGCTTTAGGGGGCTCTGATGAATTATCTCTCATAATTCGACAGTTAATTTATGAATATACGGACGCAAAATTAATGTACTTTTTTAATACATCGATTTTCACTACTCTGACTATTATAAAATAAAAATATATTTTGTAAAAGTGTGACGAATCTCGCGGGTCGCAGGTTGGCCACCCCTGATCTATAGCAATGAGCGGCCGGTTTCGGGGCCTCGGAATACTTAGGTAAGTCGTTGCTGATAACAAAAAATTAGCTTTGAGTATATAGACTCATTTGTCCATATACTCAAAGAAAATTATTTGGTTTAGTTACTGGCTAAGCGCCGCAGATTTGGCACGGGGCCCCGAAATGCTTAGGTACGTCGTTGCTGATAACGAAAAATTAGTCGGTTTTAGTTACTGGCGACGATATAAGGGTGCGCTTTAGTTGCTGGCTAAGCGCCGCAGATTTCGCGCGGGGCGGGTGTTGTCATTGTATTTTCACGTGACGAAAGTGAGTTTCCGTGGAATATTCGACAACGAATCGCGCGAAAATGCCGCCGAAAAAGCGGGAGAAAGAACTAGACGGGCAAAAGGGTCCGCGAATGGATCAAATACAAGCAGATCATGAGCTATTCCTACAGGCCTTCGAAAGTAAGAATCAGCATTTACCATTACTCTTTTTTCCATCTACCAGCGCGATCGGAGAATATTCCAACGTTTACGATCTCTAGTTCGAACGCGTTCGACGATTTCCTTCTTTCGCGAATGTTTACTGTAAACGGCAGAGAGCGACCGTACATAACCCCATTTTGTTGAAAACCTTACCGAGCACCGAAGCGCGCGTCGGTTTCCTTTCCGTTCCCTCCTTCGCTTTAATCCGCATGGGACACCTGTCATTCTTTTCCCTGGTTCTGCTACAGTTTTTCTCGGAAATATTCATATCAAAGTAATCTATCCAATGAAACCGCGATTACTTTTCTTAACTGAAATGCATCTTAAATATGTTGGGAACTGTCTCGTACGATTTCTGTTATGATTACAAGAAATATACGAAATACGTACTCTACTCGAAACTGTACGAAAGATAATTACTTTTTAATTATCTTTGAAAATTGCGAGTTAAATATGACACGCTTTCGTGTAACTTTCGAAATGCTGACACGAAAACTTTTATTTCAACGATGACACTTTTTTTACGCTGTGATATTCTGCGCGCGATGTATATAATTTTATCGAAAAACATTTTTTGTTTCGATCGCTGTGGTTTGGTGTTTTAAATAAATTTAAATAGAAGCTGACTCTGGAAGAATCAATTGAAAGATGGATTGTATATTTTTTTTATAAAATAACGTGAGATCAGAAAGGTATAACCTGCTCTTATGCGTAACAATAATAAGTTGCAGGCTTCTCGTATCGAAACGAGATTAACCTAATCATCATATCTCATAATCACCTCGAAGGATCGTGCTTAGCGATATCGGAGTCAGCTTTTATGCTCTTTCGTGTACCCTTTCACTTTTGAGAATGATGTCAACCTCTCTGCCACCTAGGAGAATTTTACCAAACTACACTTTTCTCTTATATAATATAATATTGTTATATTTTCAAAGTTAGTTAGTTTACAAAAATTTCATTTCCTTTGATTTTTGTTTCATGATGTGTTTCTATTATTTTTCAGAACCAACTCAAATATATCGATTTCTACGCACAAGAAACCAAATTTCAGTAAGTAAAGAGATGTAATTCGTCTTTGTACATGTACTTTATTTGAAATTGATTATTATTTATAGTTCAGTTTGTCCTCAAAGTGTTAACTGAATAATTTAATATTCGATAATAATAGAAAAAATAATACACGATGCTTAGTAGGTAAAAGCGAAACGATAAGTACACGTTAAACAAAATGAATGGATACGTCCACTATGTATTTGATCCACTTTTTTTATAATAACGATCAAGCGAATTTTTTCGTGTTATCATTGAAAACATGTAAACTACAGTAGTGCATTTGTGAACGTTTGTGTAATTTAACGGCAACATAATAGAGATTGTAGAAGTATGCTTTGAAACTTTTTATGTTTGTCTTTGACAAATAAACACGGTAGGTATATAAATTTATTTTATATTTTAGTTGACAAAAAAATCATATTTGTTTTCTTTTTTATGCTTGTGTTCATTATATATTTCGATGTATATATGTTAACAAGTATGTATTTGATTATGTAAAAACGATACATATTTTTTTTAGCCGATATTTCTATATAGAAATTTAACTTATATGAAGCAACGTATGTCTAGAAGCCATAAATCTCGACGAGGGTTTAAAATTGACATGATATTGGAAAAATTAATGTCGAAAAACAATCAAGAGGAAAATCCTGGTGTTCGTGGATACATGACTCTTACTTTTTTAGGTTTTTACGATAAAAAAGGTAAACTTATACAAAAGGAATAAATTTTATTTTGATTCGATTAATATAATTTTATCGAGTAATTACGGTAATGATTTGCAGCTGAAGCACCTCAAGATCCAGTCAAAGTAGAAACGTTATTATTGAAAATTTGTCATAAGAAACGAAAGGATGTGAGTTCACCGATCATGCAGGTAAGTATGATTCTCAGAGTGCCTTTTATAGCCACAGATAGAATTGATTGATTTAGTTTTTCTCTGTATTTTAATGTATATATACATACACACACCTGTTTTCCGTTTCAGGTTTCTGTTGGTACAAGTGAAGTGCCAATTAATCCTTGCGAAAATCAACCTCCGCCAAAAGCACCTACTATATCTATACCCAACGAATCGTTCAGCTTAAACAATGGTCACGTAGCAAAGACTTATATGCTTTTACTTAGAGTTTATTGTACGTCCAATTCTGGCTGCCTTATACACAACTGTGATTTAGATGGTTGGTAACGACTTTCTTTAAAAAGTAAATTGGAAATGTATTATCGTAACATTAATTTATTTCTATTTTCTTTTCTTTTTTTTTCTTTCCTTTGTCAGAACCAGCTCAAAAGCGTCGTAAATCCTCCACTGGTTCGCTTAAAACTGGAGAAGAAATAAAATTGTACGGTTCCGAACTCATAGTGTACGATAAACATAATCGATGTTTGTTGACGGATGGCGATTATGAATTAGGTTTACAGGAAGTACAAACCAATGTTCGATCTAGCCCAAAGAAACACAGCTCTTGGGAGTCTGTACCTGAAATTAAAGAATGCGGCCCTTTCGAAGTGTTCAGTAAAGGTCCGACATTAAAATTTAGACTTAATTGGACAACCGAACCGAGTAACGGTTTGGTGGATAGACCAACTCCGATACATCCAGTACCGAATGGAGATAACAAAGAAAATCGATCTGGAAACAGTGAGCTTTTTTCTTGTCTCTTATAAATCTAGTAATATGAAGAGGATGATATTAATGTTTCGTGTTTGATTGTTTCAGCTGGTCTAGAACGTTCTTCCACAAATAACAATAATAGTAGTACCAATAATAGTAATCATCATAATCATCATAATAATAATAGTACACTGCCAACACCTAGTCCTCTTAATTCTTCGAGAATGATAACGCCCAATGAAAAGACAACGGAAATCTCGATGGGTACACAGCAAATAGTTTATCAATTTCTGTATAATAATAATAGTCGTCAACAAACGGAAGCCTGCGAGGATCTACATTGTCCATGGTGCTCTTTAGACTGTGGAAAACTTTATTCACTTTTAAAACATCTAAAATTATGTCATTCGCGATTCACGTTCACGTACGTGGTAAGTGCTTATTTTATACGATGCTGGTGGTAGTGCCTTGCGTTAAAGAAAATTGCAGATCCTTTAGTCGAATTAAATACAATCTAAAAGTTTGTCCTTTCTTCTTTTTTACAATTCCACTATAGGATCTATAACTTCTTTTTTTTAAATGTGTTTTTATGATAATCGAACGTTCTAAAATAAATGATATTTATTTTGATAGCCGATTCCACAAGGTGCTCGTATAGATGTAGCAATAAACGAATGCTATGATGGTTCGTACGCAGGTAGTCCTCACGAGCTGATTTCGCAACCTTCTAGCGCAGCTTTCTCAAGGACAGGTCCAACGAGACGCACAAGTGTGACAAATATCTTAGTGTGTCGTCCAAAAAGGACCAAACCAAGTCTCTCCGAGTTTCTCGAACTCGACGAGAATGAATTCGAAAGCCAAAGACCTTATATTACAGGACACAATAGGTACAACGCATAGATACGAGCCACGTATATCGTTCTTCGTTATTATATTACGATATGTATTATGAAAATTTCTTTTAGATTGTATCATCACACCGTTACCTGTTTGCCTATATATCCGAAAGAAATGGATATCGATTCCGAAGGCGAGAACGATCCAAGGTGGTTGCAAACAAAAACGATGATGATGATCGACGATTTCACGGACGTGAACGAAGGAGAAAAAGAACTAATGAAAATGTGGAATCTACATGTCATGAAACATGGCTACGTAGGAGACTGTCAAATACCATTGGCCTGCCACATGTTTCTAGAGACTAAAGGAAAGGAATTGCTCATGAAAAATTTATACCGTAATTTCGTTTTACATATGTGCAGTCTGTTCGATTTCGGTCTGATCAGTCCTGTAATCTTGTATCAAACGATTCAAAAGTTACAAGAGATCATGAAAGAGGGAGGCGAGAATAGCGATATCCGAAAAGTTTTACAAAAGTCTCACGAAGCTCAAGTCGAGAAATGGATCAGTTCGGGTTGTCATGCATCGGCAGACACTAATAAAATGAGTAGTACATGTACTAAAGTAAATTTTAATAGCGATGGAACAAGTTCCAACGCGAGACGAAAGACTTCTTTGCCGCTTGGCTCGCCGAATTCGCAGAACGTAAAAACCACGGTGTCAATCCATAATAATGTTAGTAAACATGCTAGTATGATAACAACATCGTCAAACAAGACTGTAAATCATAACGCGATTCAAAATTCTATTAACAAAAATTCTGGGACGTTTACATCTATGCAAAGCAGTACGAATAAAACTGTTTCCACGGTTTGCGTAACGAATACAATTAATAGTAAAACTTCTACGATGGTTTCGATATCTAACGGTGTGTCTAATCAAAATGAAACAGGACAGAAACAAATGAACGATTTACCTACGCGGCGTAAAAGTACAAATTCGATAGGTCAAATTTCCGAAAATACGACGCCTTTACGGCGGAAATCTATGGCCAGTGAGAGTGCAAGTAACGAATATCATAGAAGAAAATTGGTTTTGGATTCAATACCAAATGGTGGTAACGCACACTAAAACTTACTCCAAAATAAAAAAGAGAGAAACGTTATTAGTAACCGTTGTACATGTGTTACTATGCCGATTGTACGTTTTTGTACAGTATTTGTTGCAAAGAATATAATTACAATTAGAAGGATTGATATTACAGCTAATACTTTATAATCATTGCTCTAGACACTAAATCAATTTTCTATGAATTCGAAGGTTTAACGTGAAAATGAAATAAAAAACAGATTTTTTCAGATAAACGCAGTTCGAGTAACTGCCAATTTTAAACAATATTTAAAACAAGAAAAGACAAAAATCGTATAACGAAATGAATTCGTGTCGATTACATTCAACTGAAAATCTTATTTCGTAAAAGTATAACACGCTCGTTCTTTTTTTTTTTTTGTCTAGTCAATAACACTTTGTTTTCAATTTTCTGAAGCTTTTATTTGCTTAGTAATGTACACAAATCTTATTGCCTCGTATACTTATAATTTTCATTATTTGTAAGATATAATATTTTAATAACAAAACTGAAACGAAACAAGAAACATTAAAATAATGAAAAATAATATATTAAATTTATATGTAATTACTGTTCGCGGAGTGATTCGAGAGCACCGGAATGAATTTAGTATGCTCGTAGTTAAGGATGGTAGACTTTACCTTCTACGTAATGTTAATTTAAATTATCGATTAGATGAATTAGACGAATTTATTGATATCTGAGGTTGATACAAAAAATTAAAATACTATCATTCAATCTCTCGACACATGGGACCTTGGTACGATTACTTCGAATACTTCTTGTAAATTCAATTTAATAAACTGAGGCTGTAAATTATAAGTTTTACTCCAAAGTAAGATCTAAGTAGAAAGAAGTGCCTTTTACAAGCCAGGGAATCTGAACATGAGAGTGACTATCGTTCATTTGTAATCTTCAAGTTGAATAGACATTCATTTGTACGCGTTAGATGTCTATATGGTTTTTTATTTAGAAAAAGGGTTTCACAGCTGATTGTCGTTCTCGCAGATTAACTTGGGGGATATGAAATTTAGCGTATCAAAATGAACTTATTCTGTGTGTGTAATATACACGATTTTACTGCCGATGGTCGTTCGAAGAAACTATTACATTCCTGTGACGCCTTCTTTTTATAGTTCCGATTAGGTAGAATTATTTAATTTCGTTTAAGCCCTTGGTACTCGTTTATGAGGAATCATTGTTCTCTTCGAACGACTTTTATTACTGTCCATTAATATTATTACGTATGCTAGGTTGTAAATAAAACAAACAAAAAAAATACAATAAACAGATGGACACGATAAATCGTAAATATTTTTATTTGAAATTGTTAAAATCGCCGTTTCTTTTGAATCTTTTAGGAATAATAATATATTACTACAGATTAGCAAAATATTTCAGTTTAACGATGTCGAGTATACAGTTTGACTGATTGTAGTATTTACATATGTACAATGTACAAAAGGTTACATGCTTTTTTTTAAATTATTACAATAATAATATGTAGACACAAAAACATTACTACTACTATTAAACAGTCATGTTTTTTACAGGAGTATTCATTTTCTACAATAATAACGATTCATTTGTTTTATTTAATACTCTTTAAAAAATTCATAAATATCGTTATGTACACAAATATTTGTTGCTTTCAATGGAAAATATATATTACAATGTAAAGTTTTAGGATTTATCATTTTTTTCATTCTTTCTATTTGCAATTGTTGTCCGTTAAATTACGTTGTTTGCTTTGTTTATTTTCTATTTTCAAGAGTATCATATATTTCACTCTATCGTATTTGAAATATTGCGGAAAGTCTATTTTAATATACTCGATGCGCCAGTTAAGGTTGTGCGTTTCAAAGCATTTTAAAAAGTCTTCGTACATAGGAGCGGTAGTATCCATATTGGCCGTAGTAAAAACAAATCTCTTCTCTAAAGTGATGTAGGCAACTTTTGGAATTTCCGAATCCAAGAGTTTTACTAACGTTTGAACAAATCCTTCCGTTATGTTTTCATCATAAATAACTGTAAATATACCATGCTATTAATAATAGTATATCGGTTTTACGCTTGTATAAGATTATAATTTACCATCTGCAGCCAAAATAATAGTTGCTACGTTTACACTTTTTTCATAGGATGTAGGCCACTTTAAATCGAAAAAATTTAATTCTTTAACGGAAATTTTAGATTTAACGTAAACGCTATTTCTGGTGAAATTTCTATGTATTAATTTCAATATTCCTTCTATATCGACATCTGAAAAAAGAAACGAGAAATATGTTAATATTTAATATGTACGAATGGTGTATAATTTACATAGTATTAAAAATAAGTTCTTTTTAATTACCTGTACATATTACTTCCTTAGCTAAAAAACTTGCTACTATGCTGGTTAAACCAACGCCGGCACCTAATTCTAACACTACCTTGCTTTCGAATAAACCAGGATTAGACAATATATAATCAGCTAGTAACAGGGCACCTCGCCATACCTGCAATCCAACATGTCGCAGTTCTGTAGATGTACGATGTTCTAAAAATATGTATTTGTGTTTATATATTGAGACAATTATTTCAGATATTATATAACTAGTTAGAAGTTCATTTAAACCTATTAATAATGTTCCTTCTTCTTGCCTTTCTATATCTAAATCATTGTCGCTGTCTATTAAATTACTGTTTTGGTTTAATTCATGTTTCGGTTTAATCATATAGGATGGATACTTGAAAACAAATTTGGTCACTGCATCTGAAAGTGTATTATGATTATATATATATATTATACATACATACATACATAATATATATGTTGATTAACAGATATGTCGCTACAAAATTATATAAAAATGTGATATAATGGATACGATATTCCATAGAAATTAAAAAAAATAACAAACTTACTGCCATTTTCAGATATTACAGAAGAATTCTTGTTTTCCGTGAATATTTCCGATGTTACTTTATACAATGTCATACTGGTCGCAAAAATGCACAATTGTATACAAATTTTTCAATTTTCCTTTCGATTATCACCTTACACAGAATGTACATTCCATCGCTTGTATCTAGATAAAACAGGAATAATTATTTAATAACAATTTTATCAAAGTATAAAATTAGATTGATCGATCGGTTTGACGTTTGATTCAAACTACTGTGACAAATACATTATCTTCAGCTGGTTGTTTTTCTTAAGTATACAAAGATATGCATATTTACTGATTATAGTTGAAAAAAAGAAAAAAAAACCATGTTTGCGCGTGGAAATAATATTTCATAATAGAAGTACCGTGTATTACAATGAGACCCGAAATGTAAAGCGGTTACAATCCTATCTTGCACTATCTGTACGCGACGACTTCGTACGACTTATTCATTCCATTTATTCGGGTGTCTATATTTCAACTACGCTTATGTAATGCGCTATTGCACATTAAAACATTGCTGGGAAATTTAAATATTACTTTCGTCTCGAAATATCAAAGTGCCGTTTTACAATTGAATTTTAAGAGATGGAAAAAAAAAGGAGCGACACTACGTTGTACAGTAAACATATGTCAATGAATATTACTACGAATATTTTCGTTTGAGATATCCTTTTAATGTCGTGCTAAAAATAATTAATCTAAATCATCGGGTATAAAAAAACAATTGCTAATTTTAATTTTACTTTAATCATGTTCTCGATTAAGTTATTCGAATCGTTTTACTCAAAGAGTATTAGACTAATACTCTTTGGTTTTACTGTCTCGATCGTTTTACAATCGAGGCAAATAGATTGGAATATTACACAAGATGTTTATATTACATGTTTTAAATTGCGCTAAAACATTTTTGCATAAAAAATAAATGATATTCGAGATATTATTTACAGAAAAAGAGGTTCAATTTACGATACTCGATATGCAATTAATTATATTTGTGCGCGCAGAATTGGGTAAAAAATGTGCGAGACATATGTGACAATAATGAACACTTTATTAACAATCAATTTTACATATACATATATTACTCTGAAAAAAATATCATTTTGTGACAAAAAATCTAGCAACATTGAAACCTTATCATATTAATTATTACTTCAAACAGTATAATGGTATGGTATAACGTAACAATTACCGGCAAAATTGTATACATTTCATACACGTGTAATCATAGTAACCAGTAATTAATTTATAATCGTAAATAATAGTTATCCATATATTTCACAAAAAATTCGATACTTTTGCCCCCTCGCCTATTAATTCCTAATAAACTCGTGCGTTATCATTGATAAATTAAACGATATCCTGACCGATGTAACAAATGTTAACATCCTACCAGAAATCTTGAATATCGTCGTCGGCCAATCAGCAGCTCCCACGATGAATGCTATGCCACGCATTAACCACGATCTACCAACTGTATAGTTCTCTACATCATTGTACTTGATCACTTTGTTCGTACACCTCGGCGAGTAATGTCGAGTATCTTTTAATCTCGATACCCGTAATAGGCAAGTTTACTGTTTTTTCCGGTACGCCCGACAAGCGTTTTTTTTTTTACGGAGCCGTGCCGCCGATCATCGCAGAACGAGAATATTGTCTTCTGATAAATAAAAAAAATGAAGTTTTCTACGGTAACGTTTTTAGTGTTCTTCTCGTTCGCCGCTACTTTGGCGAAAATCGAAACCGAAGACGCTGTTCTAGTGCTCACGAAAGACAACGTCGACGAAGCCATCAAGGAAAATGATTATCTGCTCATCGAATTTTGTAAGTAATAATTCGTTTCTCTGGTTCAACCGTTTCCTTGATTCGTATCTGTGTGAATTTCGTTCGTTGGTATCGCATGCAACACCCGAAATCTGACTGAAGCTAATCCAGATGCTCGGTCCTTACACGTCACCATTCGGATGCCGGTTTCTAACGTTAACGCCACTTGTTGGCAATATTTTCAATTTGTTTCCAACGACACGAAATTACAATTTAACGGTATCGATCTTAACAATGAACGTTTCGATTTCCACAATTTACAAACAAATTTCATTTTTACGCATGCGACACCTCGCTTTCCTCATGATTATTATTGACAATTTGTAATTTTGTAAAAGAAACAATAACATATCAGTTTATTATATTTATAATTCGATGGAACGAACAAATTTCAATATATATAGAAATATATTTCACCCTTTCGCTGCTTACTAAAATGGTAAAAATTATATCTACAATATTCCTTTAATCATATTTATTCCTATTATTTAATATTTAGATGCTCCGTGGTGCGGACACTGCAAGGCCCTGGCACCTGAATATGCTAAAGCAGCGAAGAAGTTACAAGAGACCGGTTCGTCTGTGAAGTTAGCCAAAGTAGACGCAACTTTGGAAACTGAATTAGCTGAGAAGCACGCCATTAAAGGATATCCGACTCTTAAATTTTACCGTAAAGGTTCCGTCATTGATTATAGCGGCGGTCGTCAAGCGGACGATATTATAAACTGGTTGACAAAAAAAACTGGCCCGGTCGCTAAAGATTTACCAACGGTTGAAGAAGCTAAAGCGTTTATCGAAGCGGAGAACGTCGCGATTGTCGGATTCTTTAAGGTTGATTATATTTCATATGTTTTATTTGAAATAACAAGGTAGCTTTAATTAACTTCATCGATTTCGATAGACCTGGAGACCTTATACATTTATTTTATAATTTCATCAGGACGTAGAATCGGATGCAGCGAAAGTATTTTTGGAGGTTGGTAATGCCGTCGACGATCACGTGTTTGGTATAAGCAGCAGCGACGAAGTTTTTAGCGAGTACGGAGTGGAAGATGGAAAAGTCGTTTTATTCAAAAAGGTATTCGAATTAATTCGAATTAAGTTTAGTTGCTATTCTCGTGCTATTCTCTAGTTTAATTAATATCTATCTTAGTTCGACGAAGGCAAGGATGAATTTAACGAGGAACTAGATGCTAAGAAATTACGAAACTTCATTTTCGTGCACTCGCTGCCTTTGGTTGTCGAGTTTAATCAGGACACCGCGCAAAAAATCTTCAGCGGTGATATTAGAAGCCATCTTCTAGTGTTCCTTAGTAAAGAAGCCGGTCATTTCGATGAGTACGTAGAGAAAATTAAGGAACCGGCGAAGAAATTCCGTGACCAGGTGCGTACAAATACGAATCGTGTATATAAATAATACGTTAACGTCCTCCCACGTTAATTTTTATGAAAGACATTAATACATTGCGTAATGTACACGTAGGTCTTATTTGTTACGATCAATGCCGATGAGTCCGATCACGAACGAATCTTGGAATACTTCGGTATGAAGAAAACTGAAGTACCTGCTATGCGTCTTATCAAACTTGAACGAGATATGGATAAGTACAAGCCGGAGAAACCAGAATTAACCAGCGAAAACGTTTTGGAATTCGTGACTGCATTCGTCGAAGGCAAACTGAAGAGACATTTGCTTACGCAAGATTTGCCCGAAGATTGGGATAAAAATCCTGTGAAAGTTCTCGTTGGTACTAACTTCCATGAAGTTGCATTCGATAAAAAGAAGAACGTTTTAGTCGAGTTCTATGCACCATGGTGCGGACATTGTCAGCAACTGATTCCTATTTACGAAGCGGTACGTTTGATTGTTATTGATTTTTGCTTTTAAAAGTAACAAAAACTTTTAGCAAAAATTTACAAATGTAATTTCGTACACTTTTAGCTCGGAGAGAAATACAAGGACAAAGATGATTTAGTCATAGCAAAAATGGACGCTGTTGCGAACGAATTAGACGACGTAAGAGTCGTTAATTATCCTACAATTATACTTTATAAGAAGGAAACAAACGACGTAAGTATCTTAAATCTTTACATTGAACGGGTAACGGCTATTCGATCGTTAATGATATTTATCAAATAAATTTTTAGGCTGTCGAATACAATGGTAAAAGAACACTCGATGGACTTTCCCAATTTATCGAGTCCGATGGTGCTTATGGTCAAGCTGCTGAAGAAGTTCGTATATATTTATTACATAACATATTTAACCCGTTAGCATGTAAATTTTCTTTTCTCTCAGACGAACGTTAGTGTTAATGGGCTGTCGTCTATATCCATCGACTCACATTAATCGCGGAATCTAACGTTTGTATTATTGCAGGCTCAAGAAGAAGACGAAGACGATGATGTGCCAAGAAAAGATGAATTGTAAACTATCATTACTAAGGAGTAAATCAAATAATTTCCCACTTCTATTTGCAGTTGATAAACTTTGCAATTCTACTTAAAACATATTAATTTATAGAAGAAGACTTTCGAATCATCTATCATCATTTTGTTACTTTCAGACTTGCGTTTATAAATGAGTTTTTCAATGTGTAGAATTAACTGTTAAGATTTTACTTACAGTCTTGCATAGGGGTTGTTTATATATTTATACGAGTCGAGTTATCTAAGATTGGAGTTGCAAATATCTTATTGGTGATAATGAAAAAATAGTTTGCGGTTAGAGATGTACGAAGAAAGCGACGGAGATATTTGTAGTTCAAGTTTCAGGTAATTCGTCCTGAAACGCGTAATGCGATTGGCATACTTTGATTACGATACATGCTCTGTACGACTGAAGTGATATACTGCATATAATTGGAAGAAAACAGTTTATTTTATATATATGTTAGGTTTAATATGAATGCGAGGTACGATGATTATTTATATATCGAAATACAATTTAGGAGTAAAACAGTCAAGCCTCTCATATTGTTTGTTCGTTTTTTTATTTTTATTTTTTTTTTTTTACTGTAACTTTTCACTCTCTGAAAATTGCAGTGTATACATGCAATACTTTTATCTCGTGATATCGATGTACGAAGATATAATTTGTGAACAATTAGTAAGCTAAGATTCCCGTACAACTATGAATCGCATTTTATTTTTATAAGAAAATTTTGTGTTTTTTTTTATTACATATATACACACAAACTTGCGCGCGTATAATACACGACACACATATACTAGAAATTATTGTCCTTATTACGATAAAGTAGACATTTTAAAGGAGTCGTTTTACGAAAATTTTGTCGTTCATAAATACATTTCCATTTACAGCATTTAAAACGATCCACGATTCGATCGTTTCGCGACCATTCAAGGTAGAAACAATTTCAATGTTTTCTTCCTGAGTTCGACTGGGTACAAATTTTATAAAAGAAAAATTTTAGGTATTGGGATTATCAATGGTAGACAAGAAAAATGAATTATCCTTAAGTCTTTATTATGTATCATTCTAATATATATTTTGATATATATTACTCTATAGCTTCGTATTCATTTAATTTCCACAGAACAATTCCAGTTAACAATAAAATTAGCACGTGCATCGGATGAAATTATCGAATATATTGTAACTACACGTCGAGGAATACAGTTAACACTTTGAGTGACATATGATTCATTTTTCGTAAATGATGTATCGTTTTTTTTTTTGTTCACTTTTGTTCTTGCTTTTTTTTTACCAGAAACGGCAGGATTTACTCATGAAAAGAGAACAAACGCTCGATCTTTCAACGTTGAGCAAATTTTTACATCGAACATTGGTATTTACAGAAGACGTAAAAAATGTGTTGAAGTCGAATTGCGACGAAGCAATATTTTGTTTAAAACCATGGCGTAAGGAAATTATTATCGCACAGGACGTCGGCAAGAATACTTGTATTTGTACTAAAGTAAGACGATTGATAATATTTTTAAACAATTTCTTTTTTACAATCAAATTTGGTTAATTTCCATTTTTTTTTTCACTGAAAGTCAGAAACTGGAGTCGAAGAAATTGCTGCAGGGATTAGTAGAGCGCTATTACAAACACAGCAATTACGAGAAAAGTTATCTCCAAGTGATAAAAGAGTGATAAAAGAAAGGAAATGTTTAGAACAACCTGGTATATCTGAAATTTACAATCCTCGCGCAACTGGTAAATTGCCAACAGTTAACGCAAATTGTCATACTTATTATTCGATTTTACGCTTGCATTTATTACCAACTCAGGTAACGGAGGAACAAAAACAAGGCAGAATTTAAATAAAAATAACAAAGAAACAAAAATCGATAATAAACGATCTGCGACGCACGTAGAAAAATTGACGGGAAATAAAAATTTTCTCGCGATAAATAAACGGAATGTTAAAAGTACAATGGAAATTAAGAAACTTAAAGATCCTAATCATAAATCAAAAAATAATTCTCAATCTAGTAGTTCCATAACAAAGGTAATACAATTTTAGGAGTTGTAAAAATATAAAATATACTTTTGTATTAAGCAATGTGTTCGCACTGTTGAATACATGATTAATAATTTAGTTATTTTTTCATGTAATTGTTCCGTAGACTGAGTGTATTAAATTTAACAAAAGATCCACAGCAGCATCCACTAACGAATTGAAAGACTTAATACAACGAGTGTCTTCCGAATCGACTAATTGTACATTTCCTAACGTGGACAATGTAATGTGTCCAGTTCATGGAAATTTAACATCGCAAGTTAAATATGAACACAGTTATGTAGCTATGGATGTTGTAGACAGTCTGAATACGTTTAATATTCCTGGAGAAATGATTAAATCATTGAGAATGTATCATGCATATCTAAACATTGAATCTTCCGAAAAGTCAAGCGACAATAAAAAACGGCAAAAAATGTTGAACATATTTTTGATGAAATTTAATAAAACGGTAAGCAACTCGAAGAACGATTACAGAATAACGAACGAAAAATACGTGTATGTACATTCCAGGATAAAACTGTACAAGAAAAACTGACAGAAAAGGCTTACGATACATCGTTATTAACTAAGTTTATGTCCGTATTTCGATATCTATTCACCGAAGACATAAACATATCCAATTTGGATAATATCAAACAAACTTATGCCGAATTGAACTTTGCATGGAAAAAGTACAATGCTAACGATTCTATTAATTTACATATTTGGAAATTGAATGCACAAGAAATACTACCCCATAATATCTCTAATACAATAGGATGGAAATCGAACGGAATATGGAATTTTTTTTATACCAGAAGCTTTGAAGGTACACGTTAATTCTTCGAATGTGTTAGTATGTTATTCTACTTAATTTCATTTACAGGAATATCGAAAGCGCGATGCATATCTTACAAAAACAAGAGACAGTTGTTGTCATTCTTTGAAATGATACAACAGTTACAGCAAATACAGTATTTTAAAAATGTAATTAATATAATTTTAGAAGATTTAATTCCTAATATGACGTTTTTCGATTCTAAAGGACCGGAATACGTAAAATTATATAAAATGATATGTATCCTTCAGCAAGGTTTAAATCCAAACATTCCAATTTTAGTACAAACAGACGAATGAAAAGCACTTGTCAATTAAAGAATTTTACGTTAATATAAACGGTTGCATATGTATACATGTTACTATAGTAACTAAGAAACACAGATATCTGCAATCATTAAACACACAACCGAATTTTACTTTATATAATAGTACATATTGTCGAGTATATGTTTAACATAACAATTTCGCCTATTGTTTTAACATCGATAGAGTGAATAACATATTAATCCCTGAGTAACATTAGCGATTACTTCGTTATTTCTTTCGAGAATAAAATTTGTTATGCTGTTTCTCTGATGAACTACGTCTTAATAAAATATTTTGCAATAAATCAACGAAAACTAATATTTATTGTATTAAAAATTAACGTTTCGGTCTATATTTCTGAAAAACATGAACTTACAATACGCTTACACAAAGAAACGAATGCAATTTGGAAGGCAATGCAAGCTTTCGGATTTTCAAAAAATTGATGTTGATGTTAAACCACATATAGGGCATTCGTGTAATTATATTCGAGTAGATCCAGCAACTCATGGGACTCAATGTGGCAAATCGTATTCTGCTCATGAGGTATAAATTTATGCTAAAGTTTGTTCTTCTTTTATAATTAGTTAACACGTTATTAATGTCATCAGGTGAACACAAATACCGCAACATTCAAAGATAGTAGTATGTGCCATTCCGAAGGTGGCTGGCCGAAGGACTTGAACGTGAAAGACACAGAACAAATAGTCAGATATAAACGTAAAATAGAGAAGGATGAACTGTATATTCATACAATGCTTCAATTGTTACCTGTATTTAAATTTTCTCTTAATTATTAATTTACTCGCATTCTGGCATAAACGTTAATATTTGTAACGATATTTACAATTGCTTCTAGCCAGTAGAACATTGCGTACTGCAAAACAATACTTGTAATATTTATGAACAATACTTCAGCTACATGGAACCAGTTTCATTAACGCAAAGAGCGTATTCTCGTACAGTGAATGTATATCGCGATGTTTCACCAGTGAAGAGGCAAATAACACATCTTTCCTGGTCCCCAGATCAAGGAAATTATTTTGCAGCTAGTTACTGTAATACTGACTTCAAAAGAGGATCAAACGACAATCCTGTCTCGTACATTTGGAATGTGGGTAGGTCAAACTAAAATCGTCTAAAATATCTAAGTCACAAAGTTGGAATATATATGTATATACACATGTATTCTGCATTTAGAAAGTCCAAATATTCCTTGTATGACGTTGAAACCATTCTGTCCAATTTTAACGTTGGAGTACAATTCTAAAGACAGCAATATATTAGTCAGCGGATTAATGACCGGTCAAGTAGCTTATTGGGATATTAGAAAAGGACCAGAACCAGTTGAAACAAGTTCGGTAGAATTTAGTCACAGAGATTTATGCAACAAAGTCTTGTGGATAAATTCTAAAACCGGTACAGAGTTCTTCAGCGCTTCGAAGGATGGACAGGTATAGCAATGTGTGTAATAAAAATATATTATAGAGATGCCAAAGAAAGATATATCAATTTCAGATAATGTGGTGGGACATTAGGAAATTGCAAGTACCTACAGAAACATTAGTGATAGATTTATGTAAACCCGAGGATCAAAATGTTGAGAAAGCAATTGGAATCTCTGCGTTACAGTTTGAACCTTCTATGGGTACACGGTTCATGTGTGGTCTAGAAAATGGTAAACGAGAATGCGATGTACAAATATTTGTTTACTATTTTTATAAAATGTCGGTTGAGTAAAATAATAGTTTTGCGATTAGGCGTGGTAATATCGGGGAATCGCAAAGGTAAAACTGCAGGTGAGAAAATTGCAACTAGATTTAAGGCGCAGTATGGACCCGTGATAAGTCTAGAAAGGAATCCAACGTTTCTTAAGAATTTTTTAACTATCGGTGATTGGACGACAAGAATATGGTCCGAAGATTGCAAAGAATCTTGTATCGCTTGGACACCGTAGATATATTTTACATTTCCAGACGTGTAATCGTTACGCTCAGAAAATATTTCACTCTTATCACATTTCAGAGGCCACAGGGACTTCTTAATGGGTGGAGCATGGAGCGTGACACGGTTTTCTGTATTTTTCTTAATTAAAATGGACGGTACTCTAGATGTATGGGATTTGTTAATTCAACAAGACTCTCCGATTCTTAGCGTTAAAGTATTCATCCTTTAGCGTTCATCTGGACATTGTTACTCGCATGTACTATTTTAATTTTAACGTAATGAATATCAGGTTTGCGATGAAACTTTAACATGTATAAAACCTCACGAGCAAGGACACGTGGCTGCTGTTGCAAATAAAAATGGAACAACGTTTCTACTCGAATTCTCGGAAGCATTGACGACTAATCAAAAAAATGATAAACTTTTATTCACAGCTGTAAGTTTGAATTTTTTAGCTTAATTTTATTGTAATTATATTATCGGTATTGACAGCTTCTGGATAGAGAAACACGCAGAGAAAAAGTGATAGAAGCAAAAAACAGAGAGATGAGGTTAAAAATGAAGTCTCTTCGAAATACCAACGTCGAAATCGAATGCTCGGGAAACATAAAAAACGATGAAAAACCAGATTCAAAGTCTTTGAATCTGGATACTGATAATCCAATGATAACGAATTGCGAGCAAGATTACAACAGTGCTATTGCAATGGTGAGTGTAATCCAAAATTTTATTCGTTAGCATCGTTGTTTTTGTTGTAATTAAAAGATTTATCTGGATTTATCGTACTTTACTAGGAAATAGCAAAGCAAGCGGCAACAGACGAGGAAGCAAACGACAAACATCTAGTAAACGGTACGGCTAATTCGAAAAATGGTTTTTAAATATATTACAAGAATGTAATTTAAATATATTAAACGTGTTAATTAAAGGTATCTTCTCTCCAATACTACTCCAATTTAGAAATGCTTTCCTCGTTATTAACTTATATTTATTATATAATGTATAATATACAAATTTTAAATGTATGCCTTCTTGTAATTTACGAACATAAGTTTTTTTATATTAATTACATATGTATTGGGACGTTTTTGGGAGGAACGACCTATTTATTTTGTAAATAGCAGGATCAGTAATAGCTGTATTGAATTTATCGATCCCGTAAACGTATCGTAAAAGTATAAGCATTTGTACGTATTAACGTACACCCATACTTTTCAGTCAATTTTAGTCCACCTGCCATTGATGTCAACGTACCATTTCGTTACCAAGTATTTAACTCGTTTAAAGTCGACCTACAATGGTATTTTCGAAAGAAGTGTAAATAGAAATTTGTAAGAAGAAGAACGAAGTAGAATGGACCAATCGTGTCGATTCGCGTACCAACTAGAAGAACTCGAAGAACGCTAGTCGAACATAACCTTGCAGAACCTTTAAGAAACTACGTAATTAACAGGTTCGAAACGATAATATCGAATATGTTTTCGAAACCCTGCTTTCGAGACAATTACTCGATTGTATCATCGGCACGCTTTTCATAAAATGTAGCATTGTAAAGCATTGTCAATGTTTACATTGACCATTTCAAAGTATTTGTTCGTAATTAGGAAGGCAGTCGCAAGAGACTCGAGTATTTTAGTATTTATTATATTACATTTGTTACAATGAAGAAAACAGAATCCATCCAGAACTCCAAATCGGTTACCAACTTGAATAAAAAGAAAATGGAATTAGAATTAAGAGATACGTCGATAAAGAAGAAGAAGAAGAGACGCCATCAAGATGAAACGAATTCACGCTCGCTCGTAATTAATACGAACAAAGCGCGTTCGAGAAATAGCGATATCGAGAATTCATCCGAAAATTCGGTTTTCGTTAAAAAGACGACCAAGGAAGGCGTCGGAAAGGCTTTCGAAGTATTCGATAGAAACAAGAAGTTTGATAATACGTGCTCTACGGATTTAGAGGAATTTGCGACGGAGTCGGTAAACGTTCTGGTCGATATTCATCGAGAATATAAATCGGAAAAATGTAACGACGAAAGTATCAGGAAAAACGAAAATGCAACGGAGGTATCTTCGAAGAAGTCCGAAAGTTTCCAGATATTTTCGAGAACGAACAACTTTCGAGAAGAAAAATCGAAAATGGAACCGATCGGGTATCGAGGTCTTAGAGAAGAACAGGATGATATAGAAGTCGTGGATTCTATAGATTTAATAGAGGAATTCGAGGAATCTTCGATAGGCGAAACGACGAACGAAAGAGGATTTAGAACAACGAGAAAGAACAAATTGACGACGAAGCAAGCTGATCCAGATTTAATCGAAGGGAAGCCCCGTAGCAGAAGACAATGGGATGGACGAAAAAATGAAACGGAGGAGGCGAAAAAACCGGCGAGAAAACGTTGGTCGAAAGACACCTCTGTGTTTCGATTACCAGAAGTGAAAGGCACCCCTTGGACGACTTTATCGACGGAGAACGTGGATCAACGATCGATAAACCAATCGTCGCAGAAACAGAGATCCTTCTCCGGTTTCGACAATGCAGCGTTCGTTTCGGATAACGAGGAGATTCTACGCGTGGAGACTGATCGCGAGGAAGCGAGAATCGAGATGAAGGAAATCGAAGGGAACGTTCCAGAAGAAACAGTTGGTACGATCGAAGATTTCAACAACGCGAGAGATTCGTTCGTAGACCGGTTCGAAAATTGTAATGGCGATGCGGTATTGGATATCGAAAGCGTCGATGAATGTAACGACGACGACGAAATCAAAGCTGATCATGGCTTGACAAAGAAGACGAAAAATTTTCATGGAAACGGTAAGAGGAATTCGGATGACTCGAATACCTTAGATAGTTTAGATGCCACGGCCCGATCGGATTATCGATCCTCCGAAGAACCGTTGGTAAAAGAAGATCGTGACCGGGTTAAGAAGGAAAGGTAAATACTCTAAATACAGACACTTTTTATTTGGCGAAGGTACATATCATATTTAAACATTGAATCCAGTTAAGGAAAATGTGGATGCCCCTAACGATAGGCAACCCGGTATTCGCGCGAGTCGGGCGTACGCTTGCGCATGGGTGGATTCAAGCTTTCTAATAATTAGATTCACAACGTGTAGAATTCGAATCGGAATATTTTACATCGTTCGACATATTAGGTCGTCCTAAAAGTTCGTGCCATTTATACTTCTATTTCTCAAATTAAAAGAAAAGATAATCTGTCTCATTTCACAATAGCTTCGCACCTCTCTCACATAGTCATTATACCGTTACTAGAAAATTTCTGTCGTTTTTTTTTTATTAAATTTCGACACAGTCATCAGCACGAACTTATGGGGCGACCTAATAGTTTGAATCTAGTTAACGAAAATGTGGAGAATATTTGAATCGAAAAGGAGCGCGGTGCAATGCCCCTGACGATAGGCAACCCGGTATCCGCGCGAGTCGGAACGGCGCGCCTGCGTAGGGGTAGATTCTAACTTTCCAATTATTAGAAAATAATTACTCCTCTAAAGCCATGAATGAACGACAAATAGTTGTTGAATTATTCGACATCTTTCACGATCGTCTGCTTCATTATAACATTTCCAATATAAGAAAATGAATAAGTTCTACAACTAATGATCATAGTATATAAGAGAATAAATAAATTCTAGAACCGAAGATTTCAATAAAAATAATTAAATAGACGCGTTTTGTTAACCTTAAAATTAATTTCAGACGACGCACCGTGATCACAACCGATGATGACACCGCAGAAGGAAATCGTTCGAGGGAATCGTCGAACGAGAACGAATCGAGGAGATCCATCGCGAAAAGAAAGAAGTCGACGCGCAAGGATCATCGGCGTCAATCGCAAAGCGAAAAGGAGAAGAGAAAAAGTCGACGAAAGAATGTTTCGGATTCGTCTGTTCGTAGCCCTGACGCCGCGACAGACTCTAAGAAAAAGAAAAAGAAAAAAAGGGTCGTCAAGTATGTCCTCGTGACGGTTCACAAAGCGAATACGTTAGAGATCGACTATGTAACCAGGCATCCCATGGTGAAGGTTCATATTGTGAAAACCGAGACTGGAGAGTACTTGAAAAATGAGTCCGGCACGCGGGCGTATTTGCAGCCCGCGATAACAGGAAAATTCGACTTTAAAGAGAACAGATCCATAGTACCGGTATGGGAAGAAGAGCTGGTGTTCGAGCATGATTTTGATGCATTGTTGAACACCGATGACGAGCAGGTCGTAATTCTTTTTGAAATCGTTGATCTGTTGAGCTTTGCAGAGGCCAGCTTCAACTATGATAAATTTGGCAAGTAATAAACTCTGGCAATAAACGTTGTTAGCAAGTAGAGCAGAAACAAACATAGTTAGGTACTCCTTGGTATTCGCAGTATTGAAGATACTTGTGTATGTTTGTTTACGGTATGCTTACATTGTTCTAATTCAGCATGTCAATACAAAGCTTAAGACAGTCCACTTGAATGGCTCGTTTATTACCTTCCAGAGTAGGTATGAACAAATATCCTATGATCAACTTCTTCTTTTCTAATGGAATTGTCAGTTCTTTGTGTCACTAGCAAAGTCTCTGCCTATCGCCAAAAATAAATTAGTTATTCAAGCAGTCTGGAATAGTGTAATCTGTATAATATTCTGTTCTGTGCTTAATCACTTTATACCACTTACGTTAATATTATGTAACAGGTCGCGAAGGTTGCTGGCACAAGATCGCATGGGCTTTCCTGCGACCCGTAGGAAAGAACGGGGTCTCGCACATCGGCAAGATGGTCAGGCTGCAACTGTACAAGCCTAAAAAGAACGCCAAGAAACTCGAGGGAGCTTACACGTGCGAAGTAAGCGATTGCAAATGCAACGTCGTATTTCTGGAGTCTAAAATGCCGAGTAAATTATATTTGTCGATAAAAGAAATGTGACACGTTTTCGACCTTATAAATTATAAAGATACCGTAAATAAACGTAAAGTACATCGAAAGTAGGTTAGTGCGAACGATAATAGCTATCGTTTAATAAAGGTGTATATTATTTGTTTTGAAGATTTACGAGCAATTAAATATCCGAAGGCGAGCAATACGAGGTCGAAATGTTACGTCTTTTATTGAATAATGAAAATAGAACCATGAGAAGATACGTAGTTTGTAAGATCCACTCTATTTATATTTTGTATATTGACCTCTTAATCGATTTATCAGGCGTACACGTGGTGGAAGTCGAGGAAAAGGGAAAAGTACCCCAGCAGTTTATTCGTCACCGTGACGTCCATCGATCCTCCCAAGTTAGAACCCGTTCTCTATCAGCAATTATCGTTGCACGATCTGTCCGACGTACGCAGCGAATCGCAAAAGGCTTCGACTCGTACGTCGGATTTGATAGAGTTACCGAAATGGACGCGATTGGCCGCCCAGTCTTGCAAGATACCGAACGAAATCATGTTCGAGACGGACGTCACCGAGAACGGATGCTTCTTCGTTGCTTTCAGCAACGACGGCAAGTATTTAGCCTGCGGTAATTCCGAGGAACACGATTACCCTATCGTCGTTTACGAGGTGAACTTAATAAAACGTTTACCGCGTCGTCCATGCTTCGTTTCTAACGAACATTAAACCGTTTCAGGTCGAGACGAAGAAAGTCTACGCCCGATTTTCAGGGCACAAGACTTTTATATACTCCCTTCATTGGGCAAACAAAGACAAGTACCTGCTCTCGGTATCGTCCGACCAGACTGCTCGTATTTGGGATATACGCAATCGGATCGTACAACACGTAGAAGTAAGGATGCGTTTCTGTTATTAATTCCTTAGACGAACACGCGGTCTTATTCTGGGTATGTACAGTACTAGTTCAAGATAATTTCAGATGAAATAATATCTCGTAAGAAGAATACAAAAACAATAAGTAGAGTCCGATGTAAATAGAACCACGAATTAAGATCAATCTGAGATTTAATACAGATGAAGTAATATCTCGTAAAAAGATAGTTCAAGATAATTTAGAACAATGTAACCAATGTAAATTACTCGCGTAACGAGGCTTGGGGTCCTCGGTAGACCGTGCGTGATCGTCCAAGGGGTTAATTAATTTAACATTTCCGTAAAATCGGTCGAAATTAAATCCCGTTGTATCTGCAACAGATGATGCCACATCCGTCGTACGTGTACTGCGGCAAATTCGCCCCTGAGAATCCTTGGACCGTGGCGACCGGATGTTACGATCGCGTAGCTCGCATTTGGACGCGAGACAGGAAATCGAGAAGACGCGACCTCAGCCAGGAATTAGAGGGTCACGAGGGTTTTATAAACTCGATGTGCTTCCAAAAGAATAGTAATTTGTTAACGGCGGACAGCGTCGGCACGATAATATTATGGACGGTGAAAAAGAATCGCGGTGCAGCCTCCAGAATGGAGTGGCACATATCGCGGAAGATAAGGGTCAGAGAGGTCGACGGCGTGATAATCAACACGATCGTTTTGCACCCTTTGGAATCCAGGCTCCTCGTCCACTCGAGGAACAACGGGCTCAGATTGCTAGAGCTCGCTACTGGCGTGGTGTTGCAAAAATACAACGAGCTAAACAATCAGAGGTATTACGCATTAGTATTATGCAATTTGCAAATTGATAGAAGATCTACCGTTTCGTCATTTCAATTGTTCTCATAAATGGAACGATACACTCGTAATAGGTGCATTCTTTTAAACGGAACTAGTACGAATTTGCATAGATATCTAGTCTAGTAATAAAGTTGGTTTATGCTGAAACTACCAAGTCGGTCGATTCGATCCACATCATACATTATATGCATACATTATACATACTTGAAACTTCTTTCTAAAGTCACTCGATCGTTAAGAATCCTTTATTGCATCATTTAAGGACAATTATCGTAACAAAGAATTAATTTCAGACAAATTATTTAATAATAATTTGTTTCTGCTTCTTCTAATTACAAAGATATGTATGTATAAAAGGTATGCATCGAATTGGGTAGTTTTAAAGTAACCCAACTATTAATAAAAATAAAGAAGAATTGACTGTGATATATTCGTTCGCAGGATACAATCGACAGCCTGCATCTCGCCTTGCGGTGGCCTGATCTTTTGCGGAGGGGAGGATTCGACTTTGAACGTGTGGAATTTGGAGAACGGTAGCCACCTTGCGAAATACACCCTCGAACGAAATTTCCGTGCCGTGACTTGCGTGGATTATCATCCGCACGACCACGTGTTGGCCTTGTCAACATTCGGCAGTTCCGCGCCGGTGAGAGTTTTAAGATTCAACAAAGACGCGACTGGCGATGACGTAGGATTGAAGACGACGGAGGAGCCGAGAAATAAAGTAAACGATAGCGACGGTTTGGGAAGATTTTTGAACGCGGTTGTAACGCCAAGGGAAAGATCGCGATCGAACAGCAGGATCCAAACGCCTGAAGAAATTTCGAGAGAGAGAGGCTCACAGGGTAGAAGAAACTACAAGCTCTGTTCCATCGAGTCCAGCGTCCTGAAGGAGAGGAACGACAAGCACACGGAAGCGAAACTAAGGCTGCTGCGATTAAACGAAACCGAGCGAACGTTGAAGAGTCAAAGCGCGAACCGATTGTATAATATCATAGAGAAGATCGATCGGATCTTGTCGAACACGTCGAGATCCTCGGGCGACGTAGAATCGGGTAGGAACTTTCCTCTGGAGGCAACTAAGAGCAAAGTTCCGACCAGTCGGGACGAGAATAGAAAATCGTTAGGTTACTGTAGCACCGATGACCGTTCGTATTTTGATTCGAGTAGCGTCGAACGCGAGCTCGTGGAATTGAAAACTCTAGGTGATAGGAAGACAAGCGATAATATATACATAGATCGACGCGCGAAAATTAGATCTAAAAGCGCGAAGGAACCGAGAAGCAACGATCCTCGCGATCATCTGTCCAAGACTTTCTCCGATAGCGCAGCGAGTTATCGTAAGAGCAACGTTTACAATGAAATCGTAGGAACTGGATCTCCAAAAACGATGGAAACTAGTTTCGTTAGAAACGTGAAAGAAAATAATTGGCGGAAGGGTAATTCTTTTGATAACGATCGCTCCAATTCTTCTGGAAGTACTGGAACGTACGTCGTGGAAAAGAATGGCGTTGAAGTTGAAAGAAATAGCGACGAGGATTCGATGAAACTGCTTCCGGACGATGATTCGATTCAGAGAGATGTAGAAAGCGACCCGAACGTTTTTAGACATTCCGACAGTGGAAGTTCGATTAGCAATGCGACGTTCACTATCGAAAATGAAGTTCCTGTTCCCAAGCCTAGACGAAAGAAAAATCCTGCCTGATGTAGGTTTATTAAATATGCAGAAATTAGGATCGTAGAATATAGTAATATATATATATATATATTTATTTGTAATCGTAGTTTATATTTGAAAAGAACTGT
Organism: Hylaeus volcanicus; assembly: GCF_026283585.1. Taxonomy (NCBI): domain Eukaryota; kingdom Metazoa; phylum Arthropoda; class Insecta; order Hymenoptera; family Colletidae; genus Hylaeus; species Hylaeus volcanicus. Next base: position 10,217,528 of record NC_071980.1, read on the forward strand.
TAGGAAACGCATTTGATTTTGTTATTTCCTGAACGTATAGTTTCGTCTTTCCTCGAATATTCGACTATGTTTGACTTTTATTTAACCATTTTTATTTAAACTGGACTCGTTTTACATGACACACTAAAATGATTCAGTATTAGTTATTTGCTTGCACGCGATACGTATGAAGGTAGTTAGATAATTGATCGTGAACGCCTACGAGAACGTTTGTAATGCAATTAAAATGTTTATGCATTGGAAATGTTATTTCGATAGAAATAAAACGTGTTACTTGGTCCACTGTTAACCTTCGTTTCGAGTATGGGGTGTTTTTTCGGTGGAATAGCTAAATTCTCTTTAAAAATGATTATCCTCCCCTTTTTGTATTTAACGTATTTATATATTGTTTACATAATGACTTTAATTAACGTAACGCTTACGATTTATTTCATGCTCGCGTTTAAATTAACTGGCGTACCCCCGATAGGTGTTGAATCGGACGAAGAAGAGGTATGATAACATTTTTAATAAAAAAAAAAGAAAGTGTTTACGATAAAAAGGTCAATGTAAGAAAAATGTAAATTAGCGAAGTTGTAACGGTTTGATATTTACGTAAACTCGACGTTTCCGTTGATACTAGAGAAAATATAGGAAGTTAGGAAAAATTGATGGTTAATCCCTAAATTCGTTGCGTATAAATGAAAAATTGAATCTCGCAAACGAGAGCGAAGAATGGGCGGTATATTGTCAAGATTCGCTACCATTGCTATCAGTTTAATATTTTGTCCTTTTCTATTCCTTTGCTACGCGTACATTCTTTTTATTATGATCGTCTTCAACGTCGTGCATTCGTTTTTTATCTTCCTTTTAATGTTGCTTAACGGTATTCCCGACAGCACGATTGTCGATTGAGCATACGTAAGTGATATATAAATTATTTAAAGAAGCAAATATAAGTATAAATTTCTATGTAAGTTATACGATAAATAGTATACGTAGACTTATTCGATTACTCGACGATATTTATTTCAGAATGTCGACGAGGTTGAATCTAACGCGGAAACCAACGATACGTTTGAATCGGCGCAATCGCAATAAAAATTGTGTCGTCGATATGTTTAATTACATGCAAAGAAGATAGGAGAAACTTACGATAATTATACGTATATTTAACTGAAAGTAAAATATCTGTTATACAATGCGTAAATGAAGTAAAGTATTAATATTTATAATAAATAACATTGTGATTTTCGAGTCACCAACGGTTTCGCAGAGGTTCGCCAATTTTAACGTCGTCACTACAGTTCGGAATGCACATATATGTTGTATGGTCGCACGTTATTTGTACGATACGATTCAGCAAACTTGCTTTCCATAGCACGAAAATTTTGGTGGATTGTGTTTTCAATTGCAATCGAAAATCAGAATCGCGTAACTCGAGGTGGATTCATTTTTATATTGTAGAATCGAGTAACTCCACGTTAACGATAATTATGTGTCCAGTTTTTGTTTGTTTATATGCTCGATAAAACGTACTGAAGGTACTAAATACTTTCCAAATATAGATCCCTTTAAAATGCTTTTGCAGTGGTCTGACCCTCTTGGTACTCTAATTATTCGTTGGTTTATTAACTTTCTGCAAACAATTTAACCGCTTCAGCATTCTTGATATAAAGTTTAGATCATTGATAACATTCAGGAATGATTTTCCATACGATCTTGATTGTTATTAAATAATTATGAACATTTTCCGAGAGCGTTCCGCAAGACAGAAATCACGAGAGGTTCAAATATGGGTACAGAGTGAGTGCGAGAGAGAGAAACATGTAGGACAAGGATAGCTAACGTTTTGTTTTTTTTAAATTGATAATATATATGCTTGGAATCCATGTATGACATATAGCTATCGTTTGTGACCGGCGACCGACTCTTATCCATAGCACTACAGAATACAGAATACGGCGACCGACTCGCCATCTCGCGGACAAACACCCGAGGCTCGAGTCCATGTGTAAGAGAGGGAAAGGAATATGTAAGACAAGGATAGAGAGAGCTAAGGGAAAGAGAGAGAAAGGTATACGCAAGACAAGGATACAGCGTGAGTGAGTGAAAGAGCGAGAAAGAAACATGTAAGATAAGGACAGAGCGCGTGTATGAAAGATAGAGAGAGAAAGGATCATGAAAGACAAGGATAGCGATACGCCACCAATTGTTAATAGACATTATCAATAATTTTCTAGTATAGATCACTAGCAACATTCAAGGACCATTTTCGATACGATTTCCGTTGTTATTAAGTAATAATTAATCATTCCATGTCCACACCTCGCATTATCGATTGTTTATTAATTATCAGCAGATAATTTGTGCACTTTGATGCATCTTGAAGAAAGTCTGGACCAGTAGCAACATTCTAGGGCCATTAGTGGTACGATTCCGATTGTTATTAATTAATAATCAATGATTTCTCGATGAGATAACCTACGCGAAATTGTTTATGAGTGACAGGTACCTTTCGAGCGAGTGCGAAAGAGAACGAAACATGTGCGACAAGGATAGCAAGTGTGGTGGCGCCATCTACTAACAGAACGCTCAAGCTTGTCGAGAAATAGGTCCATCATTTCGCCGCTAGATGGCGCCACCCTTTTACCATACGTTTACATGTAAATTAATTCATTAATTTGTTTGATTAAACAATGAATGTTAACGAGAATGCTCATGAAGCATTACAAAATTGACCTGTAATAAGAATTTTCGGTTTTTATTACGTTTTTGAAAATTTAAATAGCTGGCGCCATCTAGCGGCGAAACGGTGGAACTATTTCAAGACAAGCTTGAGCGTTCTGTTAGTAGATGGCGCCACCACAATCGCTATCCTTGTCGCACATGTTCCTTTCTCTCTCTTTCCCTCACGCTCGCTGTATCCTTGTCTTTTATATACCTGTCTCTCTCTTTCGCTCACGCTCGCTGTATCCTTGTCTTGTATATACCTTTCTCTCTCTTTCCCTGAACTCACACTATCCTTTTCTTACATATTCCTTTCCCTCTCTTGCACACGCACTCGAGCTTCGGGTGTTTGGCCGCGAGATGGCGAGTCGGTCGCCGTTCACGAATGATAGCTATATGTCATACATGGATTCCAACCATATATTATCAATTTAAAACAAAATCGATAGCTATCCTTATCGCACATGTTTCTCTCTCTCTCTCTCTCTCTCTCTCTCTCGCACATATTCTGTACCCATACTTGAACAACTTCCAACAGTTCCCTTCACGTCTATTCATTTTCTAGCACATTTCCCTTTAATTTCCCCCTTTTCACTGGTACCTCTCCTCTTTGTTAAAGTGATCCTCATACAAAAGGTAAGTTTCAAGAAGAAAATAAAAATTATGATACCAACTCGCACATTACGTTCTCCTGATACAAAAGGTAAGTATCGAGCAGAAAATAAAAATTATGATACCAACTCGCACATTACGTTCTCCTGATACAAAAGGTAAGTATCGAGCAGAAAATAAAAATTATGATACCTACTCGCACATTACGTTCTTCTGATACAAGAGGTAAGTATCGATATTTAATTAAAAGTTGAGCTATTTCTCTGAGTATCATGTTCTCCTAATAATAAAATGTAAAATTTCCTCAGAATTTCGATACATACCATGTATTTCTCGTGCCACCTCTTCGCATATCATGTGCTCCTGATACCGAAATCCAAAATCGGCCAGAATTCCGAAATGTTCCGAAAATTAGCCCCTTGAAGTAGGCAACCTGTACTGACAGACGTGTCGGACCGGTTGCCTGTCCGTAGGCGCAAACGTGCCACCTCTTCGCACATCATGTGCTCCTGATACCGAAATCCAAAATCGGCCAGAATTCCGACACGGACCGAAAATTAGCCCCTTGAATTAGGCAACCAGTATCGACATACATG